>NC_056739.1:1979475630-1979568130 GCF_019279795.1 Protopterus annectens
TTTGGCATAGTGGTAAGTTGCTCTGACTGTTTTGCACAGGGACCTTGGCAGTAAAATTTATGGTGGTAACACAGCATTTTATTCTAGCAACTTTCCAAGATTATACAAGCAATGTTTAATGTGTCCCTGGTTTTTGGACTTTTAAACCCCCCCCCCAATAAATTTGGCTTTTTCCAGATTTCTTGTGCTGTGAAGTTGAGATGCAGTCGAGTATTGAGTAGATTTTACAAGGAGCTGAGAGCTGCAGGGGAAGAGAAGTTTAGTGCTGCTTATGCTAAGTCAGCTTGCATTGTTAATAGCACAGCAGGTTGTGTACTTGCTTTTGATGCAGACGGTTGTTGGTTCTACTCCCACAAGGGGTGAATGCTGCCGTACTGAAAAAGTTAAAATACTAACTATGAGCCTGTTATCAGTTTGCCATCCATTTCCTATTGCAATATTACTAGCTTATCATTGTTAATGTAATATAGGCAATTTATTCCTCAGGGGCATCAGACACTTTATTTTTCGATGAAACCATGAACTATAAAGGTGTTTGCTAGCAGCAACCTCTTCATTAGTTACAGATTTATTTAATGTGGAATTATTTAGATGACTTTTTTACTTCTTCAGAGATTGTGCATATTTACTGATAATGGTGGACTGTAGAATTGTGCATATTTACTGATAATGGTGGACTATAAAATTGTGCATATTTACTGATAATGGTGGACTGTAGAAATTTGAGTAGACTTTTATGATGGAAATGTTCTGAACTGGGCAGTTTTGTCATTATGGGTGCATGCATTTTGTTTCATTGTTTACTGGAAAGATGTTCTGAATTGGACAGTTTTATCATTATTGGTGCATGCGTTTTGTTTCATAGTTTACTGGAAAAATGTTCAAAACAATAGGAAGGTGTATCAAAGAGCACATGTATGTTTCATATGCAAGGGGCCTATGATTTGAAAACAGCCCAGAATTAATCTTTATCTGCCACTGGTAAAATGTATTTTCTTTGAATGTGGGTTTCAATGCTGTTTCAATGAATGTGAGTTTCAAGGGCAGAAAAGATTTAATGCTAAGTTTGTTTAGCAGATGTCTTAGTGTTTGTGCTGTAAAATGCAAAATAAAACTTTCAAATGAAGTCCAAATCATCATAGAAGTAAATCAGTATGCACATTAGTGTTTATGGTAAATGGAGTGAAATAGCCAAGTACTGGATCATTGGAATGGCTGCAGGGGGAGGCTCCATTCGACCATGATTTTGTGAGGGGGAAGGTTGGCAAACTTAAAGACAGCCCCAGCTGAACTATACCTCCCAACTGTCCAGATTTTCAAAGAATGAATAGATTTTTGCTTCTTATTTTTGGTTTGTTCCTCATAAAATTTGGCAATTCATTTAGGAATTAAGTCACTAAATAATGACACACTGAGTTTCAGACTTCATAACCTTCAGAAAAATGCATGCTAAAGTAAGACCTGTTGTTCTATCAACTGTCTCAGTTTATACAAGAGCAATTTTTAGTACTGTTTATATGTTCCCCCAATATATTTGGCCTTGTCTAGATTTATTGCATTAACAGGTTCAGAGGTACATGCAAATAAATTGCTTTACAGAATTAGGCAAAGCCAAACCTCTCAACTGTCCCTGATTTTGGCTCAAAATGTTGCTCTTCCCCCTAATAATCCCTCCGCAAAATAGCAATTTTGGAAGAAAACATGGAGGGTTTACATTTAAGAAATAACTGTAATAATCAGAGTTATAGATTACTTTTATTTCAGAAATGCATGTAGATTCTTTTATTTTGTCAGCTGCTCAAGTTAGCAGACTAATATTAAAGTGTCCCTTCTTTGACAGGTTCCCAGCTGTATTGTGTGGTTATTTTATATTTTTACATCACATTTTTGGTCCATTTTTCATAAAATTGTGTTTTTTTTTGGCAAATTTGTGACAAATCATTAAAGACTGAAGTTAGAAAATAATGACAGACATTTGAGTTTCAGATTTCATACCATTCAGAAAATTCATACTAATGCAAGACCTATTCTATTATCTTTCTAAGTTTATAAGAGCAATATTTAAAAATTGTCCTCATTTTTGGGCCTTTGTCCCACTTCTTTGTATGGCTTTGTCCAGATTTATTGTTCTGAGGTTGAGAGGTATGACAAATGTGTCAGGGCCATCACAGTCAGCCAGAGACATTTCAAATTGTGACATACTTGTTGCACCCCACTCCCCCATGTAGTGACTCTGGATGTGTCGAAGCAAGGCAAGGAGTAGTTATGCAGTGTAAATGTGCAGAATATCCCCCCCATCCAAGGTAGACACAAGTACTAGAGTGGCTTTTCATCTGTCCTTGATTTTTGCCGAATGGTCTGGTTTCTGTGATATTTTTTGTACTGTTGATTTATGCTTATTACTCAAAGTGCCTGTTGCTCTGTGTTTAAGTAGCAATACTTTAATGACCATCAGGTAAGCTTGGCTGAGATTGTAAGATGCAAGTAAGCTTTAATAAGCATACTGTTAAAGAATTGCCAACATTGAAAGCCTTTCTGTTGTTGCCATGTAGAGAATACTTAACTAGATAATGTATAAGCCTTGGGTATTGAAATGCATATGACATTATTTGTAATAAAGGACAGGATTACATTATTTTAGGAAGCTCATTACACTTGGAGACTTCCAATCATCTCTGCAGGCTTTACCTGTAAACTAAACAGAATGCCAATCGTATGGTCCATAACCTGTACAGTAATCCTTTTAAGCAATGTATCTTGAGCTTATTTCTTGTTTGCTTTTCAATTTTTACTTTGATCATGTTTTCCCCATGAAACAAGTAGATAGTTGTCAGGCAGCAGGTCTTTTTTTGGATAAGAAACATTTTTACAAGTGGGGGCATCAGAGATGTCTACTTTCAGCATGGTACTTGGTACTTTAATAAAGCTGAATACAAATTATAATTAGAACTGCAGTGCAAGAAGTGGTTTGAGTTGAGTGCTGCTTGTTTTTCTTATACTTGATTTTGGCTGGCATTCCATTAATGTATTTAAAAAGTAATTTATTTTTTCATGCCTCACAACCTTTTTGTTTCCATCTAGATATTAAGTAAGCTGCCATGCAGCCAATGCATTGAAATATTTTTATTCTCCTACACTTCATTTTGTCTTGATTGGACTCTCATAATGACGGTTTGGCACCCAGGGCAGTGTATTTAGTTAGTTGTTGTGGTTTTGAGCATAGCTCCTCCCCTTTCTAGTTGGCCACACCCCCTCCCATTGACCCCACCCATTCAGCTTTCTCCTGCAGCCCCCCTTTGATTTGAAGTCACCAGCCGCCACTGCTGGGAACTAGTCCTTGAACTCATAAAACTGTTTTGGCAATTGTTATTTACTGCTGTTATCCCTCTGGGGATCAATGACTTAATTTCTATTAAGCCCATTTTGAAAACTAAAGCTACCAAAATATGATTATTTTATTTCATGTTTTACAGATTGTAAATTTATTATATGCTATTTAATTTTGCATTTTTGACGTATTGTCTTTTATACAGTAGTCTTGATTTGTGCTGTTTTATTATTGCTTTTAACAAGTAAAGCATTTCACTAAGGTGTATTCCTTTACATTAAATTATGTTTTGGCAAATTTAAGGCTTTTTAAACTTTGTAACAGGTGCTTACAATGTTTCTGATGAAGATCGACTTTGTTGAGGAATGAAAGTGCTCAGACTTCTAATAAATATGTGGAAAGGTTCGTTGTGGCACCTGGTTCAGCATTTTTTATTTTTGTTTCATGTGAAACGCTGTTTGAGTTGTTGGTTACAGAGTTTTGTTTTTTACCACTACTAGCATGCCACAAATGGACCTGTTGTTTGGATCTGGTATGGGCTTTAACGGAGAAGGAAGTTTTGGCACCACACTACTCAGTCTGAGTCTTTTAATTGATTCTATGACTTGGATGAATGAGTAGGTGAACACTTTAATGGCAGCTTTGTCTACATCGGGCATTGGAAGTAATAAGGAAAATGGTTCTGGTTCAGAATAACCATCAGGTAAAAAGTAATATGCTGCAGCAGTTTGTGTGGTACCCTTACCACTCATGGCTTCTACTGGTGCTGCAGATTCATATGCTGGTGGGAGTGACTCGAAGTCTCATACTGATGATTTTACTAATTTTAATGTTCAAGATTTGTTTATGTCTAAACATATTTTTGGAGACAATATCATGGATAATGGTACCACTGGAACAGGTATGAGACATGCATTCAATGGTACTTTGGTCGATGGTATTAGGAAATTTTAGAAACTGGTGACCAACTAAAAATCTCTCCTTATGGACAATTTTTTTCTTAATTTCTGTATTGTGCACCACAGAATTCTGAGAGGGTTGCAAATTTTTAAATACCCTAGTGGTGTGTTACTTTAGTCTGTTTTCCATCACGAGTTGTTGGACCTCTCTGACCAGATGGGTATTGAAATGATGCAGATTATTGTTAAAGAGAATCTACAGCAGCTGGAAAAACTGGAAGTGGAAATTAAGAATTTGTATGGCATTATTAGAAATTATCTTTGTTTCCCTTACCATTTGGATGAGTTTCATGGTATTTTACACAGGGTTCAGCTACATGAGACTTCTGCCTATAAATGTAACCAGAAGAAGATCACCAGAGATGAAGCTGAGTGTAACAACAAGATGGCCTACCCAATTTCTAATGGTAGAAAATTATATGAGATTGTAGATTTCAGTGGCACACCGGATATTTACTGCAAACATGAACTGAATGGAGATGAGCAGACAGCCCATTTTGCAGAGGGAATGGGTGCCCCCATGATCCAAGATGTTAGAGAAGCAGGCAGACAGGAATGCAATAGCCCCAATTTTTCAATCTTCTCTTCAGAGACAGGACTGGCATCCAAAGGGATATCAGAACCTGTGAACTCACAAGTAGTTTTACTAGAGGATTTGGACACACCGGATAAAGGTACTGCATATGATTTTGATGAATGTATTATATACACCTTCTCCCCACTACCTATCACTTCTATTTTTGGCTCATTGTTTCAAAAAAGGCTTAAATGTGTGCCCTCAAGCCAACTGAAAGTTGGGGACACCTTGATTGAGCTGAAACTTAAATTCAAAGTGTTTTTAAATGAAAATGGTTTAAACAGAGGACTGAGTAGAAGCAGTAGTATTTTTAAACCCCCTTTAGTACCGCCCATCGGGTTATGTGAAGAACTATGTGAAAATAGCATCACAGAGTGGGGCCAAAAAAATTAAAAAAAAATGTATAATCTTACATTTGAAGAAAGAGATCTTTTGTTTAAATCATCTAATGACAAAAAACATGTGTGTGAGGAAGCCATATATGGGTGGGAGGTTGTTATGGACCACCACCTATATTCCTCCTAGATGCTGTACTTCTTAAATAATGGGGACTTTTTTCCGGAAGTGTCATGAAACCCAATCAACATTGCATATCATGGCACAGATTTGGCGTTGCAGGATTTGTTCATTACTTTTGACGTTTTACCAAAGATGAGAGAAGTCCTGGAGGTCAAGCATCCCTGGGTTCTGGGGAGTTTTGGAATTCCCAAGATTCACAAATCAATGGCCAATCCCACTGAGACCCATCATGGCCTCAGCAGGATCAAAGACTGAACCACGGGTCAGGATGGTAGATTTCAAGTTAAAATCTTTTCCAGAAGGGAAGAAACATCTACTGAAAGATTCTTGGCACTTTCTTCAGTCTGTTGATGGTGCTTTTTCACCTGATGCTTTATTTGTAATAATTGACATTAAGGACTTGCTCTCCATCATCCTACATGAAGAAGGTTTTGAATGGATCCTTGGGGCCGTGGTTAAGGGCACCAGCCTCAACCATGCTGAGATTAGTTTCCTATTCTAGTGCATGGAATTGGTGCTTATGAATAACTTTGTATATTTTGAGGGGGAATACTATAAGCAACACAGGAGCATTGTGATGGGTGCGACTTCAGTCCCTGTGTTTGCCAATATGATATTATGTCACTGGGAAACTACAAGAGTGTTTGTTTCACCCCATTTTCTATGGTTGAGGTATACTTGAGGTACCCAGACGACATCTTTATTTTATGGAAAGGGAACCTCGATCAGTTAGAGGAATTTATTGATTTTCTTAACCATTACACTAGATTTTAGAATTTTTCTTATCAAACCAGTGAGTTATATTAACTATTTGGCTATTATTATGTATAAAAATTTGCCTGATGCTAGATATAAGTGTAGGTTATATAAAAAGGACACTTTTTCTAATTCTTATCTGCATTTTAGCAGTCAACATCCTTGTTGGTAAAAAAGGAACATTATTAAAGGACAGCGTAATAAACTGATATCTGATGATCTTGTTTTTAAACAAGAAGTCGAAAAACTTCTACTTTAAAGACTGAGAATATCCACCTAAGTTGTTGGAAGACCTTGCTCTGTGGATATCGGAGGCTAGGTCTACAAACTATGGTCCATTATTGAGTTGTTCTAAACAAATATTTATTTAACCCTGGTTTTGTTATTCAGTATAACACTGAGATTTCTTCTCTTAAAAAGTTATAGACTGTCACTGGAAGACTGTATTTGGAGTCCTTGGGTTCCTTGACCAATTGGGGCAGCAGCCAAAACTTGTTTATAAAAACAGTAGCAACTTAAAGGCAATTGTAGAAAAGAATCATGATGTTCCAGACATTTTGAACAATAATCTAGGCATGAAGTGTTGTGGGGTTTGAAAGCAATGTATATATATCCTGCAAGGGACAGATTTTTAGTCCAGGTTATCCCAAGTTAATTTCTGTAAAGGGAAATTATAATTGTAATATAAAAGGGGGTAGTATATTTTGCTTTTTGTTCATCTTGTCCGGCGTTTTAAGTCTGCAGGACAGTGGGACCATTAAGAACTACAGTATATCAGCATAACTATGTGACAGGAAAGCCCTTGTTGCTAATGTTTTATATAAACATTCTGTGACATGTCATGATTTAAAAAAAATTTGCATTCAGTACCTTAGAAAATGTTACACCTTGTAACAGGCGTGACGACTGGGAACTTCTCATTGAAGAGAGTGAACTGTTTTGGCAATTTTTATTTAGTGCTGGTAACCCTCTGGGGATCAATGACATATATTTCTATTAAGCCCATTTTGAAAACTAAATCTGCCAAATTATGATTGTTTTATTTCATGTTTTATAGATTGTATATTTAGTATATGCTATTTAATTTTGCATTTTTGACTTACTGTCTTGTATATTGCATTCTTGATTTGTGCTTTGTTATTACTGTTTGTAACAAGTATAATATTTGGTTAAGGTATATTCCTTTAAATTAAAGCATGTTTTGGCACCTTTAAGGCTTTTTAAACTTTGTAATAGTTGGTTGAAAAGTGTTTGTTGAAGTTACAGTTTCCTGAGGAACGGAATCACTTAAACTTCTAATAAATATGTGGAAAGGTTCTGTGTGGCATCTGGTTCAGCTTTTTTTATTTTTATTTCAAGTGAAATGCTGTTTGGGTTGTTGGTTAATAAATATTGACTGATTAAATGTTTGCAGTGCTTGATATCTGGCGATGACAATGAATCAAATGAAAAGGCCTATAATCTGGGTCAAATCTGCAAATGTGAGGCCTATAGCCTTCTATCTGTTGGCTGCTGACCAAGCTCCCCAGGAAGCCAAATATGATAAAGTGGCTGTAGAGTAGAGTATCTAAACTGAGACTGGGTCTAAGAAAAAGGCAAATCTTTGCTGCCGGAAAACGTTTTATGGACCAGTGTACTTTGTGGACTGAACTAACTTGAAGATGCTGTTTAGTTTTTGTGTTTTGTGAAAACAAGTACATCACTATTTTGATTGAATGATTAAATGTCACTTTTGTTGCATGTACTGACTCCAGTGCCTCCTACAACTGCCACTGCCCATGCAGAATGCACTACACTAGAGCCATTGTTATCTGTGTGTCATTAAGAAAAATGTGCAGTATTTATGTATTTAAATTAGTGCAGCCTTTTTGTAAGGAATTTTACTTTTTGTGGCTGGTGATAAGGGGATTACAAATGGCTGTCATGATTTGATATAGTTGAGATGAATTTTGTAGTGACTTTTACAGATAATGGTATATTCTAGTGTTTAAGCTGTTATGTGGATTTTCTGCACATCATTTGCTGAAGCAGTCTGCTTTGTAGGAGATGGCTACCAGAAGAATTAATGGCACTTGTTTAGACTGCACACTTGAATATTACAATGGAAGTGTAATACTGAAATGTCGAGGAAGCATCATCTCCAAAGAAAACACCAAGCACCTGTCTACCAAATAGCTGTTTCCATAGCCTTCTCCAGCCTTTGTGCTACATCTATTCTCCTATCTGGGTCCTGCTGGTCATCAAAGAGAATAAGCCTCTCCCTAAAGGAACTTCATACCTCATCCCAAGCAAAGAATCAAACTGCTCCCTGCCTTATGTTTTTTCTCCTCCAAAAGGGACTCCAGAAAATATGTGTGTTTGTAACTTGCTTGCCTTAATAATTACTGATTAACTGACTGTACCTTATCCCTACTAGGTGGTTAGTGCACGCACCTCATCAGGACAGCCAGCAGCCAAACCCTCCTAATATTTCCCCCCACTTACTCCTTATCCCACGTTTTTTAGCCAAACATTTCCTCCCTCTTTTTTCTCCCCTGGCTCGGGAATGCTCACTATGGTCAGTGCTGTAGACATAGATTTGTCCACTAGATGGCAGCCTGTACACAATTCTAATATCCCCTTTAGCTGTACTTATTTCCACCACCTTGGCTATACTGCTGTAGCCTGGTGTTCGTAGTCCATTATCTCCCTACATCTCCTTATCCTTCTTATCACCCACCACTACAACTGCCCCCCCCCGCATACTTTCTTCTCCGATCCTACCTTTCTACTCCACTGATTGTTTCTCTTCTGGGCTTGGAATCTTCCTTTCTTGGCTCTTCCCGCTCCGTTCGCCCTGCGGGCTCACTCTGCTCTCCCCCCCAATCCCCACCCACCCCCAGTACATCTACATTTATAGCTCTCTAACCACTCCCACACAAACCCCTCCCATCAAACTAAGTCCCTCCCTCCCTCTATACCCTATCACTATCCTACACCTACTGTCTTACACAACCTACCGCCCACTACTTGTATCACCCTCCAGCCTTCTATATCCCTGTGAATACACCCTCACACATTTCATTCTAATCCTCTCCTCTCAAACTTATTAACCATCTCTCTTCCTACACATCCCTCTCACTCAACTCACACTCTGTCTCCCACCATGCAAATAAAACCTGCCTATGCTCTACTACCCTTATTTCTAAGCCTAATCCTCTTCTGCCTACTCTACCTTACTATTCTCCCACAGCTTCAGCATGCCCTTCCCTTTCACACAACTGCAATTTACATTAAAAAAAGACTTTCCCTCTACAACCCAAGCCTCCCCCCACCTCTACAAATATAATGAATCTTTTCTATTTCAAAGGAAGCTCTTCCTTACTCCTTGTAAACCACTTCCCATACCCACCAAACTCACCTCATTAGGTTCCAATATCTACACCTATGACCCATTAGAACATAGATACCTATCCATACTCTACCCAAAACTTATCATCCTCCTCCACCGTTCTGGAGACATACACCCTAACCCAGGGCCTTCACACAACTCCACCTCTAAACCACATTCACATAGCTCTTCCCTGCACCACAAATCTCTTCTCCTTGCTACACTTAATGCCAGGAGACTTTGTAATAAAATACCTTCCTTTCACACCTGGATCTCTCATAACAAACCTGATATTGTCTCTATCACTGAAACTTGGCTAAAACCACACATAAAAGATACCAAAATTATGCCCCCTAACTATAAACTTATAAGAAGTGACATACCTCAAAAGAAAGGTGGAGGAGTAGCCTTACTCTTCTCCTCCTCCTTAACAGTAACACCCTATACTAAGCCCATACCCTCATTTGACACTGCCATGCTAACCCTTGGCCTTCTCAAAGTAAACAATAATAAATCTTTATGCATTGCCTCCCTTTACATACCACCTGGTAACAATATCTCTATAGTGGAAGATATTCTTGCCTGGTTCACCTCCAACATAAACAATGAGACAATAATCCTAGGTGAAGTCAACATAAACTGGTCTTCCATTGACTCATCTACCCCTTCTCAAAGCATCAACCTATATCAATTCAGACAGCTAATCAAAACCCCTACTAGACCAAATAAAGATTACACCACAGGTAGCATCCTTGACTAGATACTAGTCTCCCACCCAAACCGAGTTTCTGATAGTGGTACTCTAGCAGACTCCCTTAGTGACCATCTCCCTGCCTAAATACGCCATTCCCCCTCCACCCTCCTCTTTCAGCACAGACACATTATCACCCACAACATGCAAACTTCAACCCCTAATTTTCTCTAATTCCTTAAAACAGATAGACTGGAACCCTCTAAAGTCCCTCCCTTTAGATGCCGCAGTCTCACATTTCAATAGAATTTTCACTGATATACTTAATCACTTAGCCCTGAGTAGAACCAAAAGACTTAGATCCAAAACAGCCTCCTGGCCCACTAAAGACACAAAACTACTTATGCATCACCGAGATTAAATCTGGATATACTATCATAAATGCAAAACTCCCAACTCTCTTGCTGAATACAATCAACTGTGAAATCAAGTAAAAAAACAAATAGCCACTGAATGCAAATCCTACTACCTTAAACTTCAAAACAATCATAAAACCAACCCCAGAAAATTTTGGAATAGTATTTCAACAATATTATCCCCAATTAAAAAAGAGAACCCTTGCCCTGACCCAGACACACCAGACCACCACCTATCTACCCAATTCAACTCCTTTTTCATTGACTGCATAGGCAAACTCACCTCTTCCTTCCCTAACAACATCCCCCCAACTTAACTGATACCAAAAACTTAACATCCAAGAACCCTAAGTCCTCCCCTTTTACTCTCAAATCCATTCCTACCCACACTATAAAAAAGCTCCTACAAAAGTTAAAACCATGCTCTAATGCCCCAGATGACATTCCATCTAACTTTCTCCAACTAGCTGCTGATGGCATAGCCCTTCCAATCAACATCCTAATCAATCACTCCATTCAGAGTCCTATGTACTACACCTCTGGAAAAAAGCCTTCATCATCTCCCTCCATAAAGCAGGTACAAATTATTCAATCTCCCAACCTTTGCCCTATTGTTATCCTATCCCCTATCTCTAAGATACTCGAAAAATGTATTCACCTCCAACTATTACCCTACCTATTGGACAACCAACTCCTAATTCCTACCCAACACGGGTTTAGACCAGGACATAGCACCACCACTGCCCTTCTTTCCTTCCTCGAAATCATTAACTCTGCTCGTGACTCTGGGAACATGGTTTCTACGCTCCTCCTTGACTTATTCAAAGCTTTCGACACTGCCTCTCATGAGCTTCTACTTTCTTATCTCTCCCTTCTTAATCTCTCCTCTTCGTCTGTCAAATGGTTCTCCAGCTATCTCTCAGCCAGGGAACAAGCTGTAAAATGGAACTACTGCACTTCCTCTTTCCTTCACACCCCAACAGGTGTACCCCAAGGCTCTATCTTGGGTCCTTTACTATTTAACATTTTCATCAATGATTTCCACCAAAAGATCCCCAATGCTAAACTGGTGTAATACACAGACAATTCCACTATCATCTGCTCAGCCAAAACTCTTCCCTTACTAATAAACCTTACTCAAGAGGCCTCTCCTCCACTGAGTCCTGGATGCTTGACAATCATCTAGCCCTAAATGACTCCAAATCCAAAATAATGATCTTTACCCCTTCTAGACATACTGCTGTTGAGAAAGCATCCTTCTCTGTACTTAGCCTAAACAAAACATCTATTGAAATAGTTCCCCATACAAAACTTCTGGGCGTCCACCTACAAACCAATATTAAAAAGACTCATCAAAAACTTGGAATGCTTTATCGACACAGATGCTACTTTTCTCTGTCTTCTAGACAACTCCTATCTACCACCTACCTCCTACCATCCCTTTTGTATGGAGCTCTGCTAATCTCTAACCTCCAATCATCCCTAAAAATCTAAACTTTCTTCATGCTATAACAACATTTCAAAGTTGCCACAGGATCCAAATCCTCTACTAACCACTGCAACTCCCTACATGCTCTAAACTGGTTGGAACTCCCAGGCTACCTAAATTTCATTCAACTAACTACAGCACACAAGCTAATTTTAAACCTTCTAACTGTCCATCACTCTCCTCTTCCCTTAAACTTCACCAGCCACATAGAACACTTAGATCCACAAATCAGAACCTCTTAGAACTTTACAAGCCTTTACACACACCAGGGCAGATTCTACTATCATTCTCCCTTGCCAGATTATGGAACTCTCTTCCCCTTACATTAGAACCACCCCAAACCTACCATCCTTTAAAACCCTACTCCACTCTCACCTCTACTCCCTCTGGGAGTGCTCCTGTACCCATCCTACCTGAGTCCTGACACCTATCCCTATTCTATTCTACTCAAATCTCTGCCACAACTTCAATTCAACTCACTAAAATTCCTTTGCCTAAATACAGGTATTGTATTAAATGAACATAAATTTATTGTTTTTGCAAATATCTTATAAGTGATTGACTCAGCTCATACATTTCAAGATATGTAAGATCTTGTCTTGCTGTATACTGAATGTTAAACTGTTGTTCTTATATGCTGTACTAATACATTGTATATTGTCTTTCTGTCTGGAGCTTTTCTCCTCGGGCCTACATTGAAAATGGGCTACCTTGGCACAATGGACTTTCACGGTTAAAAAATGGAAATAAATAAATCACTATTCCTAAGAATAAGTGACTTACGAAGATGCTAAAGAAAAATGTAACTGATATTTGCACTACAGATTGAGAGATATTAAGTGTTGTTCATAATGTTATTTATGCTATAGTACTTCTCCCTAACTGCTGTGGTGTACGTGGAAATGTGATGTTGTGCCATTCTGGGAGGAGGAGGATTCCATACATATGCTCTTATAAAAAAGATAGGGTCACAAAAAAGGGAGACAGAGATGGTGGCCTATCTTGGAAAGGGGTTTGCACACTAAGAGTGAAGACTCTTGAAGAAATCAATAACCAGAAGAAGCTGTGGATTTATATGTGGAATACCTGAACTGTGGATTTACTTGTGGAGTAACAGGAGGTCATCAGGACTCTACCTGTGGAGTCTAAGTCATAGTGGCTATTGGCAGTTTATTTTGAGCTACAGCATCATGAAGTGAAGCGTTGGTACATAACATAGTGCATTTTTAGTTGTTGTAAGTGACACTGAGTTAGTATAATGGCATTGAAATTAAACTGAACTGAAACTACACCATGACTCTTCAGTGGGTTGACCACAACACAATGCAAAAAGCAATTTTTATATTGCTTTATATCTCAGAAGTCAAGAAATGATGAATGCTCAAGTCCAGGTAAACAAAAGCTGATACCATTTGTCTAGACGTCTAGACTGTATTGTTTCAAAATATGATAAGAGGTTGTAAAAACTAAGAAAAAAAAGAAGTCTGGATTTTTTTAAATATATTTCTGCATTATGTAAATACTTTGAATGTACTATCAAATAAGATTTTTTACTAAATAACATTGCTGGTTGTGCAGCTTGTACTTGTTTAACAGCATCTACTGTTCACAGGATATAATTTACTTTGCTTATGATTTTCAACTTGCATTTTAAGAAAATGCTAAGAAATCTGAGGCTGCTAGAGGTGTGGAATTACACAGAAACTAGGTGAAGTAAGTTAATTTACTGAATTCCTTAACAATGTTTTGCATTAATTTCAGGAGAAGATCAAAACGCAGTTTCATAATGGTGCATTTTACATTGTAGTAGCTAGATGTTCAAAATTACTTCAGCATTATGCCTGAGGTTATAATGTGCATCTTGAAGGACCATCTACGGGAAAGAATAGTGGTTATACATAACGCTCAGTGTTCCATCAAATATATAATACAGACTAATTTACAGCATGCTTTTTTACCACTACCATACCTCTCAACCTCTCCGCACAAGAAATCTGGACAAAGACAGAAATAATGGGGCAACAAAGGACTAACAATAGGGACAGAGTTTAAATATTGCTCCTATAAACACATATTTTGCATTATTATATATTTTCTGAATGATGTGAAGTTTGAAACTCAATAAGTTGCCAGAATACCACAGATTTTATGGGGAAGAGACCAAAAATAAGAGAAAAAATTCTGGACATTCTGCGAAAATCTGGACAATTGAGAGGTATGTCACTATCTTATTTTGCAAAGTAAATAGCAAAAGAAAAGTATTTTACTTTTACACACACATTTAAGATGATTCGAAGAAAATAATTCATGATGAAAAGTCAAAAAAGGTAAAACTAGGGAAAATGTGTTGAACAGATGAAACCAGACTGCTATTTTTTATGCAAAGCAATCTCATCTTTTAGGTATATCTTTATGACAGGCGGGCATACTGGAATAGTCATCGGATGTGTATATGTAATGTTGGTGGCTTTGTTTCAGGAATGGACTTGGGTCATTGGATGGTCAGTTGGACTACATTCATTCCTTGTGGGAAAGTCTGGGAGGGGAAAGAGTATGGCACCATCAAACCACTTTTAAAGGTCAGGGGCAGTGTGTTGGCCTGTAAATACAGATCTGCGAGTAGCAAGGTGTTGCAAAAGAAGAAAAGACAGAACTTCCATAAATGAATAAAATGTCAAATTCATCAACAGCACCACTACAAATTCTGGGTGCATGGCTTCCTGTTGTTTGCATGTTTTTTTTTTTTCAAAATATTCTAATTTTCTTCCTCATCCTAAAGACATGCAGGCAAAGGGAAATGTAAGTCCTCCAGACTGTCCATAGGTGTGTGTGTGTGTGTGTGTGTGTGTGTGTGTGTGTGTGTGTGTGTGTGTGTGTGTGTGTGTCTGTGTGTGTGTCTGTGTGTGTGTGTGTATACCTGTGTACATCCTGATCAAGACTGGTTTTGACATAACGCATATTGCAGTTTGAGAGGCTCCCCCAGGAGGCCAAGTATGATAAAGAGGGTATTACAAAATGAACACATGTTAAAGAATAGTTATACCAGTATGAATTATTTTTGCTCTGTGAATCCTATATGTATTGCGGTTTATACATCCATCCATCCCTTTTTCCCATTTTTACACATGGAGTCAGAGTGTCAATTTAACAGTGACAATCATCCAGTGCCAAGGTTCACACCACCAGGTGGCTAGCCCTGCTACAGTTGTTCTTCCATATCACACACTCAAACCCATGGCTAATTTAGAGAGTCCAATCCACCTCTTGCATGTGTTAGTAATGTGGGAGGAAACAGGAGCACCTGATGGAAACCCATGTGAACACAGGTAAGACATGCAGACTCTGCACAAAAGGTACCCCAGCCATGAATCAAACCAAAGAACCTCTTTCTTGCTGTGAGGCAACAACACTATCTGCTAAGCCACTGTGCCACCCCCCCCCCCATGGTGCATGCAGTGTTATAGTCATCCTCTGAACCTGGGGGGGGGGGCTTTGTTAAGCATATTTCTTACATATGAAAGGTGCTTAAAAAATTTTGTTAAGCATCTTTCAGTACTGTTAAGCTCTAGACTCATGCTACAGCATTACAGCAACCAACACAGAAATGTACCCAAAGCATTTTCACAGCATTAAAAGATTTAATACATTTTGCTGTCACACACAAAAGTGCATGCACGCACGCACACACACACACACACACACACACACACACACACACACACACACACACACATAAAACCATGAAAGACTGAAAAGCTATTTAAGCTATTCATTTGTGTAAGGGACACAGCTTTGGGCTGCATTATGTGCAGTAGTGCTAAATGTATTATAGCTTTCAAAGGTGTAAAACACTTTTCACTCCTACATTTTTGGTGGTATTTTTTTCTGTTAAGTAGCAGCACATCAAAGTAGCTAAATCTCCATGCACTACAAAGTATTATGATCAGGTTTCTCCAATCGTAACCCCCTTGTGATGCATTCTCAACAAGGATGTCAAGATTCACCTCCAAAGCTTTGCTTGGCTCTTGATGTAAATTTCTTGCCATCCATATAATGAGCACATAAGAAGTTGGTTATGACTGGAAAAATGGTCATTATCCTCTACAGTACTATTTCTTCTGACAAAACAAGGTCAGAGAAAAATGCTACCTGGATCACTCTGCAAAAAGGTTTGCTGCCCAATGGGCTATTTATTAGGTTGTCCAAAAGCAATGAACCAAGTTATGAGTCATTCATTTTGTGAATAAATATATAAAAGGTGACAAGGAACTAATAATGATGAGGGAAGGAAAAACAGCAGCCATGAAGTAACTGCACCTTCTAGTAGTAAAAACATATGTACTTTAAGGAAACAAGCACATTTGAAAATTAAGCACAGCTGTCTATTTCAAAAGTGAAATGAGACTGGTACAAAATGAGTGTCTGTGTAACAATTTCTTCTTCTACTTTTGTTTAAAGCTAATCACGAGAATATAAATGAACCTGTATACTGTGGTCTGAAAATATCTATCTTGATCTTGGGTAGCTAACTTGTGAAATAAACTGTGACATCTATTAACTGTTCTGCAACACCGCCAAAAGGACTATTCTGGGCATTGTGTTTTATTTTGTTGTATGTGCCAAAAAATAATGGAAGACTCAACAACTTCTTATGAGAAAATCATGCCTGCTACAGATGTGCAAAAATGTGCCTGTTATATAATGGAGGACTTGTGTTTTAGTTTTTAGTTATAAATGCTTTTAAAGAAATGTCTTTGTTTTAACAGACTGTTCTGTTAAACACGCAAACACACACAAACATATATATGAGTATGTCATTCACAGTCGACATTCTATAACATCAGTGTGAAGGCTGCCAGCCGAGCTAGATAGAATTTTGTAAACAATTCTATGTCCTCGTAAATATGAATATGATCCACAGGCTATGTTCTGAGCTTCAGGAATGTAACCACAGTGCATCCTGCTGGAAGAAAGCTGATAAGTGAAGCATTTTGTGACTGTTTGATCTCAAACTCGGAGATAGGATGTCTGGGCCAGGAAATTATTTCTATTGGTTTCCTGGCAGCTGTAAGATCAAAAAATGTCAACATTTTAAATTCTGTAAACCTGGGAAACTAAACGAGAGAAGTGTCAAGAATGATATAATGTGAAATGACTCAACAGTACTGTGTTACCAATTTAAGACTTTCTCCGAGAGAGAGAGAATAGAGAATTTTGGATTTTCTTTGAAGCTACCATCAACTCACCAGCACTTGCTTGCTTGCTCTGTATGTAAGTAGTATTTAGAACTTAGTATTTCTCTTAGAGTTAGATAGAAATATAGCCAGATTAGCCTAGCTGTTTTCTATATTTGTCAGACTATCCCACAATATTGTTTGAAAAGGTTTCTGTGATCTCTGAACTTCTGATTAGCACTGTGTTGAATTGATGAGATTTGTCTTGTGTTTTTATTATTTATTATTAAATATTTTTAAACCTTTCAACTGTGGCTGTTTTGTGTAGAGATAATTTAAGCTCTTATAGTACATTGTATGTATTTGGTGATACTGTCCAACAGTGCTGCTGCTCAGTCACACTTACTATTTGGATAACAGTAATATTAGACAGTGAAATCAGTCACCCTTTGGAAAGGGCCTTATAGTAGCTGATGAGTAGTTGGTGGCAGTGATTACTACCTTATAGCCTGGCAGGAGTGGGCATAGATAGAGAACCTGTGCTAGCCTTCCCCAGGAGTGCCTGTGTGTTTGTATATAAACCAAATCTTAAAGTGTGTGTGTGTGTGTGTGTGTGTGTGTGTGTGCGCGCGCGTGTGTGACAGCTACTTGGGCAGGGACACGAAGCACTGGTTGGACAGAGAAGGATGCTGGAGGTTTTGGCTTGACTACTCGGCTGAGATCTGAACCCTATAGCTGTGCTAGTGGAGAGTCTTATTGGGGATCTGGAGAGGAAGGGAGAAACCAGCCCCAGACTGACTGTGATCTCTGTGTGCTCTTAAGGGAAATTGTACTTTACTGTGTGTACTTGTTACCCCCCCCCCCAATGTGAACACCCCTCACTGGTGTTAGTGGTAAGGATTGAGGCTCCTTGATTACTGGGCCAGTGCGCAGGCATCACAATCAGAACTCAGTCAATGCCAGAATGTCAACTATGCTAACTATCCAAAAAACAATGTGAAACCAAACTGATTTTAAAATGAAAGCATGCAGCTTCCTTTGCAATCAGTAACATTAAAATACCAAACCTGTACACTCCAAACACAATACATTAAAAAACATACAAACACAAAAAACATGTTTTATAGGAAAGGGTTTGCAGTCCCACCCCCCACCCCACCTCCAAAGTGGGGGCTCTCCCACCACTCTTCCTTACTTACAAATGCAACCAAAGGGAAACATCATGCAGTAAGTGGCAGTCACTATTATGCAACTCACTTACCTCAATTACTCCTGCAATCAATGAATTAATACAGAGTGCATCTGACAGCTTGTGACAACTAAAGTAGCTGTTAACAGGCTGTGCACTCAATAAAACACCTGAAAGCCATATATGAATACATATATCATATATATATATATATATATATATGGATCCCTATCACAACACCAACATGCCACAAACCCGACACTCAAAACAACAACACCAAAACACCGAAAACGCACAAAACCGACAACTCACAAAACCGAACACCATAACACCGACACCCAAAACACTGACACACAAAATGTAAACTACACATAACACACAACTATACATGCACTTACCCTAACTCAAACCCTAACCCTAAGGTCCGACACTACCGCACACTTACCCTACCCGCACCCTAACCCTAACTCACTTAACCCGCCACTAAACCTACATTCCGTCACTATCGCACACTTACCCTACCCGCACCCTAACCCTAACTCACTTAACCCGCCACTACACCTAAAGTCCGTTACTAACGCACACTCACCTTTCCCGCACCCTATCCCTAAATCCCACACTATCTCACACTTACCTGTCCGCTCCCGCCGCACACTTACCTGTCCGCTCCCTAATGCTAAATCCCTCACTAGCACACACTTACCTGTCCGCTCCCTAACGCTAAATCCCTCACTATCGCACACTTACCGACTCACGCTCACACGTTGCCCATGTCGGTGTTTCGGCTGTCGGGATTTCACACTGTCGATCATCTGTCTTGTCGGTCTTCTTGTGTCGGTCTTCTTAGCGTCGGTGTTTCGGCATGTCGATGAAGTCAAGGGGACCCATATATATATATATATATATATATATATATATATATATATATATATATATATATAGAGAGAGAGAGACCTATAACCTTTCCTGCTGAGCATAAGAACTCATTGCATTAAACTGTTCTTGGTTATTCATAGGTTCCTAGCTGTATACTAGGCTAATGGCCACAAAAGCATTTATAAGCTAACCATGAAATACAAAAGTGTCCCATGAGTTTTTGTACCTTTGCAGTTTATATGAGGGGTGTATGTTAGTTGGGGAATGAATTATTGACTGCCTGTGTCCATCACAGACATAGGCACCAGACCAGGGGTGAATATCCGATTTCCTATCCACTGGTCCAGGCTTTCACTTGAATAGAGTTAAGGTGGGACTCTATTTCACGTGGATGGCAAGCCTATTCCAGAGAATCAGAATTCTCTGAGATATGTATCCCTCTCGCCAACAAGTCCTATTTATTTCACAAGCAAAATTTAGTTACTTAGATCTAGTAGTTCTGATGCTGTTTGACTTGTGAATATGCAAAATATTCATCAAAGCTGGATCCAAGGATGCCTTGTATGCCAGGCATAGGTTGCCTCTTAGTAGTCTGTAGGAAATAAGACTATAGAAACGGTTTTGAGGCGATCCACATAGGACACTGTATTCATGCCCTGTACTCTTTTGGTAAGGAACCTTTGTGGACATTTCAGTTGCTGCAAGTGTTGGCTAGATACATACAGAAAAGGCATTATACTCAGTGATGGGTCTGATAAGGGCTGAATACAGTGGCACAACAACTTCTCAGGATCTAGATGCCATGCCCAAAATTATAAGTTGAGCAACACAGAATGAGTTCCTTACTACCATGGGCACACGTTGGTAGAAGGCTAGGTTACTATCTACATGAGTACCCAAATCCCCAACAACCGGGTCAATTCTTAGGAGTGTTTCGTCAATGACACAGTTTCCCAGGGTGGTCAACTTCCAAAAAGTAGTATTATGCATTTCTTGGCACTGAGTTTTAAGCTGTGGCTTTGGCACCAGTCATTTGTCTGCGTTAGACCCTTTTGTAAGATATTAGTGTCTTGGGGGATTCTATTACTGCTCTTAACTTGCAATCATCGGCAAACTTAGTCAGCCATAGGCTCTTGACATTGGCCCTTGATTTACAAGAAGTAGATGTCAAAGAGGAGTGGGCCCAGCACAGACCCCTTAGGGACTCTACTGGTGACTGATCTCTTTGTGGAGTATGTCTCACCAATCCTAAATTTGTGGGTCCTATCTGTGAGCCAGCTGGCTATCCAACATGTTATATAGTGGTTTATGCCCAATTCTATAAGTTTGTTTACAAAGCCTGAGTGAGGTATTGTGTCAAATGCCTTAGCCATGTCGAAGTAGACAGTATGCTGCATTTTACTGTCATCCATTGCCTTTGTAACCTTCTCAAAGATGTCTACCAGGTTTAGCAGGCAGGTTAGTACCCTTGACAAAGTTTCCTATGTCTCTGTTAGATAACTACTTCCATGGCTTTGCATAAGACACTAGTCAGACTAATGGGTCTGTAGTTTCCAGGGTCTGTTGACTGTCTGCCATTATGAAGAGGAATGACTGTTGCAGTCTCTTATTTTGAAACTATAGGAGAAACAAAGCAGACAAATACTCCCAAATGTTCAAACTGGAACTCCAAGCAAACTGTAGATAAATAACCAGCAGAACAAACACAACATGGGTAACTTCTTTATTAAAACACATAAAAGGATGAGCGCTTTCCCATATTACTATGCTTCATCAGATCACAATACTAAGCAGAATACAACATATTTATAGCTAAAAATAGCCTATCAAAAGAGTAAGCAATTAACAATGGGTGTGTTAAACCAGATTTCATCCATCTTGTTTTAAGCCTCCGCCCTTGTAGGACAGGCTTAATGCTAACACTAGCATTAACACCAAGAAATCTGTGAGTCTATAATCTAAAAATCCATTTTAGTTCCACTTGTTCCAACCAACTGTTTTGGTCTCCCCCCTCATATTGTGTTGTAACCACTGCATAACTCTAAAACTAAAATTGTGTTCAGGATAATCTAAAATATGCTTTGCCAAAACATTATTATATTATTGGTCCTTATCTCATATAGGTGTCTGTTTACCCTATCTCGTAGCCTCTATACTGTTTTGCCTATATTGAAACATGAGCAGTGGTTACAGGTAGCCACATAAACCATATGCATGGTATTACAGTCAGCATAAAATCTGGGATTAAAAATAAAATGCATCTGTGTATACTCAAAATCTTGTTTTTTTGTAATATAACTACAAATATTACATCGCCCACAGGGAAAAGTACCTACTCTATCATACTGACTGTCAGCATGTTGTTTATTGTCACATAACAATTGTTTCAAGTTGTGACAGTTTATATATATATATATATATATATATATATATATATATATATATATATATATATATATATGTATATATAAACGATAGTCCCAAATGGAAGGTGGTATTCCAAACCAGCTATAAACCCTAGATAGACACTTAAACATCCAAAGTGTAGTAAAATCACAAATTTATTGTAGAAAAACGTTAGCGCTTTCACGGACAAAACAATCCGCTTCATCAGATATATATGCATGTGTGTAGGCTTGTCTCCCACTATTTCCGCTGTTCTTGAATCCATAGTAAGGAAATGCCAATTCTTATCCATGATGTTCCTTATAATGCTAATGCCACTGGTATACTTAGTATTAAAGGATATCAATAGCCTACCTCCACTCCTTCTAAAATTTCCTGATGCCTGAGATGAAAAAATGTCGTCACTATTTGACCTTGTAGACAAAAATCATTTTGTACAGTATTTACCATGTATGCATTATAACCCCTATCTTTAAATAATTCAGATAAATTGATGACTTCCCTTTGAAACGTATCATCTTCTCTACATATCCTACACACCCTCATGTATGAGACTCTTAACTACATTAGGAAAGATATGTCTGGGATGCATACTTTCATTACATAATAAACTATTCCTCCAGCATGGTTTGCAGTATAGGGATGTTGTAAGTGTATTGTTTGCCGTTTTTCTAACCAACACATCTAAAAATTCAATTTCATTATATGAGCTGTTAATTATGAATCTAAGAAAATCAGTAGTAGATTCTATGTGCTGAATAGTTTCATGTAAGGAATCTACATACCCTTCCCACAACATAAAGACGTCATCAACAAAACGTCTATCAAATTTTACACTCTCAAAATATGTTGAAGTGAAAAGATGGTGAATCTCCCAGAAATGCATGACTAGATTCGCGTATGTATTTGCACATGGGTTGCCCATAGTGACACCCAATTTCTGGAAGTATAATCTTCCATCAGATATGAATACATTATTTTCCAGGATTAACTAGAGAAAAGAACATAACAAATAAACTGTGTCATTGTCATACATTTGTTCAGAAGTTAATAACTCCCTCAGTGCCTCTATACCACTGGTGTTGGGAATACAGGTAAATAAATTTTTCACATCCAAGGTAACTTATATATAGCAACTGAAAGTAATGGAAATAATATGTCTATTCAAATCATTTAAGAACTGCATAGTGTCCTTCAATATGGTGGGTATCCGTGCCACTAAAGGTTTCAACGTATTTTCAACATATATTGAAAGTGGTTCAGTGGCCCAACCTTCCCCCAGCCACTATAGGTCTCATTGGTGGCTTGGTAATGGACTTATGAATCTTTGGCAACCCTTTGATAATGGGTATAACTGAATTATCAACATTTCAAAAATTATACAAATGTTCATTAACAAATCTGCTCATATAGACAATTATGAATATTACCTACATTTTTTTTAAGTAAAGTCTCATTAATCTGAAGATAAGTCTCTTCATCTTCTAGTAAAACAGACAGAGCTATCATATAGTCAGTCCGATTAAGCACAACTATAGTGCCTCCCTTGTCCGCTGGCCTAATAGCTACAGACTGCAAAGTCTGTAAGTGCTGTAGTGCTCTCCTCTCAGAGTTACTCATATTGTAGAAATCCCTGCGATGCAAAATGCTTACAGTATCACTAAGCTCTCTTTTTCACAAGCTTTTACAAATAATTCTACATGTGCTAGCAGTGTTGGTGTAAAAGCACTAGGTCTTCTATAGGTGGAACAGCTAGGAGCAGTCTTAGTATCAAACATAAGCTTTAATGCAATACTGCGAGCAAACAATCTGACTTCAGTAAGTCTGAGACTACAGTTAAACAGTGACTCCAGTGGCCCTGATAAATCATATTTTAGGCTATTTGAGAGGAATCCCAGGATATTATTCTGTCCCGTTGAGGCTGTGTTCTTGGCCTTAAAAAGTGCAGCCAGGACCTGCTCCTTATTTATAGCTGGTTATGTCTGAAGGTATTTCCCGGGGGAGGAGGTGAGCTGGGGGTAAAACTGGAACTGAATTTGTTAGCCAGCAGATTCTCCATATCGCTTGTCTCAGTGGATGTGGTACCATTAACAATCAGTTTGGCACACTGTTTGTATGCTGCCTTTGATGTTTCTGACATAAGTGAGGCTATCTTGACCTCAAAATTGTCTTTCTTGGTGTATGTAAGCCCTCTTAGTTGTCTGATTAGTTTGATGGGCGAGTTATTATCTTTTTGGGCATTACACTTCCTGACTTTAGTCATGACCTTTTCTTTTCCTTTTGTTGTATAACCCATTTAATTAAGGATTTCAGCAGAGTGGTTTATTTCTAGAGTTAGTTTTGAGCTTTCTTCTGGCAGGTACATCAGCCTCTATGCATCCCAGCCATTGAAATGGCTGTAGAGAGTTTCTGTGAACAATTCTGCATACATTGCTGTATTGTTTAGAAGGACCTTGAATTTTGACAAATTATCACTTAATAGGAGGCATGTTGCTTTGGAATGGTTTCTAACTGTTACATGATTTACTGGGGTTACCATACTGAGTTTTATTTCAAACAAAACAGCCTTTTGATCAGACCTTACAAATCTGGGCAGACTTCTTCCATATTTTTGAATACCAGGTTTACTATGTTAGAAACTCTAGTGGGCACATCCACTATGTGCTCAAAGGTGTTTGTGTTTACAAAGTCCAAAAATCTCTGTGCCTGCAAATTTGAAGCCACACTGGATATGCAGTCTATATAAGAGTAGTTAAAGTCACCCATAAGCAAGGTGTTTGATTGAATGGTGAGTAACTCCAGCAGCTCTAAGAATGAGCTATGGGTAAGTGAGCACAGGACATACAGGGTGATCTATACCTTGCTAGGGATAAGGTATGTGACTCTGTCTACAATAATTTACCTGTGGGAGCGGAGCCTGAGTGGCTAACTGAAAGCAGCAGTATTTTGGAGCTCCATATAACTAGTTAAATAAGACAGGAAAAAATATTCTATTTTTTCTTCAAATTATAAAATCTTATAGCTAAAGGACTAATTTACACAATTAGAAACTTTGGTGAAGTTTTACAAATAATTTCCTGTCAAAAAGCTTGGAGATATATTTACTTGTTAAAATGAGCAACTCAAGGAATTCTCACCAGGATGCTGTCTTAAAGAAGGAACTACAACAGATGGCATCTACCCTGCAGGAGTTGTCTTTGAAGATGGATGATTTTAAAGAGAACCTAGAAAATCTTAAAACAAACAGTCAAAAACAGGCTGACACCCTCAAGGAAATTCTACAACAATACCAGACAAGGATAACAGGAATGTAGGTTTCTCTAAATGACTTAGAAAGCAGACTTAAGGAAGAGGAAACACGGAAAGAACTACTTCTTAAACAAAACAATACACTTGGTTGGTTAATAAAGTAGATGACTTGGAAAATAGGGAGAGGAGAAATAACATCAGGATTTTCAGATTACCTGAAAACACAGAAGGTGAGGATATTATTTCCTTTTTATCAAGCTGGATCCCTGACCTTTTAACTTTAAAAGAAGGACTTTCCTTTGGCATTGAAAGGGCACACAAAGCTCTTGGGAATCCTGCCACTAACTCAAACTCTCCTCCTAGGT
Source organism: Protopterus annectens (assembly GCF_019279795.1). Classification (NCBI taxonomy): domain Eukaryota; kingdom Metazoa; phylum Chordata; order Ceratodontiformes; family Protopteridae; genus Protopterus; species Protopterus annectens. Next base: position 1,979,500,995 of record NC_056739.1, read on the forward strand.
CAATAATTATCAAATTTCTTTCATACTTAGACAAGGAACTGATTTTAAGATCTGCTTGGAGGAAGGCACCTCTAAAATATAAACAGAGCCTGATAAGATTTGATAATGACTATTCATCTAGAATAAAGGAAAAAAGTGTGGCCAATGATAAAGTTTCTGAAACAAAATAACATCAAGGCACAACTCGCATATCCAGCTAGGATAAGAATAGTGTATGCCAACAAGATGAGGACATTTATTGACTAAGAGGAAGCCTCTTCATTTATTAAAACGAATAATGTGATTACTTTACCAGAAGATATGGATTGGATGTCACCTTCTCTCAAAAGAACAAAAGAAACAAATGTCTGTACAGATGTCAAAAAGAAGAAGCAAAAGACTGATACTGTTACAGCCAAATCTCTCAAAGTGTCTACTATGATATGAATTGTTTTAGCATTACTTTAAAGGACCAATTTTTCTGCTTGGAATTTTAAAACAAAGGTAACTACTGGAATCGTTATCTATATTTTTTGAAAATAGATGACACATGAGAGTTTTCACATTACCTCAAGTATGTAAAACAGGGTACTTTTCTTTCACAGAAGGAGGGTTATATATATAAAAAATATTTCTACTGTAAATCAACACACATAGTATATGTGTATTTTCTCTTAATTTTCTCTTTTCTTTCTCTCGCCTCTCTTTTCTCATTATTTATTTTAACTGCATATTGTCTCCCTTTCTAAATTCTCTCTTATTTACTATACTAATATAGTCTGTATATATTTAATAACTCACTATCAATACATAGATAAATAATAGTCTAAAATAATCTAGGTTTAAGGTAGACTAATTAGAATAGTGAACTTAATTAATTATTACTACATTTATTAGATTAATGATAGTCACTTATGCTTATTGGGATTGGGGACATGTTCATGATTAACTCTGAAATGTTCCATTCATGTACATATGTCATTTGAATTATTTCCTTTTTAGTATTAACACACACACACACACATATATATATATATATATATATATATATATATATATATAAAGGAGGGAAATATGTACTGTTGGTTAAGAGAAGTGAAGTTTTCTTCACATTCTATTTGCATTGCCATAGCAACAATAAACAACTGCTGCAGTTTCTAAGGACACTGTGAACCTGCAAAGTGCATTTAGCCTCACAGATTACAAATAATAAGAACAAGCAATGTTGTTTAGTTATTAAGCAAGGTAAAATAAATACATAATAGGACTATTTGTAAATATTTTATGATTTATCCTCATAGGATTACATATTCCAGGAAACACAACTGAAATGTTCCCAAACTACATGTGCACTTAAATGTAACTGCTTGATCGAAAAGTATCACTCGATTTAACATGCTGATTTCACAAGCTGTCTGCACTGTAAAAATTACATTTTATATGTTCAACGCTGCTCAGGCACAATGAAGGCTGTCCGATTAAATCCAATTGTTGCTGTTAGGTTAATGTAACCACCACAGAGTGCGTTGCTGCAAAGTTAGATAAACACCACGAGTTGAATATATAAATAAATGAGTATTTATTAAACACAAATAAAATAAAATAAAATAAAGGATTAAGCGCTTTCGTCTCGCACACCGAGACTTCTTCAGAATCATCTTCCATAGTCAGATTCGTTCTTTTATAACTAATACATCTTTCTTATTGGTCTAAGCTACAATCGTCATTAATTGATTGCTATGTGTTAACTTAAACTTACAAGATCCATATTATAAATTTCATTACAGAAGACAGTTACGTATAAATAAAATAATAAATCAGGTTCGTTGAAAGCTCCGTAGAGCTAAACATAAACTCTTGCACTTTCCATTTTACATTTTACTATATTGACCGGGGCTGGCTTTGAATCTAAATTTTAAATTTTAAACGTAACAACCTAACAAAACACACCAATGAATAAACACATTTAAAAAAATATTTTTTAAAAGAGTTTTTAAAAGAGTTTTTTAAAAAATGGATAAATAGATAGAATGCATAAATAGTATAAATAAATAAGTAGACAACCAAATGCACAGTACCTGTGCATACATAGATATATATGTTCTCTGCAGACAACCCTACATGCCTACAAATGAATCCGTACAATGACTAGATACATGAACTGATGTAGCCACATTTTTAAAAAAACTTCTTAACATTAATCAATCTCTCCAATATATAAATTTGCACTCAAGAAACGACATTGTTGTCAGTAATAAATCCTAAAAGGTAAATATATATATAACGTAAAACTTTTGAACAGTGTAGTGCAACACGTTCACAACGCATTCACAACACTTCACATTGCGTTGTCCTAAATTGCGTACTAGAACATTTAAAAAACACATCCAACAACCACTGAACATAAACACAATTTCCACACAGTACCCCCCGCTGGCTACGCATAACCAAAATGGAACATACTAATAGAATTAGTAAAATTACTGTGACTATCATTAATATATTACAACCAGGGATATATATTAAAATATAAAATATAAAATATGTTACAAGTTTCATATAATTTAGTAACATATAAAGTCCATATAGGGTATAAAAATGTTGATATATATATAATTGAAAAATATATATATGTATAAATATACAAATTAAAAAATAAATATTATAAATATTATAAATATAAATATAAAAAATAAATATAAAAAATGTATATATGTATATATAAATCGAAGTAATATGTTAAAAATTGTATATTCAGTACTTGATTATTTCATATTTATAATTCTTATATGTTTAATTTTAGTATTCTATAATATTTTATAATATTTTATATTATTTTACTTTGTATATATATAAAAAATTATTATATATATGAAAAATTAAATTGAATGTGAGGAGTATATGTGTATAAAATATGTGTATATAAAATATAAAAAATATATATAATGAATATATGTATAAAATATAGACATGTACAATATAAACACAAAGGGGAGCACGTTTACCAGCAAAGAGGTTGTGTACAATATCAAAATATAACCATTAATAGTCCTAATAATAGAGGTCATAATAAATTCAATTTAAATATAGTAATATTAAATAGTATTTAGTTAGTAATATTAAAAGAAAATTAAAGAAATTGGAAAGGGATATACATGAGTATGAGAATGGTTTTGCTTATACAAATGTGGTGAGAAAACAAGGGTACGGGCAGGAGGGGTTGTCATACAAATACAAACTAAATGACAACAGGAATTATAGACAAGGGGGAACAGGATGGAATAAACACAATGATAGGGATGAGCAAGAATATAGCTCGTATAGAAATGATGAATTTTATTCAGGTGGTATTGGAAAAAATTTTGGGAGACCAGAATTCCCTTTAGAGATGGAGGAACCAAGGAGGTCAGAGAGACTGAGGAACCGAAATCAGCAGCCTTCCTATGCACAAGCAATAATTACCAACAATATGCGGCAGGTAGAGAAGGAATACAGATAGGGGGACCCCCAATAATTATGGAAGGGTTAACATCAGATGAGTTCAATGAAGAACATACGTCTGTGGAACAGGCACATGGACAACAAGCTAATATTATTAATATTTTTAACAATTTTTATATTTTTAATTATACTGATATTATTATCACTGAAGAATTTTTTAATTTATTCACTAAGGGTTTCACCTTTGTTCCAGTTAAGAAACCCAGGGTAGAAAATATTATTTTGGATATTAGAATGTTCACACGGAAACTGAACTTCCAACATTTATTTAAGAACAAAACAGCAAAAGACAAGGGGGACGGTTTAACAAGATCTAGTATGTACAATCCACCGTTGCAATATGACATTTTGAACTTTGAGAAGTGCGTCATTAACAAGGTCTGTAGTGAATATAACAAAAAAGGAAGGAAGGTGAACAACAATTTGACTAAGGCTGAGGTGGATTTATTGGACAATTTAAGTAACAATGATAGAATTCGTATAATGAAGCCTGACAAGGGGGGTGGTTTGGTGTTAATGGACAAATGGGATTATATTAAAAGGATGAAAGATATCTTGGATACTGAGGAACATTATAGTTTAGTAACTAGGAATGAAATAAATATATCATACCGGAAAATAGACTTGATTTTGGATGACAATTTATTGACAGGTGTGATTGATGCTAAACTACACAATTTTTTAAAAGTTCCGAAGCCAGTGATACCTGCTATTTTTGGTATACCCAAAACACATAAATCATGGTTAGACCCACCATTGAGACCCATTGTATCTTCCCAAGGGTCTAAGACACAACCACTAGCTATTTATGTTGACACTAAAGTTAAAAAATTCAACAATAAATACAGACATATTTTAATAGATTCTTGGGATTTTCTACAAAAAATTGGGGTAAGTAAGTATACGGATGAAACCATTTTATTACCATCGATGTGAAAGATTTATTTTCCGTTATACCTCAGGTATTAGGTTTAGAATGGTTTGAAGAAGTATTACAAGAAATCAACTTTTTAACAGGTGATGAATTCAAACTGGTTTTAGAATGTATGGAATTGGTTTTAAAATATAACTACATGTACTTTGAGGGTGACTATTACCACCAAAAGGATGGTGTGGCTATGGGTTCAGCCTGTGCCCCAGTATTTGCCAACATGGTTATGTTGGTTTGGGAGAAGAAATATGTATTAAGTTCTGTTTACAGTCAACACATTAGTCAGTATTTCCGTTTTTTAGATGATATTTTTATCTTATGGACAGGGTCTTATGAAATGGTGGAAGATTTTATAGGTTATATCAACAAGACTACTACATTCTTAAAATTTACGTATGAAATTGGAAGCAATGAAATTCATTATTTAGATATAAAATTGACTAAAGACTATAATAATAAATGTTTTAAATCTAACATTTTTAGGAAGGAACATTATTCCAATGCATATTTACACTTTGATAGTGACCACCCGTATCAACTCAAAAAGAATATAATAAAAGGGCAGATGATCAGGTCGGCTAGAATGATTTCTGATGAGATTGAATTTTTGGAGGAAATAAAAAATATTGAGAGTATGTTTTTGGACAGAGGTTATCCCATGGATTTCATAATACCTATTAAGGATTATGTAGTAGCTGGGAGAGGTGTCAAGTATATTCCACTATTGATGAAGGACGGAGTGATTGGTCTTGAAGGCAACCCAATACTTGACGCCGATACAACGAGTGATGCTGATACAATATTTAACACCAATCATATCACTAACAAGGTACACAATACACTTTGGGGGGGTGATGACCTGAATAGACAGGAGGTTGACAGTGAGGGGGTAACTCCATATTTGACCTTTACTTACCATCAAGGTATAGGTTGGTTGAAAAAAAGTGTTTATGAGGTTTGGGATATGTTCAAGAATATGGCAGTAAGAACGGATGTTTTCCAAAACAAGATTAAATTCAGTTTCAGGAGAAACAGAAATATCAAGAACATTGTGGAGAAGAATAGCACAAGCATGGGTGGAAGTAGTAGAAAACAAGGTACCTTTTCTTGTGGCAGATGTGCACAATGCTGTTACATAGCAGGATTAAAAGAAGTTAGAATCTCAAATTTGCACATTGTTCTCAAAGCTAAGAAATATTATAGTTGTTATTCAAAAGGGGTGGTATATTACGCCTTTTGTAGGGCATGTGAATGTTACTATGTCGGTAAGACCGAGCGTCATCTTCGGTCTAGAATTTATGAGCACATGAGAGATATCAACAAGCGCAATGAAAATAATGCACTTTATAGGCATGCTTTGATTTGTTTACAAGCCGACTTCAAGTTTTGGGTATTGGAGGAGGTAGGGCACCCTGAAAGAGGAGGGGATTGGGAGACACTTTTGGAATACAGGGAGATGATGTGGCAATTAAGGTTGGATGCTTGTGGTAGTAAAGGACTTAATGACCACATTTCCATTAGTCCTGCATTAAAAGTGTTAGCAGGTGATCCTAAGAGACATAGGAAATGAAACCTTAAACCCAAATCTACTGAAGTATGCTATTTAACATAATATAATTTATTTCAATTACTGTTTATTGTATTTTATGTTATCTTTCCCCATTCAGTGTTTTTATAAAATTGAATTCTTTATTAAATTGAATTTATTATGACCTCTATTATTAGGACTATTAATGGTTATATTTTGATATTGTACACAACCTCTTTGCTGGTAAACGTGCTCCCCTTAGTGTTTATATTGTACATGTCTATATTTTATACATATATTCATTATATATATTTTTTATATGTTATATACATATATTTTATACACATATACTCCTCACATTCAATTTAATTTTTCATATATATAATAATTTTTTATATATATACAAAGTAAAATAATATAAAATATTACAAAATATTATAGAATACTAAAATTAAACATATAAGAATTATAAATATGAAATAATCAAGTACTGAATATACAATTTTTAACATATTACTTCGATTTATATATACATATATACATTTTTTATATTTATTTTTTATATTTATATTTATAATATTTATAATATTTATTTTTTAATTTGTATATTTATACATATATATATTTTTCAATTATATATCAACATTTTTATACCCTATATGGACTTTATATGTTACTCAATTATATGAAACTTGTAACATATTTTATATTTTAATATATATCCCTGGTTGTAATATATTAATGATAGTCACAGTAATTTTACTAATTCTATTAGTATGTTCCATTTTGGTTATGCGTAGCCAGCGGGGGGGTACTGTGTGGAAATTGTGTTTATGTTCAGTGGTTGTTGGATGTGTTTTTTAAATGTTCTAGTACGCAATTTAGGACAACGCAATGTGAAGTGTTGTGAATGCGTTGTGAACGTGTTGCACTACACTGTTCAAAAGTTTTACGTTATATATATATTTACTATTTAGGATTTATTACTGACAACAATGTGCACATGAAAAGATACATATTACTTTTTGCAACATGTTATCTTTGCAGTTACCTCACACTCTGTACAAACTCACTTGGTAACTGATAGCTATTCATTTAAAATATCAGTTTAAATATTAAATGTACCCTTGAAATGCTACTGACATTTTGACAAAATGTAATCTGAACTGTAAAATGAATGACTTGAAAGAATTGAAGTAATGCATAGATTTCAAAGACACTTCTTGACACTACAGTAAAAGTAAATATATATATATATAGTCACAAGGAAGTATTGAAATGTTTTAGTCTTCCAGTTAAAATAGTTTACTGTCAACATTTTGTGATGTCAGAAAGTTTGAAGAGCTAGGAAATTACTATTCTTTTTTATAATGATTATTAGACAGATGTTAGACTTTGCTTAGTTTAATCAGTTGTGACATATGTCTATGAGGAAAAGTGGACTCAATTACTCACATTGGACTACACATTCCTGGAAACTCAACTGAACTGTCCTCAAATTACTTGTGAATTTAAATGAAACTGCCTGATTAATAAGCATAATTTATTTTAACAACCTGAATCCATAAGCTATCTGCTCTATATATGCCACATTATATATGCCACTTGCATATTAGTCTCTAGAGAACACGAAAAATACATATTATTTTTGCAACATGCTATATTTGCACTAACCATACATTCTAAACTAACTCAATTGGCAACTGACAAGTTATTTATTTGAAACATCAGTCTAAATATTAATTGTGCCCTTGAAATATTGTTGCCGTTTTGACAAAACAAAACCTGAATTGAAAAAGGAATGAGTTGAAGAAGTGAAGTATTGTATAGATTTCAAAGAGAGCTATTGACACTACAGGTAGAAATGTATACATCCAAGGAAAAACTGAAATGCTTTATACTTTTAGTTAAAATAGCTTATTAACTTTCTGCTTTATCAGAAAATTTAAAGAGCTAGGAAATTATTTCTAATTTGTCTTTATGTTATTGTTGTTATAATGTTTATTAAAGTGATGTTAGTCACTGACTTGTTTAATGGATTGTGACTCATGTACAAGACGGAATACTGAATGTTATCTCTGTTTACCTATGTTTGCTGAATTTCTTTTATTAGTACTGATTTAAAACAAGAGGAAGAAAGGGAAGGGAAATCTCTGTTTTTGGTCAAGGGAGGAGAGGCCTAAGAGTATTCTAACTGCCCCGACAACTCTATAAGATGCTCTAAATACTATTTGATTAATACTTACCTAAGGTAAGTCTTGGTTACCATATAGGTACCATCATATTCATTCTAGACCTGATGTGATTACCCATTCTGGAAGCAGGAGGTGCCCTATGCAGGATGGGAATTGTCAGGGTGTCATAGTTCATTCTTAGACTCTGCTTTGAAAATCTATAAATATGTAAAAGCACTGCACTTTAGAATGTAGGGCATCTCTACTCAGAGTCAGGATACCACTGATAAGCCATCTCTTTTCATAAGTGTAAGTTGAAGCTGGTGAGCTGAAGAGTAGTATAGTAAAGGAAGACAGTACACCTACAGTAAATTCCTATTTCATTGGTAATCACTCATTGTCTCCTGCAGAATCCTTTTAGTCAAATTATTTTAGTAATAATCTATTTGTTGTTGGCTTATTTAGTGTATGCTCCTCTCTTGCATTTAATTTATCCAAAATGACATATCTGACATGTTTGGGATCTCTTAACAGTAACTAAATATTGGATATTTTCTAAGTCAACATAATTGTTTACACTACTAACATTCCATCCTGATATATAAAATACTATAGAACAATAATAGAATAATATAGAATTTCATATCTCTTTTAAGAAAATTCTCCATATAATAATTTAACATATGGAGCTCTGTTGATATTGTTGGTTAAATGTATGAGTGATAATCCTATAGATCTATCTTTATCTATTGGATTAGGAATGACTTTCATTCCATGTTTAATGGGAAATTCATATTTACTTGTATTTGTTACTTTAGAATTAATGTTTTATAGAAGTACTTTTTTAAAGCCTGACTAGAATTTTACCCTACTTGTATTTAAAGAAGAAAGAACATTACATTACACTCCCAAGTTTACACACATAAAAATAACATTCAATGTTATCAGAGAATATGGTATAATTACTATAATCAAAATAATAAAAAAAAGAAGCAAAATGTTTCTTCTAACAATAACTTGAAATGGATTTAACATTCTTATCATTAAATACTAACTGCTTAAATAATGCAAATAAAAGATCAAACTTACTAAAATATTTAAATCTAAATAAGGCACAAGTAGTATTTTTCCAGGAAACACATTTTAAGACTAATGATAGCTTTATTTGGAACCCTAATGACTATACAGTCTTAGCTCAATCCTCCTATAGAACAAAGACAAAATGAGTATCAATTCTCTGGAAGAAAAACATAACCACTCCAAAAGTTATTTATAAATATGAAGACAAAGAAGGTCTACTAGCATTTGTTATAATTAAAGTGAATAACAGAATATGGACCTTAGCTAATCCATATTGGTTCCCAGGAATTGGAGCAGGAATGGTTAAAAAACACCTAGATTTTATTTTCAACAATTATAAAGGAAATCTTATAATGGGAGGAGAGTTTAATTGTATTTTAGAAGCTTCTGAAACCACCAAGAAGTCTTTTCGCATAGCAACTATTTCAAAATCCTTAAAAAGATGGATTGATTCCTTTCATTTAATAGACACTTTAAAGTGAAAGATGATAAATCCTTATTATTTTCACATAAAGACCATAGATTTAGAACACAAACCAGAATATACAAATTATTCGTAGTTCAAGATTTACAAACAGAAATCCTCAACTTCTCAATAGTTCCATGCTCTTCTCAGATCATGACTCTGATAATGAAGCTCCAAATAGAGTTTAAACCATTAATGCTCTCAACTAGAATTCCATCATATATCACGAAAATTAAAGAATCCAGACCTTGGATGTTGTCAGAACTACAATTATTTCTTGAAATTAATAATACAATAGAAATCACTAGAGCCATGGTTTGGGACTCATTAAAAGCGTATTTATTTGGTAAGACCCTTAGCTGGTACAAAAACAAAGTTAGAGAGTGGGAATCTGAATCATTAGACTTGCAAACCAGACTCTTGACAGCAAAATCTAAAAAAATCAGAACTGTCCAGAAGTCAAAAAAGAAATAGAGGAATTAAATAAAAAATATAATGAAATTCTAACACACAAAATGTGTCTAGCCTTGGAAAAATTAAAAATAAACTCATTAGCCACCTCCCCCAGATGTCTATATAACTTATCTACAAGAATTAAAATAGAATCTAAAGCAAATAATATTAGTAGTATATATCATGAAAAGAAAGGGAAAAAAGTATCAGATATAGGAGACATCCTTGAAGCATTCCGGTTCCAGTCTATGGAACACTTCAAAAAAGAAGATTTAGATACCAACCAAATAAACTTAGATACACACCTTATCGATATAAAAAAAATCCCGAAAACTTAAAACTAGACCTACAAAAACCTCTATCCAACAAATAAATTGTTGACAAGATAAAAGAAAGTAAATCTAACAAAGCTCCAGGTATAGATGGTATAATTACAGAAATTTACAAACTCTTCCCTTCAACAGTAATCTCCCTTTTTCATAAAACATTGCTAGAAGTCCAGTCAGAAGCAAAAATACCACTCTCATGGAAATATTCTCTCATAACACCAATTCTAAAAGATAATAAACCATCAGACCTTTGCACCTAATACAGACCAATATCATTACTGAATAATGATTACAAAATATTCACGTCAATCCTAGCTAACAGAATGAAAATCCCACTTTCAAAGACAATTAATAATGATCAAACTGGATTTTTATATAACAGGCACACACATGATAATATTAAAAGGATACTTACTCTTATAGATTATGTGAATAAAGATGATAAACACTTATAATTGGATTAGACACAGAAAAAGCCTTTGATTCCCTCAACTGGGAATATCTATTTAAAACTTTATTTGAATTTCCTCCTCTCTTCATCTTATTACTAAAACATATATATTAATAACTTAGCCTACATTAAATTAGGTCCTTTCACCTCAGAATCTATCCATATAACAAAAGGTACTAAACAAGGATGCCCCCTTTCTCCTATTTTATTTGCTTTGGCTATAGAAATACTTGCAGAAATAATATGCAATAATCCAAGAATAAAAGGAAAAGAAGTCTATGACTAGTACATATCCAAAATAATGCTTTTTGCTGATAATATTTTATTAACCCTATCAAACTCCAGCGAGTCATTTGGAGAGCTAGAAAAAGTAATGGAGAAATGTTATAAGATTTCAGGTCTACATTTTAATAGAGCAAAATCAAAATTTCTATTTTTAAATAAGAAAAAAGAACTACAAGTTACAGATAAATCCATCATAGGAAAATAAGAACTTACACTAAATTATTTAGAATAGTGTTATGCAAAAATATAAACAAAATATTAAAAAATTATAAAAACATTATTGAAACAATAAAAATATATGTAGAAAAGTGGAACAAAATTATATTAACTTTTGAAGACAGATTGCAATTAATAAAAATGGTCTTATTGCCAAAAATACTATATGTAGCATCAGCAATACAGTTAATTCCTGAAAGATGCATTCTTAAATAAATAAATTCATGTCTAATAAAATTTTTATGGTATCCCAAAAGAATAGGGTAGCTCTAACTCAACAGGATTGAACTTCCCGGAAATAGAAACATATATAAAAGCATCTGTGCTTAAAACTACAATATTATTTTGCCAACTGGAAAGAATTATCAATGGCTATAATAACAAATGAATTTCATCTGTTAAAAAAATGTAATAGTAGACAAATAAAACAAACCCTGGTACATACTACGTATAAGTATACAATATAATATAACAAAACCTTCTAAAACAACACTGATTAATCATTACATCAGTTCCTTTAGGAAACTTATCAATGCAAACATAGATCTAAAACTTTGGTTTGACCTTTTAACCCCATTTACCATCACTAAGAACTTTCCTCACAAAATATATAGGGAAACAATAACCTCCTGGGAACATAATGGATTCTTATGCTGGTTTCAATGTGTAAATAAATTAAATGTTTTAGATATACATATGATTAAAAACTGCTTACAATATTGCAACACAGGACTGATTAACCTTACAAGCATTGTAATGTACACTCAAGATTTATGCAGATTAATTAATAATTCTTCATTTAAAGATATTCCAAATCTAATTTTTCTGTATGCATTTATATATAATAGTTGTGAAAAGAAAAATTCCACTTCAAATCTATATAAAGAGTTAATAACTTATAAACAGGGGCGGCTCGTGGCATCGGACTGCCGGACTGCAGCCCCCTCAGCTAAAAAGAATAAACTTGTCTTTATAATTAAGTGTGTAAAAGAAAAAAAAAATATCTTTTTTTTTGTTTAAACAAACTTCCGAGTCCGCGACTCGGAAGTACGCGCATGCGCAGTGCGCACTTTAACCGCCTCGGGCTGCAGCGGTTTTAATCAGCTTTTTTTTTTTTTTGTTTTGATTGCAGCCCGGAGGGGTAATGAAGGCATCATTGTGATGCCCAGAAGTCTATGCGGTTCCAAACCGCATAGAATTGGAAGGGGCTTGGACTGCGACGTCCGCAGGCACGTCATGACGTGCTTGCTGGGCTAAAGGCTGCTGATTGGTTGTCGCTCTCTTCCCGGGCTTTATGTACTGGGAAAAGAGCGAGAACCAATCAGATAGTCAGTTAGCTTGTGTATTGATTCGTGACTGTGACTGTCTGAGTCAGTCACACGGGAAGGAATGATTATTTTAATTGCCATTGTGGATTTTAATTTTTTTGGGGCGCTATATATTTTGTCAGCTGTGCTGTGCAGCCTGCCCTGTGCTGAAGCAGTGAAGCCTGAAGGAAGACAAGAACATAAGAAGAAGAACTGAAGAAAGAAGAAGAAAGAAAAGAAGTTAGAAGAAGAAAGAAAAGAAGTTAGAAGAAGAACAGAGTGAAGGTGCAGAACTAAAGTAAGTATACTCTTTATTATGTTCCTTTGTAAATAAAGAGAAGGAATCCCATTCTCATCCCTGTGTTTGTGTGGATTTGCTCTGGTGTCCACACATTTTACAAAGACATGTCTGCAGTATTTCTCCCTGGGCCTTTGCTGAAAATTGTTTTTGTTCTGTCAGAAGTAAAATTGACAGGCATTTGAATTTCAGACTTCATACTCTTCAGAAAATACATAGTAACCCAACCTTTTATTCTAGCAATTTTCTAAGTTTATAAGATGAATATTTTAAATTTGTCCTTATTTTTGGGACTGTATTACCCCATTATTGTCTTTGTCCAGGTTTTTTGTGCTAAGGTTGACAGCTATGGCAAGAATTGAATTCACTGAATATGTTTGAGGGCTGTATTCCCTCATTACTGGGTTTGTCCAGGTGTTTTGTGCTAAAAGGTTGACAGCTATGGTGAGAACTGAATTTATTAAATGATAGCCATTTAAGTTTCAGTCTTCCGCTCTTTGCAAAGCAGCTGATTTGGCGTAGTGGTATGTTGCTCTGACTGTTTTGCACAGGGACCTTGGCAGTAAAATGTATGGTGGTAACACAGCATTTTTCTTTCACAAAGCAGGTGATTTGGCATAGTGGTATGTTGCTCTGACTGTTTTGCATAGGGACATTGGTAGTACAATGTATGGTGGTAACACAGCATTTTTCTTTCACAAAGCACCTGATTTGGCATAGTGGTATGTTGCTCTGACTCTTTTGCACAGGGACCTTGGCAGTAAAATGTATGGTGATAACACAGCATTTTCTACAACTTTCCAAGATTATACAAGCAATGTTTAATGTGTCCCTGGTTTTGGCCTTTGAGCCCCCAATAAATTTGGCTTTTTCCAGATTTCTTGTGCTGCGAATTTGAGATGCAGTTGAGTATTGAGTAGATTTTACAAGGAGCTGAGAGCTGCAGGGGAAGAGAAGTTTAGTGCTGCTTATGGAAAGCCAGCTTGCAATGTTAATGTCATTATTGGTGCATGCATTTTGTTTCATTGTTTACTGGAAAAATGTTCAAAACAATAGGAAGGTGTATCAAAGAGCACATGCATGTTTCATATGCAAGGGACCTATGATTTGAAAACAGCCCAGAATTAATCTTTATCTGCCACTGGTAAAAATGTATTTTCTTTGAATGTGGGTTTCAATGCTGTTTCAATGAATGTGAGTTTCAAGGGCAGAGAAGTGTTAATGCTATGGTTATTTAGCAGATGTCTTAGTGTTTGTGCTGTAAAATGCAAAATAAAACTTTCAAATGAAGTCCAAATCATCATAGAAGTAAATCAGTATGCATATTAGTGTTTATGGTAAATGGAGTGAAATAGCCAAGTAATGGTTTATTGGAATGGCTCCAGGAGGGGGCTCCATTCGACCATGATTTTGTGAGGGGGAAGGGCGGCAAACTTAGACAGCCCCAGCTGAACTATACCTCCTAACTGTCCAGATTTACAAAGAATGAATAGATTTTTGCTTCTTATTTTTGGCTTGTTCCTCATAAAATTTGTGGCAAATCATTTAGGAATTAAGTCACTAATGACACACTGAGTTACAGACTTCATAACCAATGCGTGCTAAAGTAAGACTTGTTGTTCTGTCAACTGTCTCAGTTTATACAAGAGCAATTTTTAGTACTGTTTATATGTTCCCCCAATGTATTTGGCCTTGTCCAGATTTATTGCATTAACAGGTTGAGAGGTACATGCAAATAAATTGCTTTATAGAATTAGGCATAGCCAAACCTCTCAAATGTGCCTGATTTTGGCTCAAAATGTTGGGTTTTTTTGGCAAATTAGTGACAAATAATTAAAGACTGAAGTTAGAAGACAATGACAGACATTTGAGTTTCGGATTTCATACCATTCAGAAAATTCATACTAATGCAAAACCTATTCTATTATCTTTCTAAGTTTATAACAGCAATATTTTTAAAAAATTTCCTTGTTTTTGGGCTTTGGTCCCACTTTGTATGGCTTTGTCCAGATTTCTTGCTCTGAGGTTGAGAGGTATGACAAATGTGTCAGGGTCATCAGTCAGCCAGAGACATTTAAAATTGTGACATACTTGTTGCACCCCACTCCCCCATGTAGTGACTCTGGATGTGTCGAAGCAAGGCAAGGAGTAGTTATGCAGTGTAAATGTGCAGGGTATCCCCCCATCCAGGGTAGACACAAGTACTAGAGTGGCTTTTCATCTGTCCTTGATTTTTGCAGAATGGTCTGGTTTCTGTCATATTTTTTGTACTGTTGATTTATGCTTATTACTCAAAGTGCCTGTTGCTCTGTGTTTAAGTAGCAATACTTTAATGACCATCAGGTAAGCTTGGCTGAGATTGTAAGATGCAAGTAAGCTTTAATAAGCATACTGTTAAAGAATTACCAACATTGAAAGCCTTTCTGCTGCTGCCATGTAGAGAATACTTAAGTAGATATTGTATAAGCCTTGGGTATTGAAATGCATATGACAGCATTTGTAATAAAGGACAGGATTACATTATTTTAAGAAGCTCATTACACTTGGAGACTTCCAGTCATCTCTGCAGGCTTTACCCATAAACTAAACAGAATGCCAATCGTGTGGTCCATAACCTGTACAGCAAACCTTTTAAGCAATGTATCTTGAGCTTATTTCTTGTTTGCTTTTCATTTTTTACTTTGATCATGTTTTCCCCATGAAACAAGTAGATAGTTGTCAGGCAGCAGGTCATAAAGCTGAATATAAATTATAATTAGAACTGCAGTGCAAGAAGTGGTTTGAGTTGAGTGCTGCTTGTTTTTCTTATACTTGATTTTGACTGGCATTCCATTAATGTATTTAAAAAAGTAATTTATTTTTTCATGCCTCACAACCTTTTTGTTTCCATCTAGATATTAAGTAAGCTGTCATGCAGCCAATGCATTGAAATATTTTTATTCTTCTACACTTAATTTTGTCTTGATTGGACTCTCATAATGACGGTTTGGCATCCACGGCAGTGTATTTAGTTAGTTTTTTTGTGGTTTTGAGCATAGCTCCTCCCCCTTTCTAGTTGGCTGCACCCCTTCCCATTGACCCCACCCATTCAGCTGTCTCCTGCAGCCCCCCTTTGATTTGAAGTCACCAGCTGCCACTGCTTATAAAACAATTCCTACACCATCATACTGGCAGTTCTTAACAAAAGGTCAGTCATTGCAGTTAACAGAAGAAATTAAAACTAACATCTTACTATCAGTTAATTACACCTCTAACACACAGTACTGGGAAATATTTAACTGGAAATACTTACATAGAGCATTTTAACACCAGATAGAATTAAAAAGATCAGTACTACTACAAATGGTTTTTGCTGGAGGTGTGAAAAGTCAAATAAGGCAGACTGGATTCATATTTTTTATGAATGTAATAAAATTACATCATACTGGAACGGAATCAATCATTTTTACAAGCTTTATTTAATGAATCCTTTACCTTAACTAAAGTATTGATTATACTAAATGTAAATGAAGGTTCCTACCTGAATAAGACAGATATGTATTTGTTATGGACAGTACTTGCTATATCTAGGAAATGCGTAACCAGAAGGTGGAATTCAAATACACCCCCGACCTTGAAAGAATTCTACACTTTACTGAAGACAACTGCATCGATGGAAATAAAAATCAAAGAGCTGCAAATCTATCCCAGGCCATTGGTAAATAATCCTTGGAAGAAAGTTATATCTTTGTTGGACACTCTGCAATAATCAATATTGTATCTCTGATAACTAATCTGTTAATTCTATATTTAATAACATACAGTGCATTTAACTGAAAGTCAGGCTATTGTAAATATTGTATTTAGTTGTTTAAAATAATATTTAAAAATATTATGTAAATGTTATTTTAATTGAAAACAAAAAAAAGATTTGAGCAAAAAATAAATAAATAAATAAATAATTTACATGTGAATAAACTCCAGCGCATCACCCTGTTCAACCAATCTACAGGCATGTTTGGTGTTGATGTAGATCACGACACCTCCACCTTTAATCCTTGTCTGTGTAGTTAGTCTAAATGTTTGGATGGTACTGAAGGCTTGCACTGCCAGAGTACTTTCTCCAGCTTTAAACCATGTCTCAGTAACTGCACAGATGTCTAAATACTCCAGGGTGAGGAGATTTTGAAGGGAGTGGAGCTTCTTGTTTAAGCTCCTGGCACTCAGCAATACCACCTTAAGGTTTTCTTGTGTTGTTTTTATTATGTTAGAAGTGGTGTCAATTTGTTATTGCCTAAATAAGGGTCTATGGATGAGGATAAATTTTAGCCAATATTCAGATGCCTAGAGGGGAGAGGTGCAGACCATCTTTGGTAAAACAGCAGGGGTTGTTGACAGTGCCCTCCCATGCTGAAAAATATTGTAGCCCCCTAGAATGACACCAGAAACTAAGCCGATTATTAAAGTCAATCATCTTTTGTTCGTATTGCGACATTGTCCTTGCTGCTCAAGCATGTCCATTAGTTGTAAAGGGCAGGTGAAAAACTCCACTTCAGACAGCTAGGAACATTAATTTCAGTTTTTTGGTAAACATACACCATCATGCTACAGTACAATTAATAAAATATGCACTTATTTCTGAATCTGTAACCAAGTCAGAATGTATAATTTCAGATGTCCTCCGATATAAATGATGGAAATTTACATAATTCTGCAAAAACTTGCTGACAGATTTCAGGGTACTTAATTTACTGCACAAAAAAAAAAAAGAAACATCATTGCTGACTGACATTGTTTTAGCCACTTATAATGGATACAGATGATCCATTAAGACAATAAATTTTTACTTCAAAGGGTTAACGCTCAACAAAAAATTAGCACAAGTACAATTACATTAATGGTTATTATTTTGTTTTTCTTTTGAAAATGCAAAGGATGCACATTGTTTGTTAAAGAAAGAAAATACCATAAATGAAGCTGTGTAACACATTTTTTTTCTGTATTAACTAACAGACTTGAGGTTCCAGTGGTGGTCTGCAGTGAAAGCTCATATACAAAACATTCAAGACACTAAATGAATAAACATCTCCACAAATACCATGCCCATAAAATCAGCATACCTGTATTTCATAGGAGGTTACTAGGCTAATGCCCCTGGGGCCCTTACAAGCCTAGCCAAGAGTTTATCCACAAAATGAAACCTAAGTCAGCACTGGTAACCTCTGTCAATGAAGGACACAGGTGGAACCCCTGGGACAAATTTGTGGTCTCTCATCCACTCATCAAGGCTGAGCTTGAAGAGGGTCAGCAAGGTACTCTGTTTGATGTATATGGGAAGTCTATTCCAGAAATGGGACTGCCTCTGGGAGACAAACCTGTCTCTCCAGCAGGTTTTGTTGATGTTACATATTAGATTCGGGCCTTTTGAGTGGGTAATGTGTGAGGAGTTGGACTTATGGATATGGAGCATCTCTAGTAGGTCAGGGTCCAAGACTGCCTTGTAGGCGAGACACAGATCACGTCTCAGCAATCTATAAGATACCGAGTACAGTGATAGTGATTTGAGCCTGCCCGCATAGGATAGGTGTTGGGGCCATGGATTCTCTTTGTGAGGTAACTCCGTGGCCTTTCCAGCTGGTGCAGATGGTTGGAGAGCTACATACCAAACTGGGCATTATATTTGATTATTGGTCTAATGAGGGAGGAGTATAGAGAGGTAATAACCTCCTTTTTTCTGGATGCAATCCCTTTACTTATGAGATGAGCCAAGTAAAAGGCTTTTCTGACCCCAGCCACCACATGATGGTCAAATGTGAGATTGTTATCAACCTGAGTACTCAGCTCTCTCACCACAGGTTGTGTGTTTAGGGGGCTGCGGTTGATGTTGCAATCAGTAAGGTCCATGTTTCTGCCGAATGGTATGATGATACATTTTTTTGCATTTGCTTAAGGCCATGACTTTGGCAGCAGTCATTAGTTGCTGTGAGACCCTCTTGCAGTATGTTATCATCTGGGGAGTCAATGACAGTACCCAACTTACAGTTGTCCACAAACCTCGTCAGCCACAGGCCTTTTGTCTTTGCCTGGACCTCTAAGAAATAGATGCGAAACAGCAGGAGTCCCAGGACAGATCCCTGGGGAACTCCACTACTGACAGGTCTGCTATTGGAGGTGGATGTACCTGTTTTGACCTTAAGGATCCTGTTGGTGAACCAGTTGGCCACCCACTTGATGAGACAGGAATTTACCCCAAGTTGTGTTAGCTTTTCGATGATGCCCGAGTGGGGGATTGTGTCAAAGGCCTTGGCCAAGTCAAGGTAAGCTGTATGTACTGACTTTTCCTCATCCAAGGCCTTGGTGATAGTATCAAAGAAGTCAGCCAGGCTCAACAGGCAAGATCTGCCCTTGACGAATGCGAACTGGGTGGGGTCAAGTACTTGGAGATTGCCTATGTCCTTGTTTATGAGATCCATAATAATATGCAGAAAAAAAGATAAAAAAACAGGATACCATGTTCAAAGGACAGCAGCTGAGTCCCACAGTCCTGCCACTTTACTGCAGCCCACTCTGAATTTAATTATCTCCTCTGGTATCACAGCAGTAATACTCAAAGATGTTTGCACTTCTTGTATTCCTTAATCATAGCCAAAATTGTCATCCTGCGTCAACTAAGTTTATGAGTTTACTAGGAATAACTCACACAAGCCTGGTGCATCATCTGCCCTGAACCTACTACCGGTACAGATAAGTAAGTCAAGAGTGAAACATTAAAACTACCTAGAGGGCAGCTGCTAGATGGACCTTAACAATCGAATATGTTTCATGTTTAATAAGAGCTGATTCATTACAATACAGAGAGAAGCAGCCCAAGGTAAAGTAACAAGAGAAAATGTATGGTAGGCAGAGAAGTACTTCGCAATACCTGCAGCTTCCTTCTCTGAGAGGTTAGGGGTGTAGGGTGACTGCTGTATTTGCAGAGATGAATAAATCAGCTTATGAAATCATCTACATTCAAAAGTTAAAACATACTGTTAAGCATACCTCTCAACCTCTTAGTGCAAGAAATCTGGACAAAGCCTAAAATAATGGGGGTATACAGACCCAAAAATAGGGAGAGATTTTAAATATTGCTCTTATAAACTTAGAAAGATGCCAGAATAATAGGATATGTGTTGGCATGTATTTTCTGAAGGATATGAAGTTTGAAACTCAAATATATGATGTTATTTAGTGACTTCAGTCCTTAGTAATATGATAGAAATTCACAAATGTTATGAGGAAGAGACCAAAAATATGAAGCAAAAATCTGGAGAGTTTGAGAGCATTTTAAGCCATCAGGTCATCATTTCAAGATTCGAGTTTCTTGAGCCTGAAATTTCTCATTTCAATATTTTCCTTTAATTAAGATTTTCTAATGGTACCGAGGACTGAGTATGGTTTAGCAGGTGGTCATTAAGAGATTGTTGTTAGTTGGGACAGAAATGATTGGGCCTGGCAGAACATTTACAGGAAAAGAAAATTTACCAAATTAGGGCAATATTAAAAGACCCCCAACATGCAGTCATTAGACACTGACCTCACATAAGACTAAGAATGGGTAGACTACTGCGAAATAATATGCAAAATAATATCTACCTGATGTCACAGAATACATTGTCCCAAACAACATCCGTGTGTGTGTGTGTGTGTGTGTGTGTGTGTGTGTGTGTGTGTGTGTGAGCGCACGCTTGCGCAGTAATGGGGAGTTTTAATGCTGTGCATGTCTGTGTTTATATGCTGGAATTTTGCTTTGTGTCTAGAGTGGTGGTACTGTTAGAGAAAGGGTTTTTGGAAGGTAAGGTGCAGGGCTGAGGGTTGACGGTAGTGATACAGTTAGCACATACGAGTAAGGATGGGTAGGGGGGCTTTTGCCTCCAGCCATTCTCAGTCATGTGTGCTAAACCTAACCATATCCCTACACATTTCCTTCCAAAACCCTTTTCCTGACAATACCACTGTTTAAACAAATTACACCTCGTGGTATTAAGTTTTTCTTTCTTTCTTTTGTGATGAGCTTAATGTGGAGAGTTGAAGGTTTGTTTTTTTGTTGTTGTTGTTGATACTGCATTTTGGCATTTTCATTTGTCAGCATGAGTGTGTATTGTTACCTTTTTTCATTATTCTGTCAATCAACATTTTGCTGCATCAGAGTTTTTAGCTACATGCATACATGTACACGTATTTGAGTGTGTCTGCATGTGTGTTTGTGTGCGTACTAAAATGGAAAACAGTCTCTAACTATGACATTATATATCACAGGATCATACAAACTGGAGTCCGATGAGGAGAATTTAGACAGCTAATTATATTGATAAAGGAAACCATGGAAAAAACATGAAGAAAATGAAAGCGATATAAACAAAAATTAATTCCTCATCCACCAGTCACACACCTATATAGGCACAGTTGACATCTCTTTTGTCGACACAATTTGGTTGGAAAAACAGATGATCAAAAGTAGACCAAAATTACAATATCGGGACAGGGGAGTATGCCTTTCATCTAGTATTGTGCAATCTTAGCGTTGGAAAATATAAATAGCAGGGTTGTCCTTACCACATGTTTGTGCTATCTCGAGTTAGTATATGTAATTATCAGGATGACTGGGGGATGCAGAGGGCATGCCCCCTACAAAAAAATAAATTATGTTTTTATTTTTTTTTTTAAGTTGGATTTTCCATGCACCAAGGCTGTTTCTTGGCACATGCATAGTACTGTGATAGTTATATAGTTTTCGACCTTTACTGCAGTCAACATGGGTGGTTTAGACTAAATGTAATACAGTTTATTCATTTATTTATTTACCAAAAAACGCCAACAGTGGTCCACAGCAAAGGTAGAATCCAAGAGTAATTTGAAAATACTGCTTTAATAAAAAACAAACCAAGACAAGCGCTTTCGCATATAGCTTTATCAAGTCTTCACTAAACTAAAATCTCAGCCCTGTTAATATAGTAAATCAATTAGGCATATAACAAGCTACGTCATTCATTGCTAACTATTTAATTTAGTATTAAGACATGGATATACATTTAAAGTCATATTAACATAGTAATATATAAAACAATCATATTAAAATGCTGCTTAGACTTAAAACCAGAATGAATAACAAAATAGAGAATCAAAGAAAAAGATGAAACACAAAAATAAAAATAAAAACACTGCTAACTAATTCAGCCCACATTAAGAGCCACACCTCTTAAGAAGAAAAAATGCGAAAATGAAAAAAATGAATGTGTTTTTATTTTTATTTTTGTTTTTCATCTTTTTCTTTGATTCTCTAAATTAAATAGTTAGCAATTAATGACGTAGCTTGTTATATGGCTTAATTGATTTACTATATTAACAGGGCTGAGATTTTAGTTTAGTGAAGACTTGATAAAGCTATATGCGAAAGCGCTTGTCTTGGTTTGTTTTTTAATAAAGCAGTATTTTCAAATTACTCTTGGATTCTACCTTTGCTGTGGACCACTGTTGGCGTTTTTTTGGTATTTCATTGTTTTGGTTTACCAGTGGATTGCTTCCTTGGGTGTTGGTTTTCAATTTTATAATTATTTATTTATTTATTTATTTATTTATTTATCAGCATTTGTTTACCGGGATAGTCCACTGGGCCATTGAGAGCCCATTTTCAGTGAAGGCCCAGCGAGAAAAGCTCCAAACAAGATAACACATTTAACAATACAAAAAATATAAACAATTTACAGAAAAATATTCATGGGTAGATATTCGTAATTAGTTAAAGCAGAAAATGAAATTTTGTTGAGAATACAATAAATGCAATCTTAAAATAATAGCAAAGACAATAAAAGTAAAACAGGCACATTATGTAAAAAACTCTGCTGTAAGTCCCATTAAGTTATCACTGGCAAAGTACTGATTGTGCCATAAGAAATAAGAAAATATATATAAGAAGAAATGGCTATCAGGTTATGGAAAAAGGAGGCCTGGTACAAGTACAAATCTAGTTAGTGGTGAGGTATACTTGCAAAGAAGTTTTGAATGAAGCATGACTCTGAATAGTTCTGATTGATAATAGAAATGCATTCCAGACTCTGGCTACCACACATGAATAAAGAAGTTGACCTGTGGGTAGTTTAGGCTTGTGGACATGTGAAAGGTGTTGTTTTTTGGATCTAAGAGACCTATTGGGAAGATATTGAGAAAACAAAGAACTAAGAGCAAGACATGGTGATGGTCTGCAAATTATTTTGTGTGCAATGGTTAACTAAGGGTAGGTGAAATAATGTAAAATTTCCAGTGATAGTAGAGATGTGCAGAATGTCTGGTATTTCTTGTGAACTTGGTGATTTTTTGTAACAGTTCTCCAGCTTTGTTTTTAGAGAGGATAGCAAATTAGTAAGTAAGAGGTGAGAGAAGGAAGTAGATATTTGGTAGCAATTAATTGTTTAGTGGAGGGACTAAGGAAATATTTCTGCCTATAAAGAATACCTATTTTTTCTGGGTTTTATTGATGTGTTGTATGTGCAGGTCAAATGTTAGGCTTCCATCAATTTTTTCTCCTGGTAGCTTAGTGTGACTAACAGCTTCTATACATGTGTTGCTCTGAGAAAGTATAGTGAATTGAGATTTGTGTATGGGGTTATTTTTCTTGGGAGTAAATAAGATAAGTTTGGTCTTGTTAGGATCAAGAGAATGATTATTATGTAACCAAGTCTCTATGGAAGTAAAAGCTGATTGGATGATTTGTTGTAGATCTGATGTAGAATCCGCAGCATATATTATGGCAGAGGCGTCTGCATATTGTATGATTGAGCCTTGACTGAGTGAGGCCTGAAGATTGTTAACAAAGATGTTAAATAGGAGTGGTCTTAATATAGAGCCTTGAGGAACACTGGTAGAGGTGAGGAGATAGGGAGTTATGACATTTATCTGCTTGTCTATCTGATAGGTAACTAGAAAACCAGCTAAAGAGAGGGGCATGAGACACCAGTATTTGAGAGTTGAGTTAGAAGAAGAGATGGTATCAAAAGGTTTAGATAACTCAAGAAAGAGTGGAAACAATTTTTCCAGAGTCTCTGGCTTTGTTGACTGTGTCTAAGAAGAATATTAAAGCGGTTGTGGTACAGTGAACTGGTCTGAATCCATGTTGAGTAGTAGATAGGATTTCGTTATTAAACAGGAAGTGTAGAAGTGGTGTGCATGTACACATTTTTTAAGAATCTTCGAGGGGGACAGGATGGCTATGGGACAGTAGTTTGGTATATCGGTTGAGTTTCTGCCTTTGTGAAGGGGTAGAATAAAGGCTTTTTCCAAATTTTTGGGACATATGATTCTTGGATGGATCTGTTAATGACAGGGTAGGCAATGACTTCTGCAGAAAGTTTTAGACATTCTGTGGGTAGATTATTGCTTCATTACAGCTAGGTTTTAGTTTGAGTAGTAGTCTTTTTTTATCATACATGTTGGAATGGGATTTAGTTAGAATGTGGGTGGAGGGGTGTCTGTTGGTTTATTGGAGTGAAGTAAGGTTGTAGAGGAAAGGGACGGGGATAGAGTGGCTTTGCCTGTATTATTTGGGTTAAAGTGTGGTTATAAAAAATTAGCAGTGATGTTTGCCATGGAATTTATGAAGTGTGAGTTAAAGAGACTAGCTATTTGTTCTGGAGTTTTGTCAGGGCGTAGACATGGATTGCTTTTTGTGCCTGGGTTTAATAATGATGTTATAGATTACCAGAATTTTGGGGATTCTGCTTATGCTTTGTTTGAAGTTTTAGGTAATAGTCCTTTTAGTTTTTGATTACCAGTCTTTTACCTGGTTGTGGAGCTGTATGGATCTCAACAAGTCTGAGAGGTTTTTATATTTATGCCACTGTTTCCAAGTTTTATCTCTAGTTAGTGTTGCTCTCCTACTTTGTACACAATAGAAGAGTCTTCATGTGTTCTGTTCAAGCAGCTTTATTTTATACAAACTCATCACTATAGAAGTTTACTGACTTTAACTTAAGTAACTTATATGCAAACTAACAACTGCAATCATGCATGCTCACAATCTGGCTGCTCTTACAAAATGGCACTAGGGGTGGCACGTGTCAGGAATTCATATGTGCACGTACAGCCTTGACATACTTCTTAAAGATACAGCACACATCACTTGCACTCTGAGCTACATCCTCCCTCTTTGAGAAATACATCATATAACACTATGAGTCATTTAGCATGCAGAAATCACAGGTCATTCTTAGTCATGCATTATACAATACTAAGTACACACACACACACACACACACACACATATATATATATATATATATATATATATATATATATATATATATATATATATATATATACAATCAAGTCCACATTGCTGAGTATTTCACACTGGGCTTAGATACTCGTCCATATCATGTGGCGTAAAACTGGGAATTAGATTTAGCAACTGGAACTGTCTCTGCAAAATGTTTGACGTGGAATGTTTGGAACATTTTCTGGAATGGAATCAGAACTCTGAACACATTCTAGTATGGAAACAGTGTCTGATTCACTCAGATTTGAAGTCTGCATCTCAGAAACAATGTTGTAATTGTGATGATGATTCTGGTACAGGAAGATGTCTACGGTTCCTCCTATACTCCACACCCTATAAGTCCACCAGGTAGGATCTTGGCTCAGCACAGATGCCTGTAATCTGTCCAGTGTGATCAAAACCTTTTGTTGTCTGGATTTGTACCATCTCTCCTTTCCTGAATGGATGAAGTAATCTGCTCGACCTGTCGTAATTAGATTTCTGGATATTACGCTTCTTAAACAATTGAGTCTTACTGACTTTGTTGTTCTTAGGTTTAGGCTTCAATAAAGTGGAAGAAATGTGTAGCATAGTTCTAGTTTGCCTGGAAAGCAGTCTTTGAGCAGGTGAGCCAAGAATATTGTCATGGGGCATGTTTCTGAGATTAAGCAAATTCAAGAACACTGGCATTATCCCGTTTGACCTTTCAAGTAACTGCTTTGCAATCTGCACTGCATGTTCAGCTAGTCCATTTGACTGTGGATATTCAGGATGACTAGTGACGTGTACAAAGTCCCATTCTTTTGCAAATTTCTGAAACAGCTGGCTAGTAAATTGAGTACCATTGTCAGAAAGAAGTTTGCGTGGACTACCATGAACTGAGAAATGACATTTCAACTTAGTAATAACAGCAGTGGATGTTAGGTTAGGTAGTAGATCAATCTCAAACCAATCCGAATAACAGTCTACCAAAACCAAGTAGTGTTGATTGTTCCACTCAGAGATATCAGTTGCAACTGCTGATCTAGGTAGTTCAGAAACTGGTCTTAACTGACGTGGTTCACTTTGCAAATGTGGTCTAGTACTATTGCATACTGAACAAGAAGAAAGTACTTTATCAATGTCTTTTGGTAATGAAGGCCAAAATACTAATTCTCCTGCTCTTCTCTTAGTGGATGTGGAGCCTGGGTGACCATGATGCAAAATCTGGATATATTCTTGTTGTTAGGAAGCAGGAAAGTACAGTTGTGTACTCTTACCATAAATGTGGATGTTCAAGTGTATTCACTGTTGCAGTCATGTTTGGGTTATCTGCTTGCAGTAGCCCTCAGTCGGCCTGATTAACAAAGTCTTGGGTCCTGCGTCAGTTGCTGTCCCTTCTTCCATGATGTCAGGTTGTCAGGGGTATAAAACATACAGCCAACGCCATTACATCAGTTTTTCTTGCCCCAGATGTCAGGTGCCCCCCTAATGAGAAGCAATTAAATCAATAAATATACAAGGTTATACCTTCAACAAAAAAGCAAATACACCAAAAAAGCTTTTGAGCATAGTAAAGGAGAGTAGAGGTATAGCCAAAAGAGGAAAGGGGGCTGGAGGGAGGGTAACCTGGACTGCAACAGTGAATACACTTGAACATCTACATTTACGGTAAGTGTACACATCTGTATTATGTTCTTTGTGTTTCACTGTTGCAGTCATCACATTTGGGTATATTCCCAAAGCTAAGAATGGGAGGAGGAATTTAGATAGCATTATGACCAATTATAAGGCCCTGCAAGACTGCAGTGGCAAAACCAGCTCTGGATTTAGAGAAAATTGGAAAATGGTAATGCTTGGTGAAAGTATGTACAGAACTCTAGGTAGCAGCTTCTAGGATGTCCCTGGTAGGGATGCCTCTGAGAAAGGCTGTAGAGGTAGCTGCAGCCCTGGTTGAATGGGGTCTGATCCACTGTGGGATAGGTTTTCCATGGTGCTTGTAGCAGAAATTAATGCAATGGCCTATCCATTTGGAAAAGGTTTGCTTTGAAATAGCCTCCCCCTCTGCCCCTGCAGCAAATGCCACCAGCAGTTGGTCAGATTTCCTTTGAGGTTTAGTCCTATCCAAGTAGAATCTAAGTTGTCTGTGCACATCTAAGGAGTGCAGTATCCATTCCCCTTTGTTCTGTGGATTAGGAAAGAAGGTTGGCAAATGAATGGACTGATTAAGGGCCACACTGGATACCACCTTGGGCATGAATGAGGGATTGATCCTGAGGGACACCCTATCTGCATGAAAGATGATGAAAGGCTCCACTGCCATGAGGGCCTGTAATTCAGATACCCTTCTTGCTGAAGTGATTGCTAAAAGGAAAGCTGTTTTCCAAGAGAGGAATTTTAAATCTGCAGTGGCAGCTGGCTCGAAAGGAGGAAGGGTGAGCTTTTCCAATACAAAGTTAAGGTCCCAGGCTGGAGTTGGGGCTCTCCTGGGTGGTCATAGATTTTTGGCCCATCTGAGGAACTGCATAAGCAGTGGATGAGAGAATAAGGGAGTTCTGTGTTATAATGAGCTGAAATGGCTGAGGCGTGAATTTTGATGGAGGAGAAAGACAGGCCCTTGTGAAGCATCTCAATTAAGTATTGTAAAATTTGAGGTAAATTGGGCACTGCTGTGCTCATCCCTTGAGACTGGATCCAGGCATAGAATATTTTCAATATTTCAGCATAAGATTTTCTAGTACTAGGCCTCCTTGCCTCTAAAATGATATCTATCACTGGTTTACTGAGGGATGGTAAAGGAGAAATTAGGTAATTAACCAGGCTGTTAGGTTCAGTGTATGAAGCTGATGGTGCAGAATCTGGTTCTCCTACTGAGACAATAGGGTAGGAGTCTGAGGCAGGTGCCATGGGGCCAACATTGACACACTGCACAAGAGGGTGTACCAGTGTTGGCGTGGCCAGTCTGGTGCAATTAAAATCGTCCTTGGTTTGTCTTGTTTGATCTTTAGTAGTACTTTGGAGAGCAGAGGCATAGGATTAAGGGCCACACTGGATACCACCTTGGGCATGAATGAGGGATTGATCCTGAGGGACACCCTGTCTGCATTCTAAGGGGATCCAATGTCTGTCTGCTTGGGATGACATGCTTGACAAGCCACGCTGCTTCGCAAGGGATGGCTTGCACCTGTCACCCCTGGGCTTCCGGATATTGGCCAAGGCTCTTGCCACCCCCATAGTGCCTTTTTTAGGCAAGGCTCAAAAGACAAACCTACCTTCCTAGAAAACACAAGTGGAAAAAACTAAGGGTAATGCTGCTCAATGCCAGAAGTCTAAACCTCAAGATGCACACTCTCGAAGCCCTCATCAGTAAGGAGAACATCGATGTCTGTGCAGTGACTGAAACCTGGTTCAAGGCTCCAGAGAGCACCCCAGCACTACCAGGTTTTACCTCATATCATGCTTTCCGGCCCCAAAACTTGGACTGAACCACAAAAGGAGGGGGAGTATCCATATTCATCAAAGATACCCACACCTCCAGGTTAGTAGCAATGCACGAAGCATCGGAGACCATCCAGGTGCAACTAACCATAGGCAAAACTGCCCTACAGTTTGTAGCATGCTACAGACCACCCTCTCAAACTCAGGAACCCCACTCAGCCTTCCTGAAGACACTGGAGAGTATGAATGTCTCTCCAAATACCATCATATTGGGAGACTTCAACTACCAAAACATAGACTGGGAACATTACTCAAGCCCCAACACCCTAGCCCAAAGGTTCCTAGAATTCATAAACTCAAATGCGAAGGAACAACTAGTCACCATTCCCGCAAGAGGAGATAATATACTAGACCTGATCATCACAAACATGGGGACAAAATGCTCCACACCGGAAGTATACCCCTCATTGGTGAGATCAGACCATAAATTAATCTCACTGGAAATCCACATCCTGCCCCCACCCCCTGCACAAAAGACCACAGTGAAGAACTTCTCAAAAGCCAACTTCACACTTCTTAAGACTGAAGTGGTATCCTTCAAGGCCCCTGGGCCAGCGGAAACCACAACCCACACCACTGAATCCTTTATAAATGCCTTCTACGGGCACCTTCAAGAATGCATAGATCATGCAATCCCAAATAAAACCAAGACCCATTCCCCCAAAGGCAGGCGCCCTGTTTGGTGTACCCCAGCCATTAACAAACTTTACAACAGGAGGAGGAAGCTACTACATGACAGCGCAAAATCCCTAAAAGGGAAGGCAACTCTGATCAGTACTAGCAAAAAACTACTATCACTCATAAAATCATCCAAGGCCAACTTTGAGAGAAAAATCACAAAAGACACAAAAGACAATCACAAGGCCTTCTTTAGCTATGTTAGAAACCTGGGTGGAAACTCCCACATATGCTCAGAGGTAGTCCAAAATGACACAAAATACACTGAACCCACAGACATTGCCAACATTCTGGCAGACAGGTTCAGTGCAAATTTCTCCTTCCCCCAAAAGGAGAAATATCTATCCCAGCAGAGTGTAGCCTCCCAAACATCTCAGATGCCCAGGTGAGAGCCGCCCTCTCCAAAGCTAAAAACACAGCATCAATGGGACCGGACGGTGTCCCGGGCTGTGTGCTACATGAACTCCAAGAGGAACTAAACCCACACATAAGGCTGCTGTTTAATCTTAGCCTTACTACAGGATACGTACCCAAAGAGTGGCGTACAGCAACAGTGGTCCCACTCCACAAAGGCGGTGCTTCTACGGACACTGGAAATTACCACCCCATAAGCTTGACGAGCCTGGTCTGCAAAGCTATGGAAAGGATCATTATGGAACTCATAAACAAAGACATTGGGGACCTACAGACATTGGATCCTACCCAATTTGACTTTGTCAAGGGCAGATCCTGCCTTTTGAACTTGGTCGACTTTTTTGAAACAGTCACTAAGGCCATTGATGAGGGTAAGGCAGTTCACACAGCCTACCTTGACCTTGTAAAAGCCTTCGACACAATACCCCACCCGGGCATCATAGACAAACTCACCAGCTTAAATGTAAACCCATATGTCACAAGATGGGTTGCAAACTGGCTCAAGGACAGAACCCACAGGGTCAGAGTTGCTGGAGCCATGTCAGACTCTAAGCCGGTCACAAGCGGTGTCCCACAGGGCTCAGTCCTGGGACCCCTCTTGTTCGGCATTTATTTTTCCAAGGTGCAGGCAAACATAGGAGGACTGTGGCTGACAAAGTTCGCAGATGACTGCAAACTGGGTGCCATAATTGATACTCCAGCGGACACAAGCATCCTTCAGAGTGGCCTCATAGAAACGGATAATTGGTGCCAGAGCCATGGCCTTAAGCTGAATGCCAAAAAATGTATAGTCATACCCTTTGGGAAAAACAAGGTACCCACAAATTACCACATAGGTGGTAATCCATTAAGTACGGAAGAGGTAATCAGGGACCTAGGGACCCAAGTTGACAGTAACCTCTCATTTGACACTCACATTGCCAAAGTGGTTAGGAAGACCTTCTATATTGCCCACCTTATCATGAAGGGATTCACATCTAGATCAAGAGAGGTCATTGTGCCCCTGTACTCTTCTCTTATCAGGCCCATGATTGAGTACAATGCCCCATTTGGGATGTATCTTACCCGACACCTGCAGCAGTTGGAAAGACCCGAAAAGTTACTCACCAAGAGGATAAAGGGTCTCAAACATATGTCATATACTGCCCGGCTGAAGAAACTCCAGCTCTATTCAGTCGCATACCGCCTACTCAGAGGTGATCTATGCCTGACGTACAAGGTCATGTCCAATCCGGAATTAATGGACATGCTCCACCTCAGAAAATCCAAATCCACCAGAGCCACGAGAGCAAGAGATTTGAACCTCAACACAGAAATAAATAGGACGTGCTGTAGGGACAAATTCATAACCCAGAGGCTCTCTACACTCTGGAACAGAATCCCAGTCCATGTTAGGCAGAGCCCCTCACTAACTCTCTTCAAGAGAAATCTTGACGAGTGGATGGGAGATCGTAGGTTTACCCCGGGGGTCATCTCTGTGTCACTACTAGACAGAGGCACAGTAAACTAAACCCTAAATGGGCGTAGTATTCTCATCCTAAGGGGTGGTGAAAGCCACACACACTCTGACTAGGCTTATAAATGCCCTAGGGCAGATAGCCTAGTACGAACCTATGAACCTATGAACCTATAAACATACATTTTTCCAGCTGAAGGACGGAGCAAACACTTTCCAAGCTTGTTTGTGGGGAGTCCTTGTGCAAAATGGTTCCAACTGATAGTTCTGGGAGGGAGGCAAACAGGTCTATACCTGGGTTCCCCCATTTGCTTGTCAACATGTTGAAAATCCTTGGTTCCAGTTTCCACTCGTGTGGGTCCATGAGGTTTCTGCTTAGTTCATCTGCCAGTGTATTTAGTTTTCCTGGCAGGTATTGAGCTTGTAGATGTACTTGGTAGCTCAGGGCTGTGTTCCACAATGCCATGGCTAGTCTGCAGAGAGGGTAAGAATGTGTACCCCCTGCTTGTTTATGTACCACATAACAGTGGTGTTGTCCATCTTTATCATTAATTGTCCTATAAGAATGTGGTCCTTGAAGGCTGTCAGAGCATTCTGTACAGCTAACATTTCTTTTTGATTGATATGCAAGTGCATTTGACTTTGGTTTCATTTGCCTTGAATGCACTTCCCTGCTAGGTGAGCCACCCATGCATAATCTGATGCATCTGTTATTAGGGTTTGAGCAGCAGGGGGTGGTGTGAATGGTAGTCCCTTGTTTTGGTGGCAGGCCTCTGCCCACCAAAGAAACTCTAGGTGTAGGCAAGGTATGATAGGAATCATTGCTTCTAGATCCTGAAAATGTTGACACTATAGACTTTTTAGATACCATTGTAGTTTCCTCATATGCAGTCTTGCATATGGAATTAGAAGAATGCAGGAGGCCATGAACCCCAAGGCTTGTAGTATTTGCCTTGCACATAGTAGGGTTTTTGTGGCCACTTGTTTGAAATAGGTTGTCAAATTAATTTGTTTCTCTGGCGTGAGGAAAGCCATCTGGGAAGTTGTATTCCAGCTTGCTCCCAGGAATATGATTTGTTGACAGGATACCAGGTGTGATTTCTTTTCATTTATGGTGTACCCCAGACAAGTTATCACCCTTTGTACAAAGGCCAGATGATTCAAAAGTATGCCCTGGCTTTCTGCCTGAATTAAACACTCGTCCAGGTATGGGTATATTTGAATATTTCTTTCCCTGCAAAATGCGATGACTGGGGCTAGGCACTTTGTGAATACTCTGGGCGCAGTAGATAAGCCAAGGGGCAGTGCAGAGAACTGATAGTGATTGTAGCCTGCTTTGAAGCGTAGGTATCTTCTGCAAGATTCCCTGATTGGGATGTGCAGGTATGCTTCCTTTAAATTGAGAGTTACCATCCAGGTATCTTTTCCTAGCATAGGAAGCAACTGGTGAAGAATCAGCATCTTGAATTTTGGAATCACCAAAAAGGAGTTTAGAGTAGACAGGTCCAGGACAGGACGCCATGAATTATCTTTTCTGGGTACCACGAAAAGTCTTGAGTAGAAACCTTGTCCTTTTTCCTCTTCTAGTACAGTTTGAATAGCCTTTATGTTTAGAAGAGAGAGTATTTGCCTTTGAGCCTCTGCCCACTGATTTGAGGGTAGATCTGGCCAACCTTTTGGCATTGGTAATGTGTGGAAGTGAAATCTATATCCTTGGGACACTATGTTTAAAACCTATTAGTCCTGGGTAATGAGTTCCCAGTTTTTGGCCTGCAGACCAATCTTTCCCCCTAAAGGAGCATTCAGTTGAGAAGTGCTTGGAAGTTTTAAAAACAAGTAATTGAGACAGTTTTCCATAGGGGGGAGTCTTACTACTCCCAGGTTTGGAAGCGAAAGCCCCCCACTGCTTAGTCTTGTGCATACCCTGGAACTGAAACCTGGGATTTCTGTTGTGTCAAGGTTTGGATTGAGAAGGCCTGGAAGGAGCCAGAAAGGACCAATTCTTAGAGGCCCAATGCCTACTAAATCTTGGAGGCTGAACGTGTTAGAAATCTTTAACAGTTTGCATAGATTTAGCTTTATCTTCCTTCCTTTTAAGAACTTCCTCAGCTTTGTTGCCAAACAGGCGGCCCTGATTTAAGGGAGCATCCAACAGTTTAGCTTTAACATGATCAGGCACAGATTGCTCCTTAAGCCAAGCATGCCTTCTGAGTACAGACCCAGTGACAGTAGCCCTGCAAGAAGCCTCTAAAGAATCAAACCCACATTGCAAATCTTGTTTTCCAACCTGTTCATCAGAATGCATTAAATCCTGTAATTCCTTATTTTCAGCACAGTCAGGAATTAACATCATTTTCTGTTTAAGCAATCCAATAATATGTTGTTGATACTTTAACATATGAAACTGACAGTTTAAGGCCCTAATGGCCAAAGTTGCAGAAGTGTAAACCTTCTTACCCCATCTATCCAGTGTCCTGGAGTCTCTATCAGAAGGGGTAGGGGTTTTGGCAGTAGAGGCTTTAATGCCTTTGGGTACCTGTGAAATAGTCTCTGGATCCGTAATAGGATTTTTAAAAAGGAACTTGTGAGAATCAGGAACATAGTAATATCTGTCAGGTTTTCTGGGAGCAGGAGGCAAAGAATCAGGGGCCAAACTAGATTCCAAAAAGGCATCATCAACAATGTCTAGTACTGGAGGTATAGCAAAAGGCCTATGCTGAGGCAAGAGTAAGAAATCCCTAAGCCTCTTTTTCGAATCAGAAAAATCCTGGCTTTCCCAGTAGAAATGCTCCCTTAGAGTGTGCAAAGTTTCACCAAAAGAAAAATCCTCTGGAGGGGAAGCAGAGGGAATAGAGCCCTCTGCATCAGAATCCTCATAAGTAGATAAGGGTAAATCCAGATCATCAGAAGAATCAGAAAAATCAGAATCCTGGTCAGAATATTCAAAAACAATTTCAGTCCTAGGTCTCTTAGAAGAGGGTGGGTGGCTTCCCCTGATTAAAGTTATAAGATCTTCAGCCATTCTTATTATTTGTTTTTTAGGCATAGGGGCCTGAGTATGCAGCCTTGGTGTCAGTTTTCTAGGCATGGTTTGAGGATTAGGCCTTAAAGAAGAAGGAGGCATCGGTTTAATATGCAAGTCCATAGACCGGAATACACCATCAGAAGCCAGTGCCTGCACAGCGGCTCCGGACCCATCCAAGGTATAGACATCTGCAGGTTCCACAGTTGAAGCAACTCGCGGCATACCGGACTCCAAATGGGTCTCAGTAGAGGCCTGCGAATCAGAAGTAGCAGGTATCAGGGGCTGCGAAAGCGCCTCACTGAGTACCGGTGAACTGGTGACTGGCTTTGGAGAAGTGTCGTCGGCAGCTTTGGACCTAAGCGGCCTGTCTCTGTCATTATCTTTGCATTTTTTTCAGAATTCCAGTAGTCGGATGGCTTACCGGTGAAATTTCTGGATAATTGAACTGAGAACCGAAAAATTTAGAAGCATAAATATACTGACGATGGATAGTGCGTTGATTAAATAAA
Organism: Protopterus annectens; assembly: GCF_019279795.1. Classification (NCBI taxonomy): domain Eukaryota; kingdom Metazoa; phylum Chordata; order Ceratodontiformes; family Protopteridae; genus Protopterus; species Protopterus annectens. The sequence continues at coordinate 1,979,535,820 of NC_056739.1, forward strand.
GCACAAAACCAACAGCAAGGTACGTTGTGGTCAGGGCCTAGGCAAGGAATACAGTACGAATGAAAATCTTTATGAGGTATTTGCTTTCCACAAGAAATGCAATTATTAACTTTTACCGACATTGGTAAGGAGCAAGAAAAAGTTTCCCCAACAGGGCACTTAACTTTTAGTTGAAGACTTTGGTTCTGAAACTCGAAAATGAAAATTTCAGGAGTCGGCCGACTGGCACTTGCAAACTTCTTCTGCTTCGAGCACCGCATGGCAAGAAAGACTGATGTAATGGTGGTGGCTGCATGTTTTATACCCCTGACGACCTGACGTCATGGAAGAAGGGACAGCAACCGACGCAGGAACCAAGACTTTGTTAATCAGTCCAACTGAGGGCTACTGCAGGCAGATAACCCAAATGTGATGACTGCAACAGTGAAGCACGAAGAACATCAATAATTTTAGGACCTTTGAAAATAATGGTATCTTCCATCAACAATTCAATAGGTTTGCATTTCAGGTGGTACACTATGATGTACCATGACGTATGTATGATGTATGTGGACTATGATGTTTGCAGATGACACTGTGATCTGTAGTGAGAGTAGGGAACAGGTGGAGGAGACCCTGGAGAGGTGGAGATATGCTCGAGAGAGAAGAGGAATGAAGGTCAGCAGAACTAAGACAGAATATATGTGTGTGAATGAGAGGGAGGATAGAGGAATGGCAAGGACGCAGGGAGTAGAGGTGGCAAAGGTGGATGAGTTTAAATACATGGGATCAACAGTTCAGAGTAATGGCGAGTGTGGAAGAGAGGTGAAGAAGAGAGTACAGGCAGGATGGAGTGGGTGGATAAGAGTGTCAGGAGTGATTTGTGACAGATGAGCATCAGTAAGAGTGAAAGGGAAGGTCTACAAGAGGGTAGTGAGACCAGCTATGTTATATGGGTTGGTGACAGTGGCATTGGCAAAAAGGCAGGAGTCAGAACTGGACGTGGCAGAGTTAAAGATGTTAAGATTTGCATTGGGTGTGACGAGGGTGGACAGGATTAGGAATAAGTATATTAGAAGGTCAGCCCAGGTTGGAAGGTTTGAAGACAAAGCTAGAGAGGCAAGATTACGTTGGTTTGGACATGTGCTAAGAAGGGATACAAAGTATATTGGGAAAAAGATGCTAAGGATGAAGCTGCCAGGTACTGGAAAAGAGGAAGGCCTAAGATAAGGTTTATGGATGTGGTGAGAGAGGACATACAGGTGGTTGGTGTGACAGAGCAAGATGCAGAGGACAGGAAGAAATAGAAACAGATGATCCGCTGTGGTGACCCCTAACAGGAGCAGCCGAAAGAAGAAGAAGATTTCAGGTGGTACACTAGATCGCTTTGACGGCCATCCAACATTAATGTAATGAGTGAGCCTTTGTAAAATTGGATCAGTCAGAGTGTGATCTCCTAACTCATCAAGTCTAGTGGTGGAAAAATTATGCATTGACATCACATCAAAGTCCAAAGTCTCTGCATCAAGTTGTTCTGTTGTATTTCCGGGCGATCTGGATAAGGTATCAACCAGATAAAGTCATTTGCCTTTCGTGTAGACCATTTTGAAATTGTACTTTTGCAATCTGAGCATTATTCTTTGTAATCTCGCTGGAGTGGAATGCATAAGCTTCTTTAGAATAGTAACTAGAGGTTGGTGGTCAGTTTCAATCTGAAGAACTCGACAATAAATATAATCATGACACTTGGAGTATGCAAATACTATTGCCAAAAGCTCCTTCTCAATCTGAGCATACTGCATCTCACTTTGGTTAAGTTTTCTAGATGCACTGGCTACTGGTCTGACCTCTTGAAGTATAAATGTGCCAAGATCAAAATTTGAAGCATCACAGGAAAGAGTAACTGGTTTGTTCACATCATAGCATTTTAATGTAGCTGGGGTGACAATTTTCTGCTTAAGGCCTTCAAATGCCTTCTGGTGCTGTTACAAATATGACCATGCAACATTTTTTCATGTTAGCTCTCTTAAAGGTGCTGTGAATTCACTGAAGTCTGGTATAAACTTGCCTAAATAGTTGACCATGCCTAGAAAACTCTGTAGAGCTTGTACATTATCTGGTGCTGACATCTCAAGAATAGCTGCTTGCTTGGTTGGGTCTGGTCTCAAGCCTGTACTTGTGAAAAAATGACCTACATATGTAATTTCCGGAAGTCTGAATTTGCACTTTGGAGGATTGAGCTTCAAGTTTACTTCAAGTGCTCTGTCTAGAACTTTCTTGAGGTTTCCGTCATGCTCTGCTTCATCATTGCCTCCAACCAATAAATCGTCTACTATTATGGCATAAGGATAACCCGAAAAAAATTGCTCCATTGCAAGCTAAAGGACTTCACTTGTAGAATTTATTCCAAATGGCATCCTTAGAAATCTGTATCTGCCAACCGGAGTACCAAAAGTAGTTAGAAATGAGGATTTGTGATCAAGCATCACTTGCCAAAATAAACTGTTTGCATCCAAGACAGAAAAAAAAGTGGCATTCGGTATTAAGGGTGTAACCTCTTTGACTGTGTGCATTGGATAATACAATCTCTTTAATGCTTTTGTTCAAATCTCTTGGGTCAACACATATTCTGATTTCGTCTGAGCCTTTTTTGTGAGCTGCCACCATGGACGACACCCATTCAGTTGGTTCTGTGACTGGACAAATCACACCTTGCTGCACCATTTTATCCAACTGAGCCTTAACTCTACCCTGCATGGCTATCAGAACTCTTCTTGCTGGTCTGTCTACTGGAGTGACCTCTAGGTCGAACTTCATGGAATACACAACTGTAAGTTTGTCTAATTTGTCATCGAAACATCAGCATACTCTGAGAAAATGACTTCCGAAAAATTGGAACTCAAAAATGCATTTACATGATGAACTTCTTTAGCAAAAGAAAGCAGATTCATTCTTAAACTATCACTGAGATCCAGTAAAGATTGCCCCGGTCTTCAGACTACATAGAATAACAAGTTGTAACAGTTCTCAGCCAAATAACATGAAAGCATCACTGAACCTTCGGTTTGAATTTCTTCACCTCCATAAGCAACACATCTCGCACTACTGGCCACATTGAGTTGTTCATTAGTTCTCACTTTAGCAAATGTGCCTGCTGATATAACATTACACCTTGAACCAGTGTCTACTTTAAGTTCTGTGGAATTTCCATTAATCCGGACAGTACAAAACACTTCGCTTCTTGCTAATGAATTAACTGCATCAAGTCTTTCACCAAGCACTGATACATCATCTACATAGAAAGCTGACTGCTTCGGCTCTACTTGATCAACATGCTTCTTTGTGTGACCTTTCTTTACAACTGCGTGAGGCTTACTTAATTTGCAAAACTTTTGGAAATGGTTCCTTTTTTTACACTTGTGACATTGCTGACCAAATGCTAAGCATTTCTTTCTTTTAGACTTTTAGACTCATGATTTGCATCACAATTGCAACAGTTAACAATAAAGCTAGACTTGGGTTTGCTGATTCATGCTTGTACTGCACTGAACTTGAGCGTGCTCCTTCCTTAGAACTTGCTGGAAAGGAACATGGTTTCCCTGGTGAACCAGCAGGGGTTGTGGCTGCCATGTGCTTAGACCTCTTTCTGTTTGCCACGTACTGCATACTATCTACCTTTGCTCTGGAGCCAACTGAAACCATGCTCTTGTCACTCACAAGCATACTTGTGTGTCTTTCTGTCACCTCATGGATTTGACAAATCTCTATGGCTTTGCTCAACATTAAATCACTGTCACGAAGTAAAATCTTTCTCACAACAGCACTATTAATACTACACACAAGCCTGTCCTTTATCAACTCATCTTTTAAGTCACCAAATCCACATGTTTTAGCATTTTGTTTTTAGGTCAGTTATATAAGCTGCAAAAGTTTCCCTTGGTTTCTGATCTCTGATGTAAAACAAATGCCTCTGTAATGTAATACTTGACTAGGGGTTACATATTTCTCTGAACCTGCATTTCAAGCACTCTGGGGCTTCACTTGATTTAGCCTGTACAACAATATGACTGTTTTCACCTTCTCCTTCATATACTGCTGGTGTATACACAAATATACCCTCTCTTTCTATGGCTTCTGATCCAGCTAGGTTTGGCAAAATGACTGTCCCGGTGCATGCATCTCTATCGGCATAAGCTGCTTGTATAAAAATATTGTACTCTTGCTCAAATATTCTCCAGTTCTCTGCAATATTCTGATCTAATACAAGTGGTAGGGGCTTTTGAAATCTGTTGGCCATATTTACCAGTGAAGGATTTTGCAAATAAGCACAAACATACACACATGCACATATGCCTGAAACTTATAACTTTGTCCAATGCCTTTGTACTTCTGTATTTATGCCTTTTTGAAATTTTCAAAATTATGCTAATGGACAAACTTGCAGTACCTTTGAATAACTGGACTTTGCAAAATAAACATATCGGGCACTTTAACACTTTTGTAATATCATTTTGTAATGCTAAAGTCATTTACCATCATTTTAAGAAACATCTCACACTACTTTCCGATGCAAATTAAATAAAACTCTCAGGCACTATAATAATATCGTTTTGCAAAAAAATCACCTCTTATCAGTGTAAGAAACATATCAAATAACTGCACAGTGTGAATAGCTGGATACCTCTTGCCCAGAACTCAATATCATTTTGAAATAATTGCACTTTGCGAATAACTGTACACAGCACACTGAAATGTCCCCAGAATGGCGGTACCTGGCTAGGCAACTCTTTACAGTACAAGAAACACTCTGTAATGGCAGCACATTGCAAACAGATACACCCAACACAAGAAACTTTTTGAAATGGCTATACTTTGACTGTATTTCACAAAATAGTTGCACATTGCACAAAATAAACTCTTCATAATACATGTGCAGTAATAAGCACACACTGTAAGCACCTTTTACACACTTTGAGATACCTCGAATAACTTTAGTTAAGCCTATGATACAATATGAAGTAGTAGTTGTGCCAAAACACAGCACTTTGCCAAAACACATGCAGTTGCCTTGCTTTATTTTTGCTTACAGTGTCCTTTTTGCCCTCATTATATACATTTTGCTCATTTAAGCCCTTTTTATGCCCACTGTACTTTTCTTGTGTTTGTTTTACTCTAAACATGCCAAGTTTTGCTTTAAACACACTCATTTTGCTTTAAACATGCTCATTTTGTTTTAAAAATGCTTGTTTTACTTTACTGTTAATCGTTTCATCAGATACCTTTATTTTAAACATTTCCTTTAGTTAACAATCTTTTTGTGCTTTCCGCTTGCTCAGTAAAATGGTTTGTGCCCTTGTAATGCTCCGTTTTTTTTTCTTTTCTATCAGATAAACAGTTTGTGCTGCTTCTCATTACCTCTGATTCTTTTATGCTCTTATTGTTCTCGTTTTTCTTAGTTTTACCTTCACTGTCATCTCGGCCACTCATGGCTCTGAATATTACTCTCTGTGATCTCGGTTCTGACACCATGTCGCTCTCTTACGTTGGACACAATAGAAGAGTCTTCATGGTTCTGTTCAAGCAGCTTTATTTTATACAAACACATCACTATAGAAGTTTACTGACTTTAACTTAAGTAACTTATATACAAACCAACAACTGCGATCATGCTTGCTCACACTTTAGCTTCTCTTACAAAATGGCGCTAGGGATTGCACATGTCAGGAATTTATACGTGCACATACAGCCTTGACATGCTTCTTAAAGATACAGCAGACATCACTTGCAGTTAGCATTAGGTCTTTAGTTGCTTTGGTTAGCCATGTGGCATGGCTGGCTTTTACCCTTTTTACCCTAGGGGGTGTGAAACTGTTTAGAGTATTTAGGAATGTTGTACTGAAGTAATCCAGTGCATTGTCAAGAGGAATGCATTTTAAGTTGTTCTAGTTGATATATTTTAGTATATTTTTAAATGTTTGTGGGTTAAAATTGGTTAGATGCCTAAACTTGTTTCTAATGATGTTGTTTATGGAAGGAAGGAGCTGTTCTATGCACAAAGGCTGTGAGGTGATCACTAATGGCATTTTGGAGAGTACAATCTGAGGCGATTTTAGTTGGGTCAGTGAGGAGTATCTAGTCTAGAATGGAGCCATCATTACTGCTCCTGTTAAACCTTGTTAGAGTGGTGATAGGTTGTATGAAATTAAATAGGTTCATATTTCAGGATGGGACTTTAGAACAAAAATTTAACCAGTTGATGTTAACATCACCCAGAATGATTGTTTTACTTTTTATAGTGCTGGAAACACATGATAGTGTATCTTCTATTACTAGTATGTTATTACCAGGGAGAATGTATAGAACTAGGATACATAACTTTTTTGATTTGTTTATTTTTAGGGAAGAAATAAGAATTCCTGCATTAGAGAATTGAGGATATGTTTCTTTGCATGGGGCTAGATTGTAGTTATTTGGGAAGAGGAGTGTAACACCACCTCCTTTTTGTGATTTCTATCCTTACTGTATTAAAGCCTGGAGGAAGGAATTCAGAGTCTTTTATGTTTAATTCTAACCAGGGTTCAGTACCAGCAATGGTATCAGGTTTATTCAAAGTTATCCAAGCATGAAGGTCAGTAGTTTTATTATGAATAGTTTGAGGGTTTAGTTTTACAATTTGTAGGGATTTCCAAGCATTACTGTTGTTAGACAGTGATGGTAGGATGGTGGAAGTGGGACCTGGATTAGCGTGAATCTCTCCACATAAGTGGATGAAAGAAAGTTTGGGAGAGAAGAGAAGTTGTGTATCTTTTCGCTTTGAATTACGTGGGTAAACTAGAAGGTGGAGGGTACAGTTTTTAGACGGAATATACAGAGTGGTGGTTTTTACTGGAAAACATTTTAATTTAAGCAAGAGCAGTGAATACATTTGATAGAGACTGGGAGATATATCAGAGTAGCTCTTCGATGGAAGTGAGAGGAAGATTGTTATAGATAAGAGTTTGGAGGGTTGAGTGTGGTGAGATGTAGTAGTACTAGAAACACGGTGATATGAGAAAGGAGAAGTACATTTGTAGGAGTGGGAGACAGGAAAATAAATATTTTTGTAGTAGTGTAGAGTGTAGACTAGAAAGATTGTCTTGCAGTTAAGGAGAGTGAGACTTTTGATAACAATTGAGTATTAAGGTGTGATAGTAGTGCTCTACTAGCTAATAGTTCAATAGGAAAGGTGATTAATAAGGGATTACTGGATGTGTACTAAGAACAGTATATATATATATATATATATATATATATATATATATATATATATATATATATAAAAACTAAAATAAGGGGGAGGAGCAGTGGCAGTAATCTGAGAAGTAAGAAGGGGATTTAGTCAGAGTCGACTATAGACACACACACACACACACACACACACACACACACACACACACACACACACACAAACACACACACGCACGCACACAGCCTATATGTCTGGAGCTGGATTCTTACTGTTACATCTGGGACATCTCCTGCTACACCTTAATTCAGGTATTCGCATTATCATGTTACTTATAGTAAATAGCATGTGCGATGCCCCACCACTGGACCAGTAATCAAGGAGCCTCAATCCTCACCAATAGCACCAGTGGGGGACATACATTGGGAGGATGACAGTACACACACAGTATTTCCAGATGCAGCTGCATCAAGTGCAATTTCCCTGTCTGTTAACCAGATCCTCGTGTCCTCAGGCTAAGTGCTGAGGGCTTGTTCCCTCACCAAAAGGTCTGCCAGCCCTTCAAAAGTTGCGACTTGACACCCACTCACCCATCTATGAAAATAGGTGCTTAACTCAGCAATATATTCACACACACTTTCATCTGCCTTGTGTCTATGCTCACGAAACATTTTTCTATAAGCTTCAGGTGTCAACTTAAACAGTCTAATAAACAATTTTAACAGTATTATAGCTTAAGCAATTAATATCAGACAATTTATAAATAGCAGTTATAGCTTTACCATGGAGTAAGGGGGTCTGTAACTGTACCCAGTGCCCTTGGTCAACATTATACTGTTTACATACCCTTTCAAACATATGAATAAAACTATCAAAATTATGACCCTCTGTAAATTGTGGAAGAAATTTACTGACCTTTGTTGCTTCTGGGGTTTGGTTATTCCCTTCCCCGTTACCTCCACGACCTTGGCGAAGAGTGAGAATCTCCTTTTCATGTTGCCTCTGCCGCTCATCTTCCTCAGCTTCCAGATATCTCAGTCTGTCTGTTGCTTCTCATTCCATTTGTTTCTCCTGCCGCAGTATCTAATTTTCTTCGGCCTCTAAACGCCGCAGTCTCTCTGCTGATTCTATTTCCAAATGTTTGGCCTCCATTTCAAGTCTCTTTAACTCCAGATGGATTTTTAAGTCCTCTGTGGAAAGGCTGAACTGTCCATTTTCTGAGAGTTGTTTATCCCCAAGGCCAGTCTGGTTGTCCTCCTGGTTGCTGGTCTCTGATGCAGCTATGGCTAAGGCTGCAATCATTTCTGCTTTAGTCAGGTTGGCAGCAAGTACTTCTGTTTATGCAATATGACATTTGTATACTGTATTGTGCAAGCAGAATGTTTTCCACCTGTATAAGCAGGTGAGTTACATTTGCAGGGTACAGACCACTACCCATTTATTAAGTAAACTACTGTTTAAATTATCTACTAAAACAATGCAAACTGCCAATTTACACCAGCTTGTTCTCTTCTAGAATGATACGTTAATGAAAATGATATTAATATGGCAGTGATCATCCAAGTAGTTTCGGGGTGTGGAAGCAGCTCAGTCAGACTCCGTCAGTTAAATCATCTCTTGGGCTATCACCTGCAGCTAGACGGCAAGAGTATTGTTTCCAGCAACAAACTGGAGAGAAAGACATTTTCCAGTGCTACAGCAGTGCGGACATGGTAAATGAATGGCAAGAAAAGACTTGATTAATCATTGCCTTTGCTCTACAGCAAGACAATACAAGCAAAGGCGAAAGATTTCAAAATTCAAAAAACAAGAACACAAAGAGAAGATTAGTAAAACAGAAGCTGAAAAAATAGAAACTGAAGTTAAGGAATACCTGCAAAGTGAAAGAAAGTCCAATACAAATGATTTCACAACATGATGGAGCAATGAGTCCACCAAGTAAGGAGAAACAAGAGGAGCTGGAGAGAGTGAAAGAAGAAATATGGACATGGAGAAGAAAAAGAGATTTAATATGGTGCAATACTTATGCAAAGGAGACAGTAAAACTGATCAATACAAAAAAGCAGCACCAAAGATATTTAAAAAGAAATACAGGCAAAGGCATCCAGATGTGGACAGTTTTATTATACAAAAAAAAAAGAAGAAAAGAAAGCAAAGGGGGGGGGATAGAAAAGAGGATTAGTAATGGAGAAGTTAAAAAAAAGAAAATTAAGTTATGGATTACCTGCGAAGCAAAGGAGTTAGTGTAGAAATCTAATTCTGATAACACCGCAGTATGATAGAATAATGAATCCCCAAATTAAGCAGAAACCAGTGGAGCGGGAAGTAGTACTTAAGTTCAGAAGGAGTTGCACAGCAAGGGAAGGAACTGTGGCAATTCAGGCACAGTCAATGTTGTGAAGTGATAGGCCACTGAGCTCCTGTATGAAAGAGCAGCGGATCATACAGGGTGAAGCTGAAGAGAATATGGTACAGGAAGATTTTCTGAACTTTCTGTAGAAGGCCCACAGGAAACAGAGAACAAAGAATATGCCCTTAGCTTAGAAGAAAATGATCTAAGAGAAGAATTGCTTGATTTAATAGAGATAGATAAACATATTAAAATCAATGAAAGAAATAGACTACAGAAAGTCAATACGACCCAAAATGTTAGAAGTTTGATAAAACTAATGAACACAGTAATAAAGACTGTTCACAGAAATTCATGCGATATAACAGAAGTAATAGGATACATTACCGTGCAGCTAAATTAATAACAGATAATGCCTTACCACAAAAACACAGGGCAGTAAGGGAAAGCAAGGGCAGAAATCAAATGCAATCATGGAATTATCGAGTAGAGAAAATTACAAATCAGTTGAGACAAGAAGTGTGGCTCTTAGAAGAATACAGAAGAGGGAACAGATCAACAAAAATACCCAGAAAGATAGATGTAATAAAAGCAGCGCACAGTATCAGAAAAGACCAGTATCTATTCTACACTGTTGCAAATAATAAACTAAAGATATCAGTACAGGCAGAAAAACTTGGAAGATATGTAGATAAATATAAAGGAAAAGTACAAAATAAGCAATTTATTGATGATCCGAAAAGGTTTTATAGAAAATTGGTAAACAAGGCAAAAAGAATAGAAACACCACCAAAAAAGAAGAAATAGACACATTTTGGAGAAATATTTTTTAAGATCCTGTGGAACAAAACAAAGATGCCGAACGGACAGAAGAAGTAAAAGAAAGAACAAGAAGTTCAAATGTACAAGATATGAAATTTGATGAAGTAACGTCCAGAGAAATTGAAACAAAAATAAGAAAAGCTCCGAACTGGAAAACTCCAGGCCCATATGCAGTACCTAACTTTTGGCTAAAACTATTAACATCTTTACATGAAGTTTTAGCTATGAGTAAGAATTACATATATGCGCACATCAAACAGACACCAACCTGGTTAACAACAGGGAATACTATGCTCCTCCTTAAGAGTGAGCCTGCAAGATATCCTAAAAACTATGTGACAATAACTTGCCTTCCAATGATGTATAAACTATACACTGGAATTGATGCCGACAGAGTTTATAGTCATTTAGAAGAAAACTCAATCATGGCAATACAGCAAAAGGGTAACAAAAGAAAGTCATATGGAACAAAGGATCACTTATTGTTAAATAAAGTGATAATGGGGAATTATAAAAAGGGGAAGAATCTAAATATGGCATGGATAGACTACAAAAAAGCATTTGCCAGCATCTGACATTCATGGATAAAATAGTACTTATAAATTTGTAATTCAGACCCTACATTGTTCAGTTACATTACAGTGACCATGAAACAGTGGCAGACCACTTTGTAGCTAAGCCATGATAAGGGACAAATTATTATCCTAGGGATAAAAATTCAAAAGGGGATATTCCGGGGTCATTTTTTGTCACCGCTGCTTTTTTGTCTTGCCTTAACCCATTAAGCTATCTACTTATCACATTAGGTCATGGCTACAATCTGGCTCCCAAAAAACAAAAAAAGTGTAAAGACTTCTCGTCCTCTTTTTGCAGATGAGTTAAAACCGTATAGTTCATCAGGGGAGGAACTGAAAGGACAGCTGCAAGTGGTCAAACCTTTTTTAGATGATATAAGAATGTAATTTGTTTTTAAAATATGCAAAAGCAACCTTTAAAGCAGGAAAAATGCAGCACCAATAAAATATCTGTCTGGGATGGGAATGTGATTTTAAAGAACTTCAGCAACAGGGAATGTATAAATATTTGGGAAATGATGAAGGATTAGAAATAAAACATGAACAAATGCAAATGGCAGTAAGGAATATTTTAGAAGACTAAAATTAATACTGAAAACAGCTCTGACATTTAGGAAATAAGTACAAGCTATAAACCGATTTGCACTTCCTGTTCTGACTTACAGTTTTGGGGTGATTGACTGGCCCCAAATGGTATTGGACCAACTGTACAGGAAAACAAAAAAAAAAAAGCTTCATGCTTGTCAAATGATTTATAAAAATCAGTGTATACCAATATTATATATTCCGATTTCTGAAGGAGGTACGGGCCTCCTTGAAATTGAGTACATGTATAGACTGCATACATATCTAATGACCTCACAAGATTAAACATACAGAAAATATTAAAACTTGAGGAGAACATGTCTAAGATTACTTCCCTACTTAATTTAGGAGAAGCATATCGGTGTGAAGTGGAAATGGAAATCAAACCATAAGTAGATAAAAATCAGAGAACAAATGAATGTGCTAAACAACAAAAGAAAGAATATAAGGTGAAGGATCAAATGAGAAAGCAAGACATATGGAGAATGTATAAATATAGCTGCAAGTACAGAAAACTTCTGGAACAACCTCATGTCAATCAGGATCTAATGTAGGAATGATTAAGAAGAGGTGTATTTAAACCAAAAGACAAAAGGTTAATATTGTTGGCCCAGAATAGTAGACTATGCACATGTTGGTTTAGAAAGTCCATTAAAGAGGTGAGAAGAAACAGACAACTATTTTGTAAAATAGAAGTGGAAACAGTCGCACATCTTGTTGCTGGGTGTGATACACTAATACAGAAGGCCTGTGTAAAGAAAGACATAATAACGTGGCTAGACTGTTACACTAGGGATTGTGCAAACATTACAATACTAAAGTAGATGAGAAGCACTGGAAACATGAGCCACAATGCATTGCAGAAAATGAAGATGTTTATATCACATGAGATCACCCATTACCAATATTTCAAAAAATAGATGTGAGAAAAACAGATACAGAACTCCAGGAAAAGAAGACAAAAGTAGCATTGATCATTGAAATTGTTACACCAGGTGAATACAGTGTCTTATGTACAGAGAGACAAAAAAAAGTAATAAAATACCAGGATTTGCAGACAGAAATGACAGCATTGTGGAAGAAGGATACCCAGACAGTTCCAACAGTAGTAAGAGTAATGGGTCTCATAAAAATGAATTTACGGTTGTATTTAGTTATGTTACTGATACATATAACTCTGTATGTATTGCAGGAGTCAGTTCTGGGAACATTGCAGGTGTTACGAAAAGCACTTTTGGCTAACATCAAAAAATGAGACAATACTAATTTCATGAACTTTAATCATACTTTGACTTAGGAATAGGGTCCAAACCATCATGGTATCAGAAACCCGAACGTCTTGGAGAAATTAAAAGGGACAAGCCTCAGAAAAAAAAAAGGCTCTAACTGCAGGTCAGACTGAGCAACTGCCTAGCTCACTAATGATTAAGGCTTTATCTGTAGTATACCATGAGTGCTAACATATAATCATAAGTTACTTTCCTGTTAACACCTGTCATATTCCATCACTATTAATTAATGATTTGTGTATTCACTGTTGTCCGACATTCTGTGTTCAACAAAGGGCTTTACATTTTACAGCAGAATCCATTAATTTTATTTGCTATGGTTCTTCATTTTTGCCCCACTCAAACTTCATAACAAAAAGTAGTACATTTAGTAATCAGATATAATCCAAACTGGTTAGGTTTGTATACAGAACCTCTAAAATATATCTGCTACAATGAAGCTGTCAATTTCTGCATTATGCACTTTCCGTTTGCATGCTTGAAGCAAAACAGAGAGACTAACTGTGCTAACGTACAAAAAAAAAGCATAACCCCTGCCTTCCTGCCTTCCCACAAGATGCTTTCATCTCATATGTGTGTCCTTCATTCAGCTAGTTTTCATCCTTGCATCAATATGTCATTCTACGGCAGTCTGTGAAGTCTATTCAACTCCTTGCTTTTCCACCTCTATAATAAAATAAGATTTACTACCTTTTCAGAATAAACAGCTGTACTATTCATGGAAACAGCAATATAAAATTGAAAAAGTAGAGCATTCTTTAACATGTTACATCTGGCCCCTTAGCTTTGCCCTCTCTACTCATGTGGTAAACTTTCCAAATGACATAAGATGATTTTAAGGAAAGGTGGCAGAATATACTCTTTAGTTACCTCTGTGATAAAGCTTAATCAATATTTAACAGTTAAACACTAGTTGCACCAATAATAATAGTAAATATGCAATAAACTGGATGAGGCAATTGGTACTTAGCTGCCACAGAAGTAAGGGTTGCTACTTCATGGGAGATATCAGGCTTGCTCACTCACTCACTCACTCACTCACTCACTCACTCACTCACTCACTCACTCACTCACTCACTCACTCACTCACTCACTCACTCACTCACCCGCTCACTCGCTCACTCACTCACTCACTCACTCACTCACTCACTCACTCACTCACTCACTCACTCACTCACTTTCACTCACTCACTCTTCTTTCAGTAATTTCCAAGATATAACACCAGATGAGTGCTAGGAATTTAAACAATAAACTTCACTCCCTACAAGGTCTCCTCACCCAAGAGTATGCTGCCATCTGTGCAGTCACTGAAACATTGTTTAAAGCCACACACTGCACACTGGCAGTGCAAGACTATAATGCCTTCCACACATTTAGACCAGCTACTACACAGACAGGTACTAAAGAAGGAGGTGTCTTGATTTAGATCAAAAATAAAATTACCTCAAGGCCTGTCAAACAGAATATGTACTTTGAGCTTCTCCACATTCAATTCACCACAGGCAAAATCCCATACCACTTTCTTGCAAGCTATAAGTCTCCCTCTATGACACGGGAAACCCATACTATGTGTTTAAACTTATTGAAAACTCTCACCAACCAACCCAATACCATATTTGTGGGTGACTTTAATTACCCACTATTAACTGGGAATCATATACAACACCAAATGTACAGCCACAGAGATTTCTGAATTTTGTAAATATAGACTCCCTGGACCAGACTGTCAATATGCTGACTACGGCCACAAACATATTGGATCTGATTCTCACTAATAATGGGGAATGCAGCACAGCCCTTACTATAATATCCTCTCTAGTAAGGCCATACCACAAAATGATCTCTTTTGCAGTAAATATAAATCCTGGAATTCCAGCTAACAATAGAATGTTCAGGAACTACTCTAAGGCTAACTTCCTACTGTTAAGTGATAGTCTGGCAAAATTTCAAGCCCCCATAAATCCTAGGAACACTGCTACCTATGCAGAACTGTTCAGAGAAACCCTATACAAGCATGTTAATAGCTACATAAAAGCAGCAGTACCCATCAGGGATAAGTACAGAACTAACTCTTAAAAACAAGCCACCCTGGTAGAATCATAACATCAATAAACTGTATAACAGAAGGAAGAAAATCATGGCAAAAATTAGGAAGTGTAGCAACTAGCAGGATCAAAGCACTCTCATCAAACAAAGCAAAGAACTCGGGACAAATAAAGTCTACCAAAGCCAAATTTGAGGTAAATTTGGCCTCCCAGGCAAGGACAACTACAAGGCATTATTTAGCTACGTCCCAAACTCAAAGGCAATACACAATTGTGTGCAGAGCTCATTGTTAATGCAACCATCTATACTGAGCCAGATGATCTAGCAAACCTGCTAGCAGACAAATTCACCTCTAACTTTACCCCTATACTCCCCTCAACTTCCCCTCAGGAAACACCATCAAATACAACTCTCCCTATTATCACTAGGGAAACAGATCTGCAATGCTCTGTCTAAGGCCAAGAATACTGGTTCAATGGACCCAGGCAGTATCCCAGGATGCCTTCTAAATAGTATGAAATATGACTTATCAAGCCCTCTGGAATTACTATTTAACCATAGCCTCCAAACAGGCTTTATGTCTCATGAATTGAGAACAGTAACAGTCATCTGTCTGCACAAACATGAGCCAACAACAGACCCTGGAAACTACAGATCCATAGGTCTCACTTGTCTGATATGCAAATTCAATGGAAATTATCAATAATGACAAAGAAAACCTCCAGAAACTGGACCCAACCCAACATGGTTTTGTCAAGGGTAGGTCATGGCTGTTCAAACTGGTGGACTTCTTTGAGATGGTCACCAAATAATGGATGAAAGCAAAAGGGTTCACATTGCCTACCATGACCAGGCCAAGGTTTTTGACACAGTACCCCATTTGGGCATAGCTGATAAACTCAAGAGGTTTGGTATAAACTCTTATGCCACCCAGCAGATAGCCTGATGGCTCACAGACTGAACCCATTTTCTGTCTTGATTATCAATACTATTTGGGTGGTTTCTTCATAAAAAAGCTTTGTAAGCTATTTATTACAGAAATGTTCACCCAAATCACCGGCCCTTATGTTATGAGATAGCTGGGTCTGAATTAGAGCTAATGTATAAAGGCAAAACAACCCCACAACCCTATTTAGCTACAACTGTATGTCTGGTGTTGTCTGCTTGCCACTGTTTCGACCATGACGGACACTGGTTTCACTGATTACATTGTGTGATTTTTTTCTCCTAGGTGTAAGGCAACACTGAGAACTTTATGCAGACCAAAAGCCTGAAAAAAATTGGTCCAGAAATCTTGTAGCTGCAGTAAAGTCCCATAAAAAGCAAGGGAATATTTAAATAGGGACATATAAACTCTAACCCTGCAGAATGATCTACTTCTGGCTAAAACTAATTAACACACACAGTATCGACAATTCCAGGTAGTCGCCCAAACTGCTACTTATAATGTCGTCTCTATATACGCACCCATTTTCTTCCCAGTAGTTACAGCAACCTCCAGAAAGTTTAATGACTTTACATTTATTTAACATTTAACTGTGGAGATGAGCTGGCCCGAGGATGCTTTTCAGCCACAATCTGGACTTGACAGGCAAATACAGAGTACAAACAAATAGACACACATAAAATATATAGAGTAAATGCTATACTTATAATTATATTTGCAAGTACAAAACAGATAAAAAAATGTTATTACAAGCTCATGTTCAAGATATCGTACAGGCATATACATGGAAATATATCAGATGCAAAAACACGAACTAGACATTAACATAATGTAAAAGCTAATTATGTATCACTTGTGTAATTACGCATCTTGGTAAGAAAATCTTGAAAAAAAAATAGCCTTGTGCAGCGAAAGGGGATTAACGTGTGCCTCTGAAGCAGTAACATTTGTTTTCTTTGAATAGATGGGAATGTAGAAAGTTCTTGAATGGTTCAAGATTTTCATTTTTTTTAATGTCCTGAGGCAGTTGAGTTTCAGTAATTGCAGCTATTTTTGAAAAGGATCTTTGTCAAGTAGAAAGAGTGAATGGTGGCATATTCAGCTCAAGTTGTAGTTCCAAAGATAGCAAGAAGGATGTTTGGGAGACAGTCTGCTGATAAGAAGATTGGAAACGAAATATAGAAGTTTAAAGGCGAGTGTGTTAAGAAGTACTGAGGCCCTGGCACGCACTGGTAGCCAGTTGTTTTTATGTAGGACAACGCAGTGGTGTTCACTTTCGCGGGAAAGGTGAATGAGTTAGAGTATTTGGTTTTCAGCAGAGAAGAGGTGCTGACCAAAACCAAGGCCTAGACAGGGGTGCAAGGCACCTACAGGGTCAGTAATGGTGACGCTTCTTGAGCACCGAAACCTATGGTGAGTATCAAGCAGCATAAACTCGACTTTCCAATGAATTTATTATTGTGGAGCTAGTTACCCTCAAATGAGGAAAAAGTAGTCTGTATGAGGAATACAGTTGGTGTGTGGGAGGTCCCTGTTCAGATAATTAATGAAAAGACAGAAGAGGAGAGGACAGAAGAGAATACACAGACTCCCGAGGAACATTTTTGCAGGATAAACCTGAGTTATAAGTATTATTTAGTCTAAGAAGGATGAAGGTCTGATTCAGCATGTAGCTTTAAAACCACTGTAAGATAACCTGAGGAGAAACCAGTCTCACCAAGTTTGTAAAGAAACAGAAAGTTATTAAATATGTCAGAGGCTTTACTAAGATCAAAGGAAATGGTCCCAGTAAGTTTGTCTTGCTCCATATTAGTGTAGATTTGATCTGCATGTGAAAAAGGTGAAGTGGTACTGTAACTGGGTCTAAACCCATGATGTCTACTGCTCAGAATGTCATACATTGAAATATAATCCATTATATGGTTGTAAAGGATTTTTTCAAGAATTTTAGTAAGTGGGCATAGGTTAGAGATGGATTGAAAATCATTTGCTGATAATGAAATGGATACTTCTGAAATGGGTGTGATTAGTACATGCTTAAAGCTATGGAGCAGAAGTTTGTTAGTGAGAGTTAAGTTAAACAGAAATGCAACACATTTGCTAAGTATTTTGTCATCTAATCTAAGAATTTCAGGATGGATGGGATAAAAGAGTTTAAGGAGCAGTCAATATTGAAGGCGTTTTTATATATCTTTTCAGCAAATGGCCTTAAAATGAGATGGTGCATACTGAATATTTTTGTGGAGTGGGTAGAAGAGAGAGAGAGAGAGAGAGATTTGAGGGAGGGATGAAAAATAAAGGTCTTGTTGTTCAAGTGGGATTACATATATTATCTCTAAGTTCTGTAAGAAGTGAGGAGGATAAATTGAGATATCTCCTGGGTTTGGGAAAAAAGTAGAAGAAGAAAGTGTTTTTAAAGTTTTCCAAAATTTCTTGGGGTGACCCAGAGTAGAGTTTTGAACAGATCTGCAGTACTCAGTTTTGGCATTAGTACTGGAAATTCTAGTTTCTTTTTTAAGTTGAAGGCATGCACTGTATTTGTCTAGATCAGAGGGGTCTGCAATACATGGATTTGGTTTTCCACATCATCTGATTTTTTGATGCAGTGTAAATTCACTCTTGTATAGGAGTAACAACGTTGTACAATGCAGAAAGTGCACTAACTGGGTCAGTGCACTTTCTAAAGGAAGACCATTTAATGATACTGAGTTTGTCTTCCATGACGATACTTAAATGGGGGAGTGATGCAAGATTACTGGGTGGTTCCACCTCTGTTTTGTTTTGGAGTCAAGTGGATCTCTAAGGTTTTGTACCACCTTGAAAATTTTCTCAGTTTGACACCTTATGAGCTTGAGCTACCACTGTTTGCCTGACTTTATCTGGAGGAGGTCTTAACTGCCACCAGTGGATAAGGGCATAAAAAAGCACATGTATGGGAGTGGCCTGGTCTGGAAAGCTTCCTCATGATGCAGGGCATGACAACTGCTACAAAAGGGCAAAGTACACTGTGACACTAGATTGTGGCTTAAAGGAATGAAGTTCTGACTGCAATCAAGGTGAACTAGTTTGAAAAATGAATGGAAAAGTCACTGGTGGGATGATGAAAAGCAGGGAATAAACATACGCAAAAAAAAAAAGGCAGAGGATATACAGGGCTAATACATCCACTATTGCTATATTTAACGGTAACATTGCTGTTCTGTATGAAAACGGGATTTCTCTACATAAAATGTTCTGCTCAATGCAACACAGGAAACATCTAGTCACACAGTCTTCTCCTCTGATAATGCAGCAACAGAGACAACTTCCTAAGTAACTCCTGCCATCAATACATATGTGGGACCAGAAGCACATAATTGCCCATTTCAAGTAAAAGTTTGTCAGGTAACCTAACACTAAACAACTTTCTCAGAAGGCTCTCTAACCATTACAGGTGTGACTTCAACCACCACCACTCTCACAAGGTGACCACAACTACAGAGTAGGGGAATTTCCTTGGAATTCTAGCCAAATTATCTCCAGTTTATGTGAATATACCACC
This sequence comes from Protopterus annectens, assembly GCF_019279795.1. NCBI lineage: Eukaryota > Metazoa > Chordata > Ceratodontiformes > Protopteridae > Protopterus > Protopterus annectens. The sequence goes on from NC_056739.1 coordinate 1,979,555,179, forward strand.
TTGAGTCTCCCCTGGAAACAGGCCATGTTTAGTAAGACAAGTCAGTCAACAAAAAATGAGAAAAAAAATGAATGAATGAATGAATTAATAAATATTGATTGACTGATTGACTGTTTACCAATACATTTTTGAAAGAAGGAGTTACAAGCAATACCCAACAGATTTAAATATCTGTGAACTTGACACGTGGGTCTTTTTTGTACAAGGCATAAAATCACCTGTTGTAACGGTGAAGTACCAGACACCAGGATGAAGGGACCAGAACTGTAAGGACTAACTAAGGAACAGCAATACCTTGACTCACCTGTGTTGCATAACCTGTAGCCAAAAGCCAAAGAATCTCATCAGCCATCTTCTGGAAAACAGAAAAACCCTCTTCTCTTCATCCTTTGGGAATCAGAAGAAAAAGCCTCTTCTGACAGTCAACTCCAGAGTATGACAGAGAACAATCTAAGTGAGAAATCTTATTCCACAGCTAATGCATCCTCCCACAGAAGCTTCAGCTCCTTCCTCAACAGTCAGGTGACATCCCATGTTCCAAGAGTCGGTTTCCATTACCAAGGGTCTAGTCTGTCTTAATATGTCCTGCTCCTACATGCCACTTTACTGACACTGCAACTGATACCTACCCTTCACCTTGTGGGCAGTGAGTGTTCCAGCTGGTACAATATAGCCTTTTCAGAGTGAGCCTGGCTACCATGTTCTGACCACAGAAGACTACTTCCAGACATTGCTGCAAGGCTGAATCCTGGTACCCCTAGTACACGACAGGATTTCAAATTCCATAAATGAACCATCATGTGGGGGGAGGGGTTAGAATAATAGTTAATGTGTTTGCCTTACAAGCACAAGGTGCAGGGTTTAATTCTCAAATGGGATAATTGGCTAGGGTTAAAAATGGCCCCCAAGGGTAGTTAGCCTAGTACTGACCTATGAACTATGAACCTCTGAAATAGGAACTATCTTGAGTCCTATGAATCAGCACACGTCTATCTATAAAGTTATCAATGTATACATTGTCTAAGTCTATTTGTATTTTTAGGGGTTTGGTCTTACACCCAAGTGCCTTATCTTAGAACTGATAATTCCTGTCAGTCACTGTTGGAATAATAGGGACATGCAGGTGTTTCCAGTGTGGCCTACATGCTCTTTCTTTTTTATTTTATTTTTTTTAAACAAGAAACATCTTTATTAAATCATCACGTATGACATAGGCAATTATACATTTATATAAATGAAAACAAACCAAACTGACATCATTTTAATTGCAAACATTATACATCACAAACCATGTTGACATAAATTGTTGTTATAAACATTATATATCACTGATAATCTATCTAGTCATTGCCAATCAAACATTATATAACTTATTCAAATCCTGCTTTTTTAAACCTCATTCCTGTTCTGCATGTATTGTTTCCACAATTCTAACTTTTCTCACTTAATTTGCTCCTACCCTTTTCTAATGATTCCAATTCCCGTTGTTTTACCTCTGATACTATATTCAATACTTCTAGTAAAGTTGGTCTAGACTTTGATTTCCATTTTCTAGTAATTGCTTTTTGGCAGTTACCATAATTAGTCTCATTAATGCCTTACTATCAAGGCAATTCAGATTCTGTATCATAGCTCAAAAAATAATTTCCATAGTTACACTAATTTGTGCACCCAGTATCTCTGACAGAGCAATCTGCAGGGAATCTTAAAAGTCTGCAAGCTCATTACACCCAAAAAATGATCCCAGTTACCTCTTTCTTCCCCATCACACCACCATTTGCTGCCTACCTGAGGAAGAATTCTTTGGAGTCTACTTGGGGTATAAAAATACCTATGTAAACACTTCCAAGCAAAGATCCTAAATCTTCTAGACTTTGATACAGATTTGGGAGGCATACATATATCCCCCCATTGTTTCTTTGTGAATTGCTTATCCAGTCTCTCTTTCCAATCCTTTCTAACCTCCTCTGATTGATTCTTATAGTTATTATTCAATATTTTGTATGCTCTACTAATTATTCCTTTTTTAACAGTAGCTTCTACTCTAGATTCTACTAAAAAGTCTACCAGTGCTGATCTTTCGCTCAGGATCCCCCTATTTCTTTCTCTTTGCCTATACTCTGATATCAGTACTTGACATGGAAGGCAATCTCTATCATGCAGTCTAAATAAATTCTTGGAATTTTACCTTTGCCTCTCGAATTTGCTTCCAATACCTTGGTTCTTTTTTGGTTGTGGTGTGGTTATGCTGCGCGCTGCACACAGGCGGCGTTGGCTCTGTTCGATTCTCAGCCAAGCGTCTGTGTGTGACACGACGCGTGAATGGGCGTTCCTCGTTTGAGAAGGTTGTGCATAGCCCGGCAAACCGGAGTCTGGCTATGGCTACCTAACCGGGAAAAGCCGAAAGACACACACACACACCTTGGTTCTTTTACTGGTTTTCTCCAATAAATTCCAGCCTATGTCTAAGAAAGTTAAGACAATGAATACAACTGTGGACAGTATGACAAGTTTTTGTTTGTGTAGTTACTCATACTTTTTGCAGATTCATAATGGTTAATAATGGTTAATGTTATTTGCCAGCATTAGCATATGTTACTTAGAGCTGAGTTATTGAAATGTATTTTGGCAGAGCCCCCCCCCCATTTGTATATAGGAAAGGTCTAAGTATAGCTAACAGGATTGTACACTGCAATTTTACAGCAGAAAATATTATAAATGATGGCACTGAAAAAGGGAATTTCAGTAACGGACATTGTGGGGCATATAATTTTAACAAGAGGGGAAGCATGTATTTTAAATGGCACAAAATATTTAACTGAACAGCAACTGACATACATCTCTGAAAGTTTGGCATGTGGTATTTTTTTTTTTTTTGTGAATGCCCTTAATGCTATATAAGGCAAATTAAATGTAGAGCTAAAATCTAATATCGAAACATGTTGGTGATATTAGAAGCCAAAGTATGACTACTCCTATTGCTGGCCATTTTAAGGAGCATAGAGTTAAAATGTTACTTATGACATTATTGAAACATGCATCCCAAATGAGAAATTATTTAAAGCAGTAATTATTGTAAGCAAAGATACTGTACATGATATTGAAATTTCAAACATCAGCCATGTGGTTTGAATGTAGACATAAACTATCAAGTATTTTTGTGATGAAATGAAGTACTGTTACTTTAAGAATTTATGATTACTAATTAATTATGTAACAGTTACTATTTAAAGAGATGTTTTGACGTTGTTCTCTTTGCCTCTTGAAGTTTTATACAGACAGAAGTTTTTTTTTTTTTCAATTTTGAATTGTCTGGAGCTCATAGTATTACAATAAAGTAATACATGTTGTAGCTTTGGTACCCAGTTTAACACATGATGTCATAATTGGGATAAATGGTCAAGACTTCTGTTCAAGGCCCTGTACAATTTCTGGGAGGAGGCAACCCAGTTAGATAATCTGTGGGGAGACTATAACCCTCGTAAAATGGGGGGACAGCAGCATCAGCATGACATATGGTCAAAGATACAAACTCCTGAATATACTGCTAGTAAAAATGAGGTGGGGGAGTAGCCTGACACATTGTTAAAAATATACAGTCCTGATGAGAAATGTATAGGTGCAGAAACCTAAAAAAAGGAATTAAAATCTAGCTTTGGCTAGAAGGAAGAACCTGTGTGTTATCAGAAACCTGTTACTGGGTCTTCTTAAAAAAATAAAAAAAAACAGTTATTAAGTCAATGAAAGAAGGCAGTAGAGAAACTGAAAGGAAGAGCCCATATGGCAAAATAGGACAAATTATGGAAACTTATTGGACGATTCCAGCCATTAAAATAATGAAGGATTTCTGTGTGGAGAGACAGAGGAAACAGTCATAGTGATACACTCACTAAAAGAGGAATGGGAACCTGAACTGTGACCCAGGTTTCCCAATGTACAATTAAAACAAAGGGTTAGTAAATAAAAAAAGACTCAGAGCAAAACTGTGAAAATCTGTGATAGTACAATTCACAAACTTGTATGACAGATAAGTTACAGATTTTAAAATCTCTTAGAGAAACAAAGCAGTCCATATACCTCCATTTCTTGATGCTGAAGCTCAGAAGAAGCAAACTACAGTCTCTTCATATATTCAGAAATTAGTCTCCAGAAAAAAAAAACACAGGTGCACTACTGGCACTCCACAGGTTCACCTATACTCCACAAGTAAATCCATGCCTTCTGGTACTCCATAGGTAAGTCTACAGCTTCTGTTACTCAACAGATAAATCCACACCTTCTGGTACCCCTATAGCTTTTTCTGGGTATGGTTTCCCCCAAGAGATAATATATATGCAGCTGTGTGTGTGTGTGTGTGTGTGTGTGTGTGTGTGTGTGTGTGTGTGTGTGTGTGTGTGTGCGTGCACATGTTTCTTCACAAACACAGATGCCTATTATATATATATATATATATATATATATATATGTGTGTGTGTGTGTGTGTGTGTGTGTATATACATATATATATATATATATATATATATATATATATATATATATATATATATACACACTACTGAAAACGTCTGAACTGTTAAAAACAAAAAAAAAAACAATGAATAGACGCTGAGCCAGAACTGTTATTTGCTGAGCGCTTTTGTTCGCTTTCTTGATAACAATCGAACTTCATCAGAGCAAAATGTAATGTTTTTGCAGTACTGTGCGAGCTTTAAATAGTGTAACTATTATAAAAAATGCTTCACTATGATTGGTAGACAGACTACGCTAATGCAGTAGTATTTGGACTAATGAGAGACACTGCTGTAAAACAAAAGGTTTTATCTGCTAACATCCTACCCCTAGGGGGGCGTGCCATAACCTTTTAATTGTACCACTTAAATGCATATTTAATGTTGAGATTCTCGTTGAGCCCTGGTGGGGTATCTGCTTCAAGGAGGAGTTGCCATCTTAATTCCTTCAGCTCCAGTAGTGTGTTGCAACCTCCAAAAAACTGCTGAACCTGTTCTAACATGCAAAAAATTTAAAACGGGCAAAACTCTGGTCCGCTAATGATTGGCAGTAGATTTTTACGAAACGCCGAAGTGCCAGCTCGACGCCCAACCTTCAACGAAGGCACTCCCATTTATGCACGCATGTCTTTCGAAAGCTACCCAACCACGGGGAGGACATGCAGACTCCACACAGAAGGCACTCCCAAGCCCAGCCGAAAATCGAATGGGAGAACCTCTTGATGTGAGGTAACAACGCTATTATATATATATTATATATAGATATATATATATATATAATATATATAATATGCACTAGTACACACACACATATATAAATATATATATATATATATATATATATATATATATATATATATATATAGCTATATGGGTCTAGGACTATTCACTGAAAGCACATTTCACTGAAAGTCAAATGACTGTGCACAAATAATCACTAAAAGCTCAATTCACTGAAAACTCAATTCACTGAAACACATTTCACTGGAGTTAGTATATATAGTAAGGCTGGGTGTGGGGGGCATAGTCCCCCACATGTTTTGGATATATATTAAGTTCAAAAAAGAGTAATTTATTGGAATTGCAAGTATCCATGTATATAGTTCAAAATATTTAAAATAGGTGGGGGACAATGCCCCTACACACCCCCCTTACTATATATACACACATACATTATAGGGTCACACAACAGTGGTGAAAAGGCCATATATAACTTTCAGTGAATTGTGTTTCAGTGAATTGTGTTTTCAGTGAATTGAGCTTTCAGTGAATTGTGCACAGTGAAATGGGTTTCAGTGAAATGTGCTTTCAGTGAATAGTTCTAGACATATATATATATATATATATATATATATATATATATATATATATATATATATATATATGTATATTCATATATATTTTTTTTATTTTATTTTACATTTGTTAACAGGGAAAGTCCAACTGGATACATATCCATTTTCAGTGGAGGCCCGGGGAGAAAAGCTCCAGAAGTACAAATTTTATTTAACAAATACAAAATACAATTAACAGTATAATATCGACAGTTCAGATAGCAATGCATATATATAATTCCAGGAGAAATTAAAAGAAATAGATTGTTTACTTAAGTTAAGCAGAAAGGATTAGAATACACACACACACACACACACACACACACACACACACACACACACACACACACACACACACACACACACACACATATATATCATGTTGTTCAACTGTTCAAAACCTCACTTGCCAAGCTTTTCTCTCCTTCCTTACTACTCTGTTCAGCCACCTCCTTCCTACCGTCTAACATGACAAAAGAATCCTCTGCTCCCACTGGCCCAGTTTTTCAGTGCCCTCTTAGAAATCTTGTCTACCACTCCCCATCATCTCATCCTTACATAAATAATTAATCTCTGTTCTTCGTGTTTAATGATTCAATATCACTGAGTTGAACTATTCTGATTTAAACACTTCCTGCTTCAAATACTGCAACCTGGTTATTAACATTTTTGAATTGCTCCTTTGTGTGGTGAATTCTGTTTCATTTGTTCATGACCTTAAGAAAGGTGTTTTATTTGGAAAAGTTTACTTTTATTATGCATCTACACTTCTAACTGTCCAATTATTTGACTGTGCTAGTACGAAACCTACTTTGTGTGTGCTCACTTTGGCATGATGTTGATAAATTCTCTTTCTTTTCTTAAAGAGATTAGATCAAATGGCAAAAACTTACATGTAAAATCTGTGGTTTTTGGAAATGGAAAGCTGACTGTACTGAGCTAGCCTATGAGGTGCAGTTATGGGGGGGCTGAGATTCTCAAAATCACTAGATGCATTAAACTCAGAGCAAAGATGCTTTGCCTTTAGCAGTTGTTTTAATACAAACAAGTATTTGTGAGTCTGTCGAGGAGACAGTTTAGGAGTTATGATATGTAATGTTTATGCATAACTTTTAAAATAATTTTCATTATTATTTTGCTGTATCACTTTGCCTATAGCACTGGCTGTGGATGGCAATCATTATCTAATAACATACAAAACAATAAACTACTGCTTATAGGTGATGAAATAAGACCCCCCCCACCAAATCTCCAGTAAGGCTGCTTTCAGTTGTTATATCTGCTTGGATCTCAGCAATGGGCTTAAGCCAGCCTCACTCAAAACATTAATATGCAGACTAGTCCACTCTAGGTTGGGCCAAATCATGGCAGCCAGAGTAAACAAGTGTCTTGGTCCTGCGATGGTAGCTCGGGTAAACAACTGTCTTGGTCCTGCAATGGTAGCTTGGGTAAACAACTGTCTTGGCCCTGCGATGGTAGGTCAGATGAATAACTGTCTTGGTCCTGCGATGGTAGCTCGGGTAAACAACTGTCTTGGTCCTGCGATGGTAGCTCGGATAAACTGCTAGTGGCTCAAGACACATAGCAATTCATCTGTGTGAACTAGTGTGAATGACACCAAAGTCCCACTGTTCCTTTCAGCAACCATTTAATGATTCATTCAGAGCTCTTTGTTCTGAATGAATTAGCAGTAAGCACTTTGTCAAGTATTTCTTCTTTCATTTAGGCTGTATCTTCCCTTCTGTCCTGTAAAAACCGTGCATTGTAATTGTTAATTTCGTCTGCTATACACAAGCGCTTCTCATTCTCTTTTCAGATGTTTTCCCTCTCAGACAGATTGTACTTTTCCCCTGTGCTCAGAAATACAAGGACAAGAAGCCAGTAATGAGAAAAACAGTCATATGAAAAGGCTTGGCGTGAGATTATAAAATAACCTAAAATGAGCTACTGTTGGCAAAGCGACAACCATCATCAGACCTCATCTGCTTGGGAGCCATAATAAATGTAACCACTGATCATGCAATAAATTTAATGTATCCTGTAACCCATTCTGCTTCACCTCTTATACACCATATAAAACACACACCAAAGTATGCATCAGTGTGGTTTAGTACAACTCAGACTTGTTCTGCCTTTTGTGGTTAAGTTTCTGAGTGTTACAACACATCAGCATGTCATCTGTAATCTAGAAGTGCCTGCAAATGAATTAATGTTGTCTCTGAAAGTGGGACAGCATTTTCAGTGGTCTACCATGGAAGCAAATTTTAATAAACCATAAATGTTAAATGCCAAATGCTGTTGTCTTGTGCATTTGTTACTATATAACTGCATAGGCCAACTTGCTTTTATATCCAAGAAAAGAAAATCATGCACGTATGTTTGCAGCCTGTTGGCAGGTCTGAAGCATTTTTTTCAGCTTCCTTCTACCAGTTCCCGCTTTAGTGGTACAGGATGCATTAAGCAGTTTTAGAGATCTAAAGATGTCTCAATTGTTTAATTCTAGGGTGGTATATGGACTCAAACTATACAAGCTTTTAGGTGATGTTTTAATAAATAACTATTCTTCCGTAGTGTACACATTCCTGAACACCACGAAACAGCTAGTTAAGCAAAAAATGTACACAATATGTATTCAAGAACATTCTCATCACATTCTTTGTGCTTTCTAGTCACTCAGAAAGATTACAAGTGTACATGTAGTCTACAATTTACCTTTATGAATCCCTGTCAATATTTAAAGCTGTAAGAATATCAGTAGGAAAACTAAAATTAGGAGGAAGAAGGTGTGAGTTATGTCTGTGTTGTCTATTCACTCAGAACGGTGTACATTTAGAGTATACTTAGCGTAGGTGTTATTGAATCACAGGGCTTTAAAGGGGCCTACTGATAATAACAAGAAAGGTATGGCTAACCCCATTCACATATGTGAAGAATCAGTTATGTTCACACTTCCATTTATTGTTATCTATCTCCTCTCTTTCTTTATATGAATGTCTACTTACACATACACACACACATATATATCTATATCTATATATCTATACATATATATATATATATATATATATATATATATATATATATATATATATATATATATATATATATATATATATATATATATATATATACACACACACTGCGGTGGTGGTGCTCCGGTAGCGTTGTTGCCTCACAGTAAGACGTTGTCCTGTTCGATTCTCAGCTAGAGCGTCTTCTGTGTGGAGACATGCGTGAATGGGCGTACCTTTGTTGAAGGTTGTGCGTCAGAGCTGGCAACTCGGCATGTAAAAATCTACTGCCAATCATTAGCGGACCGGAGTTCCACTGTGGCGACCCCTAACTGGGAAAAAGCCGAACGACACAACAACACACACACACACACACACACACACACACACACACACACAAATATACATATATATATATGTATATATATATATATATATATATATATATATATATATATATATATATATATATATATATATATATATATATACCTCTGTGTGTGTGTATATGGGTCCACTATGTAATTTCGAAATACTGAAATCCTGAATTTCAGTATTTCAAAATTACATAGTCGAAAACCCAAGCATAACTCACAATTCCAAAAACACACAACCGCGAAATTCAAAATCCCGAATCTACATTACACATACAGTACACATATAAACAAACACAACCCCCCCCACAATCAAAGAAATGTATCTACACTATAGTTAAGCAGGGGGGCAAGCCACCCTGCACCCCCCCTACATATATATTCTAACTCTGAGATCGCACAAACAGAAACACAAATGAAACTCACACACTCACATCTTACAGTCCCTCACACACACACATCACAGTCACAACACACACTTACACACACTAAAGCCCCTAACCAACACACTTATATACACAAACTTACCTAAATTCAACCCATACATCCACACAACGCACCAGCAGAAGCGGAAATTCAACATCTCCGTGCTTCGAGACTTTGAAATTCGCGCTTCTGCCAGTTTCAGAACTTTGAGTTTTCAGCTATACTATCTGCCCTAGACTCCTCCCAACACAGATCTCTGTACTATAAAACTACAATCAACTCTGCTACAGGTCCCATGAGGAGCTCAGTGTCTCTCCAACCTAACACCACTCAAGTATTCAACTGCGGTACCACCTTTATCATTCTTATAAGAAAAGCGCAGTCTGGGTCTGAACTGTCTGCAAACAGCTAAAGTTAACTTTGAACCTAACACCACTCTTAAGTATTCAACTGCGGTACCACCTTTATCATTCTTATAAGAAAAGCGCAGTCTGGGTCTGAACTGTCTGCAAACAGCTAAAGTTAACTTTGAACCTAACACCACTCTTAAGTATTCAACTGCGGTACCACCTTTATCATTCTTATAAGAAAAGCGCAGTCTGGGTCTGAACTGTCTGCAAACAGCTAAAGTTAACATTGAACCTAACACCACTCTTAAGTATTCAACTGTGGTACCACCTTTATCATTCTTATAAGAAAAGCACAGTCCGGGTCTGAACTGTCTGCAAACAGCTAAAGTTAACTTTGAGTATGTGTCTACCTGTTTGAACCAATATTCATTTTCTCCTGGAGAGCACTGTGCTGTGGCTTGTAAGCAGCCCCCCACACACACACACACACACACACACACACACACACACACACACACACACACACACACACACACACACACACATCTTCCACTTTCTCTCTTATTTCCTTCTGTTAGCAAATAGTATCCATAACTGATCAATACTGTGTTTGTTAATTTAAACTGAGACCACAGTTGCCTACTGATACAAGATTATTCTGTTTTTCCACCTGAGAAATGGTTAAAAAATGACAGTTTCAGAGCAGTCCTTGGTCAATTCTGATTGTTTCTTAAACACAAACTTGTCTTTGCTTTGGTTCATTAGCAGCAGTGCAAAAGAACTGCCTGCTAACACCCTTGTTCTCCCTCTCCCCCTTCCCTGTTTATTACCTTAAGCCAATCCCAAAGTTAATAAATATTACCTATGGCAGGCACCATTTTTAAAACTACAACCACCCTTTGTCACTATCATATGTTCATTTATCAGTTTGCTCTGTTACCTGATTGTTTCCAGCCCCCTCATAAGAGCAACTAACAGGGTCTCTACCCGCTTCGCTCCCCACCCTGCCCCCTATTACCTCCCGCCCCCAGTGGTCCTCCCATTATTACACTCACAAACCCCTCCCATCTTTCCAATAGCCAACCACAGTGCTAACCCAACACTACCTCCTCCATTTTCCCACTACTATCTCACCTCCTCAACTAACATGTACAAGCATACCTTGCCTATGCTGACTGCATGCACTCTCCTTGCATATCTTACATCCTACCAAAGCTCCATCATTCCCCCACTCAACCACTACCACTGTACTACTACTCAAACCACCACTCATGTCTCACCCTCACTCAGCTCCCTTCCCACCAGCTCAAGAAACATCCCTCTGCACCCCCCACATATTCTATTAACTCTATTACTCAAACATATAGCATCCCTACAACTTAACATTGTAACCCTCCCACCATACCTATTACCCACAGAGCAGAATCATAAAGTTTCCGTAATAAACAAACACATTCAAAAACTGAGAAAACTAATAACCTCATGCATATCAAAACTACCCCTAAGTGGAGACATCCACCCCAGCTCTGGCCCTACCATCTCCAATCCCAATCCTCATAATCAGACTAGAAACCACAACTTCTCCCATATCACAGCCAATAGAAAGCCAAGTGACTTCCTTCTACTAAGCCTAAATATTAGAAGTATATCCAACAAAGTCCATGGACTCCATGCCACCATAGACTTGTACTCCCCAGATATAGTCATCCTGACAGAAACCTGGCTAAAACCTCACATTACCAGTGATCAAATACTCCCTATTGGTTACAGACATACTAAGAGTAGACCGGCTAAACAAGAAAGGAGACGGTGTAGCTATAATATTTAAACAGCATCTAAACATCCAGATCTTAAAATCATCAGCTCCACAAATAGGCAATGAAGAAATAATATATACCAACCTCAAAATAAACTAAAACAAAACCATCAACATAATTGGATGCTACTTCCCACCTGGCCAAAACATCCCTCCACTAGAAAACCTCCTCAGCTGGTCTACCCACCATCTCCCCCAAGAAACTATAATTTTAGGTGATTTCAATATTGACTGGCAATCCTGTTTTGGCAACAATGCAATCCATCATATAAACCTTTATGGCTTCACCCAACTAGTCCAGTCGCCAACCAGGATAAATAAAAACTCCAGCAAGCACACTACCCTGGATTGGATACTAGTCAGTAAGAGCCCCCAGTCATATATAACAAGCTGCTTATCAGATAGCCTCAGTGATCACTCCCCAACATTCCTTCTCAAAAAATACCTATACCAAGCTAAACCTGTCATCTACCGTCAAATACGTAAAAAACTAAACTTTAACCCACTCACATTCATCTCAACCCTCAAAGAATGTAACTGGCATCCCCTAAAGTACCACAGTCTTGATGACGCAGTTGAATATTTTAATACTACCTTCCAGAGCATCCTTAATTACCATGCCCCCATAAGACTGTCCAGAACGAAAGCACAACCCTCCCCATGGCTACAGAAAAAGTCAGAAATGAAAAACAGCGATAAAGCCTAGGAGCACTGGCACAAAACCAAAACCCCCTCAACTAGACAGAAATTCCTAGAACTACGCAATAGAGTTAAAAAGCTAATAAAACAGGACAAATTCCAATACTACCAGTCTGCCCTAGACTCCTCCCAACACAGCCCCAAACAATTCTGGTCCTCCATAAACTCCATCCTCCACCCAGGTAAAGTCAGTATCCCTCCTCCTAACATCCCTCACTCCTCCAAAAATATTGCTACCTCATTCAACACACACTTCACACAAACCATACTATCACTAGCTAAACAACACAACCCCCCTCCCCTCCAACCCACACCTTCAAATAGTAATCTTCCCACTGCCTTCTCTTTTTCTCCTGTACCTATCTCCAACATAAAAAAAACTCTTAACTAAACTTAAGCCCACCAAATTAGCAGCAGACAACCTCCCAAGTGAA
>NC_056739.1:1979575630-1979703130 GCF_019279795.1 Protopterus annectens
ATATCATTGCTGGCTGACTTCAGAGTTGTGCACTGTTATTTTTGCTTCACTGGATAGTGTTGGTTTTCCGATACCCACCCTCCCTATTCCTGTGTTGTTGTTTAAAGTTGGAGGATTTTGCAGTTGCCCGCCCCCACTGTAGATTTGATCTGGGACACTCCCCCCAGTCCCATCTCTTTACCTCATTCTACCTAATAGTCTCCTTCTGCAGTGTTTTCAGTTATTTTTAATTTAATTGCATTTTTTAAACGGTTTGGTCTAACATTGCTACATACTCAAGTGTGCTAGCTTGCACTGTATTTGAATTGTTTTGACTGCTGTTTTAGCTACTTTTCTGTATATATAAAAAAATACCTTTCCTGTAACTAGTGTAGTCCAGATTCAGATTTGCTGTATTCAGGACTATATGTAAGCTTCTGAGCCCCCCCCCCCCCAAGCTTTCTGAGTTGGAGGGAAGCCTTCTAGCTTATCAGTGGGAGTGTTAAGCACTAGGTAACCTATCTAACACATAAGGTGTGGTTCTGGCCCAGAAATTGTAGTTATTGACCGTTTGGGCAGTTTTTCCATCTCTCTCAACTTTCTGATTTAAAAGCCCACATTTGCACTTGTTTCCCCCTTTCCTGAAACTAGTTTAGTCCAGATACAGATTCTTACTTTTAGCACTTGAATTTGCTTATTCGTGATCAGCACTTGTTCTGAACTTGTAAGCCCTAAGTAACCTACTAATTACTACAGCACTCAACCTTCCTCATTACCTAGAGGAAAACAGTTTTGGTACTTACTTTCCTCACTTGCTTAGACAAAAACAGCTCTTGTACTCACTTTTCTCACTTATCTAGAGGAAAATAGTTTTTTTATTCAGGCATGTCCAAGGGTCAGCTCACAGTGCTCTCTGCTGTCTATCTGATTAATCTGGGCATCTTGGGGCAATGCAGAAATTGCCTCATGTACACAGAGAACCCTCTCCTCCTACCACCCAACACTACAACCTGTGAGAGATGCACTTATCTAGCCAAACTGGAGGTAAAGCTCTCTCCAATCAAGACTGAACTTGACAGTCAAGAGGAGAAGGTAAACACTTGCACCACACCACACTCATTACATAGTCTCACTAAAGCTACACCACCAAAATCCACACATAGAAGTACAAAAACATTCACGGAGGCTCTCAATAATAATCTGCTCAAGCAACAGAGACCTCCAAAGCAGAAATGCAAGCAACCTCCACCCCCTAACACAACCCAAATGACACATAGCCCGCAGACTCAGTGTGCCACTCAACCACAGCCAATAAGGCAAAACAACATACCCAACACACTAGTCATAGGCTACTCTATAGCCAGGCACACTGATGTCCCACTCACCAGGCTAAACAAGGAGAAGGTTACTGTCAGCTGCCTGTCGGGTGCCAGGATCTGCCACATAACCCACGCACTCAGGTCACTCCACAACAAGTACAAATATGACTCTGTCATTGTCCATGTTGGTGTGAACGACCTGAGACGTACCTCCCTGGACTACATGAAAAGAGACATGGAAGAGCTCTCTGATCTTGTAGCCCAGGCAGGTATGACCCTAGCCCTGAGTAGCATTCTGCCATCACCCAGAATGATGCCACAGTACAAGGACAAAATTATTTACTTCAACAATTGGCTAAGCTTCTGGTGCCATTCTAAAGGGATCCAATATCTGTCTGCCTGGGATGACATGGTCGACAGACCATGATGATTTGCCAGAGATGGCCTGCACCTGTCACCCCTGGGATTCCGGATACTGGCTAAGGTTCTTGCCGTCCCTATAGTGCCTTTTTTAGGCAAGGTTCAAATGACAAATTCACCACCATAACAGGAGCAGGCAAGCAAAAACTGAGGGTGATGCTACTCAATGCCAGAAATCTAAATCTCAAAATGCACTCACTCGAGGCACTCCTTAAAATGGAGAACATCGATATCTGTGCAGTGACTGAGACCTGGTTCAAGGCTCCACAGAGCACCCCTGCACTACCAGGTTATAACTCATACCACACTTTTCGGCCATGTAACCTGGACCGGAACACCAAAGGCGGAGGTGTATCCATATTCATTAAGGATATCCACACTTCCAGGCTAGTTGCTCAGCATTATGCAGCCGAGGTTATCCAAGTGCAACTAACTCTGGGTAAAACTGCAATCCAAATTGTAGCTTGCTACAGATCACCCACCATGCCCCAGGATTCCTACTCCTCTTTTCTTGATGTACTGGAAAATATTAGAGTTCAACCAAACACCCTAATAATGGGTGATTTCAACTACCCCACCATTAACTGGGAAAACTATTCATGTACCAACTCCTTCGCTCAACGCTTTCTGGAATTCATAAACTCCAATGCCCTGGATCAACTTATCCACACCCCCACCAGGGGCAACAATATCCTAGATCTGGTCATTACCAATATGAGTGACCGGTGTTCCACACCTGAAGTCAATGCCTCACTGGTCCGATCCGACCATAAGCTAATTACCCTAGATATCCACATCCTGCCTCCACCCCCATTAAGGAAACCATAATAAAAAATTTCTGCAAAGCCAACTTCATGCTTCTTAAGACAGAAGTGGTGAACTTCATGACACCCATGCAGATGGACAATACATTTACGACTACTGAATCCTACACAATTGCACTTTATAAGCACTTACATGAGTGCATGGATCATGCTATCCCAAACAGAACCAAGACGCTATCCTCCAAAAAAAGGAAGCCAATCTGGTGGCCCCCTGGCATAAACAAACTGTACAACAGAAGGAAGAAACTCTTGCAAAAGAGAGTAAAATCCCACAAGTGGAGGAGCTCCCTGGTAGGCTTCAGTAAGAAGCTGCGAACAATGATAAAATCCTCCAAAGCTAGTTACGAAAACAAAATCGCCACTGATTCTAAAGACAGCCACAAAGCATTCTATAGCTATGTCAAGAATCTGAATGGCAACACTCAGATCTGCTCTGAGTTGCAGCACAATGGCACTAAATATACAGACCCAATTGATATTGCCAACATCCTGGCAGATAGGTTCAGTGCTAACTTTACCCCCCTCTCACCCCCTAAAGAGCCCATCTCTATACCAGAAGAATGCAAAGTTCCTCTAATCATGGCTGCACAGGTAAAAACTACACTCTCCAAAGCCAAGAACACAGCATCCATGGGACCAGACAACATCCCAGGCTGCGTTCTACACAAACTACACAACGAACTGGCACCCCACCTAAGTACCATGTTCAATCATAGCCTCACCTCAGGTTTTGTGCCTGGTGAATGGCGCACAGCAACGGTTATCCCACTCCACAAGGGGGGAGCCACCACGGACCCGGGGAACTACCTCCCCATTAGCATGATGAGCCTGGTCTGCAAGGCCATGGAATGTATCATCATGGAACTTTTAAACAAAGACATTGGTAATCTCCAAACTCTGGATCCCACCCAGTTTGGGTTTGTAAAAGGCAGATCATGTCTCCTAAACCTGATAGACGTCTTTGAAGCAGTCACCAAAGCCGTATACAAGGGTAAGGTGGTTCACACAGCCTATCTAGATCTTGCCAAGGCTTTTGACACCATCCCCCACTCTGGAATTATAGATAAACTCACTAAATTAGGTATAAATCCCTATGTCACAAGATGGGTTGCCGACTGGCACACTGACAGAACCCACACTGTGAAAGTAGCAGACTCCAAATCCAACTTCAGACCAGTGACAAGTGGAATACCACAGGGTTCAGTCCTGGGTCCTCTCCTGTTTGGTATCTACTTCTCTGAAGTACAGGCTAACACAGAAGGTCTTTGGCTAACGAAGTTCACAGATGACTGCAAACTAGGAGCCATAATCGAAACTCCTAACGATGTGGGCATCCTACAAAAGGGCCTCACTGAGACAGATGCCTGGTGTCAAAGCCATGGCCTCAATCTCAATGCCAAAAAGTGCATTGTCATCCCCTTTGGTAAAAACTCTGTACCCATGAACTACAACATAGGCGGTAGTATACTTAACACCGAAGGTGTGATAAGAGACCTTGGGACACAGGTGGACAGTAGTCTCTCCTTTTATAATCACATCGCCACAATAGTCAGGAAATCCTTCTACGTGGCACACCTCAACACAAAAGGTTTCTCATCCAGAAAAAAAGAGGTCATTGTTCCCCTCTACTCATCACTCATTAGACCCATTATAGAGTGCAACACCCCTTTTGGTATGTACCTCACAAGACATCTCCAACAACTGGAAAGGCCGCAGAAATACCTCACAAAGAGGATTACCGGCCTCAAACAGATGCCCTACGCTGACCGTCTCAAAAAACTCCAGCTTTACTCTGTCGCATATCGCCTACTCAGAGGTGATCTCTGCCTAACATACAAAGCTATGTCAAACCCAGAGCTGTTGGACATGCTCCACTTAAAGAAATCCCAATACCTCCGTGTTACACACTCTAGGGACCTAAACCTTGTCACCACAATAAACAGAACATGCTGGAGGGATAGATTCCTGTCCCAGAGACTTCCCATACTCTGGAACAAACTACCTATCTATATCAAACAAAGCTCCTCAATAGCACTCTTCAAGAAAAATCTTGATGATTGGATGGGAAATAGGAAATTCACCCCGGGGATCACCTCTGTGGCTCTGCTCAACAGTGGCACAGGAAAATAATTTTCTTGGGTGGCAAAAGCCAGGGTACCTTTTTGGTTGGGCTTGTATAGGCCCCAGGGCCGATAGCCTAGTACCTACCTATGAACCTATGAAAGGTGGTTGACATGCCAACTTGCTTTGATGGAGATTGTCTTCACCACTCTCTGTAGCTTCTATTTATTGTCTAAAACTCTTGCAGTCTCCATACTGCCTTTTTTAGGTAACCTGCATCTTTTGGTCATACCAATAGACCAAATCCCAATTCAGCCTCAGCCAAAATATTTAAATAAAAAAAAGCCCTAGCCTGAAGTCCTTCTGACCTTTAAGAACACCTTATGTACACAGTACAGTAACATGTTTCCAGCATATCGAGAGTGCTCTGTCTATACTAAGGGCAACTGCCTACTTTATACAGATCTACTGGAAATTGTGGGGACACCTACATGTTTATCCACAACCCAATCATGTGTGCCAGGTCCCCCTTACTAGCCTTGAAAATGTCAAGGTCCTGGTCACCCTGAACAAAACTATCACTTTTTGTTTGCAAATTATAGATCCCCGTCCATGTCCCTTCCCATTCAGGATCTATACCTAAATTAATTGGAAAAGATATCTATTGAAAATAATACACTGCATTTAGGGCATTTTAACTGTCCACTGATCAAATGGCAAACCAATAAAAGATATGTACACCACTTTTTGGATTTTGTGAACATGAATAACATACACTAAATTGTCTATTTCCTCACCAGAGGTGCAAATCATCTTTACCTTTTACTAATACTACCCATGTCTGCATCT
The DNA here is from genome assembly GCF_019279795.1 of Protopterus annectens. NCBI lineage: Eukaryota > Metazoa > Chordata > Ceratodontiformes > Protopteridae > Protopterus > Protopterus annectens. The sequence continues at coordinate 1,979,581,083 of NC_056739.1, forward strand.
CTGCAACTGTCTCCTCCTCCTTCTCCCTGGTAAAGTCTAATAGACTGTTATTTTTCCTCCTTTAGAACTAGTAGCACTCCTCTAATTACCACTTCTACATTTAAGGACTTTCCCAAAATGAACCAGTTCATTTTCTGATTTATAAATGCTCCTGCCCATTCTACTGTATGCATTGCCAAAGCAAAGGTAGACCATTGTAGCATCCACTGACTGTTAGCTTGTGTGCACCTTGTCAGTCTAGAACAGGAGTGTCCAACCCGCGGCCCGCGGGCCGCATGCGGCCCTCAGAGCTCTTCCATGCGGCCCGCGACCCTTAAATTTAAATTTAATTTTAATTTAACTTTTTTTCCGTGTGTTTACACGTTCGCGTACTTTTGCTGTTCTGCGCATGCGCCAACTTTCGTTTTTTCACGTTTTTTCATACCAGCGTCGTTCCGCTGGTATGCGCATGCACGAAAACACCATTCGGTCGTTTTTTATAGTTCTGGTAAAGCTGAAGGAAGGAGCGAGATCGTGGAGAGAGGATTTATTTTATTTCGGAGTACAGTTACACTACAACATAGCAAAAGGTAAGGTAAGTAATTTTGTGAGTTTAAAGTGGACAGATTATTTTTTTTTTTAGCTACTAGAACTTGTACATTTGTTTACTGAGAATGTCAGCTGGGATGATTTAGTAGACTTTTAGGCAGAGAAATTCTGCAGTATGTGACAAGATGATGCATACAGAAATGAGTAGCAGCGAAAAAAGAATAAGCAATAACAAAAGCAGTTAAGAGCTGTTAAGATATTTAATCTATGGAAAGGAAGCACATGTTAAGAAGAGATGCGAGGATCTTTTCCTTGTGCTGTTTTAAATCAATTGAGCTGTTACTTTTTCAAAGGTGGTTGTTATTAAAACTGTCCACGTCTTGGCAGGTAAGCAAACTGGAGTATGAGTGTCGATATGTAAACCATACACAGAGAAATATAAAGATAATATCTATATCTATAATTACCAAAACATGGCAAGTCTGCACCTGATGAGGTCAGAAAAAGGCAGAAACATGGCATGTCTACAGCTAGTGGGGGTTGTATTTACTGGGTTGCATGTATCCATAAAGAAAAGTAAAAGGGACTCAAGGGCATTCAGAATCTATGTAGCTGAAACACTGTGGAAGTTTGAGGTATTACATAGTGAAGACGTTAGGTTGGTTGGTTATTCTTGCAGTTTTTACTGAATTATTTCTACTTTTTGATTGGAATATTATTTGGGATATTTCACGGGCTCCATAATATTTATGGACATCAAGCTTAATTTCAAGCTGTTTGTTTCTAAAGTACAGAAGAACAATCCACTTCTACTGTACTGTTGAAATCAGGAAAAAATGATAACATACCAGGTCTGACTCTAGTTGTGTTTGGTGTTATTGACTTGGGATTAAACTTATACAGTGAAGATTCAAGCGTGATTGGGTCTTTCTTGCTGCTTTAACTGAACAATTTCTTTATGTGACCTTCTTACCCTTTGGTCTGAATGTTTGGATGTTACTTGGACCTGTGTGTGTGTGTCTTTTAGCTGGACAAGAATGTTTAGCTTCATTAAATCAAAGTTTACTTGTATATTAATGGACACAAGTTGTTTATCTTCTGCACATGGAGAGTTGTTAGCAATGTAAGTGAATGTAACAAATTAATTCACTTATACTATGGGGTTGGTTTCACAAGGTGCATTCAGTGTGAGATCACACAGTGTAATAAGGGACTCTGCCTTTTCCTCCATTCTTGTATAATGTCTTGAGTTGATATATATAAAGTGATAGTGGTATGAGAGGGTCACTTTTAGTTTATTTATTTATTCTTACCTGTTTGTTTGATTTTGATATGCAACAGATGGTGTGATAAAGTTATGGATTTTCCTCTGTATACTGAATGGCCAATGAGGTGTGAGTCTACTACAGACCCTACATCCATCCGTGTATCTATCTGTCTATTTATCTGTCTATGAATTTTAGGGCAAATACTATGCATTTATTAATTTATTTATTGTTCAAATTCACCTACAATACAGCCAGTGGGCTGACTTTGCTATTAGTTTATGACACGTTGCTAGTTCATGTGAGACCTTTTTTTTTTTTTTTTTTTTTGGTCCTCACTTGCCGTTTGCCCCCAGACCATTTCTGTTGACTCAATGCGGCCCTTGCAACTGAAAAGGTTGGACACCCCTGGTCTAGAAACTAAAGCAAGGTGGTGGTGGAGAGAGAAATTAATTCTTCACATATATTTGTTAAAAATAACATTAAAATAGTAAGAACACCTCCTATAATTAGCCCCCTATATTTAGGGACTTTTCCAAAACTAACCACTTCATTTTCTGATTTAAATATGCTCCTGCCCATCCTACTGAATGCCTTGCCAATGCTACTGCAAAAGGCTCTGATATCTACCCTCATCTAAGGAAGTGCACAAGGCACCTGACTCTACATGCCACAGATATAATGTTAAATTCATGAAGAAACCTCTATGGTGGAATTTTCACTAGTCCAATTGTATAAGAAGAGGATAAGGGTACTTGCCATATATAAGAAACTCTCCTTCCCTTACCAAAAAGCAATCTAAACCAGATTAGCAACAATTTCAATTGCTGTTTTAAAGAGTATAAGGTTACTTCTGAACTCAAAAGCTGTCACCTCCCCCAAAGACAATCACAGAACCTGTAACTACAGTAGGAAACACAGACACAACACTCAGTCCTGTTCAGAGCTAGTCTCAAACAGTACCACTCATTCTGATTCTGAAGTCATCGCCAACATATGACTTGGCACATTCAGCTCTAGTTTTGCCTTATCTACTCATCATAGCCAACTAAGCCACACCTCCTCCTCACATTTCTCTTGATTAAGTCCGATTTACAGTATCAAAAGCTAAGACTACAGTTTCCATAATTGGCTGTCTGCTGGTAAAAGCCAAATACAGCTTTGTTCAGCTTCCTCTAAACCTATTCAGACTTAACTTCTCCAATAGTTGTGTACCTGATGTTTACAGAACTTCTTTAATATCACTGCAAGCATCATCTTTAGAGTCATACAGCATATCACAGTTGACTTATTAACAATGACCCAGGGAACCTTCAGTCACTTAATCCAAATCAATCTGGTTTAATGAAAGTCAGATATTGTCCACTCAGTTTCATGGATAGGGGACACCGTCCACACTGTCTATCAGGACATGGCTAAGGCTTCTGATAGAACTCTCCATCCAGGTATTACTGACAAGCTCAAACAACCCAACATTAACATTTTCATCTGATGGATAGCCAAACAGCTCACAGACATGGTTCACACATTAAGGGCTGGAGGTACCTCTTGGACCTCCTCCCCTTTGTATCCATGTGTCTAATATCAAGCTGTAAGCCAAAGGGCTACAGTTGACTAAGTCTGTCCACAATTGCAAACTGGGTGTGGCTGTGTGCTCCGCTATGCATCCAACAAAGGCTTGACCATGTCAGCACCTAGAGTACTTATCATATGCTCATGCTTAATGCCAAAAAATGTAGTGCAACTTTATCTGGGCTGCAAGATTTCGCTAATTCATACTACATTATTGACACTTTCTATAAAGCTAACACAGTCATCAGAGAGCTGGGTACTTTCATCAACAACAAACTGTTTTTCAATCATTGTATTTCAGTATTAGTCAGAAAATCATACCGTCTGGCACAGTTAATTTCCAAATGCATCTCTGCTGAAAATAAAGAAGACATAGTTCCTCCCTTTGCATTTCTCATAGACCTATCCTGGAATAAAATGTCCCTCTCAGCATGTACCCCTATAAATATCTTGCCAAGCAAGAAAGGACTCAAAGACCCCTAATGAAGAAAATTACTAGATTAACTCCTTACGCCCCTGACAGATTAAAAGCCCTTTCACTAAATTCTGTCTCATGCGATCTCCTTTATGGGAATCTGTGCTTAGCCATCCACACCATAACAGACTCTGTCCAGTCCAATCTCCTTGACCAATGCAAGGTTAGTGGCTTCACAGACACCTGTAATAAGGACATTAATCATCATCAACATATAAATAAGATTTATTGGCATAGCAGATATCTAATTCAACATATTGCCTACTTATGGAACACGCATCCCCTGTATGTCAAGCAAAGCAATACATTAGCTACCTTTTTAAGACCAATGTCAAGGACTCAATGTATATTTGTTAATTCTCCCCTTGGATAGATAGCGTGGCTCTCTCTGATTGGGGCAGTTAACACCTTTAAAATATACTGGCATCATATTCGCTAGGCTCTCAATGTGTGTGTGTGTGTGTGTGTGTGTGTGTGTGTGTGTGTGTGTGTGTGTGTGTGCGCGCGCGCGCACACGCACATATGTTTGTCTCATCAATGAGCACTAAGCAACTTAAGTGAGTACAAAAAGAGAGATATTTGAAGATTGAAGCTAGAAAGACTGAAACACACACACACACACACACACACACACACACACACACACACACACACACACACACACACACACACACACACACACACACACACACGCAAAACCCCATAAAAATAAATACCTAAAATATATTTTTTGCAAAGGGGTAAACCTCACTACAGTCCTCACACCACCTGCTAATTATATACATACCAACTCTAAGCTCGCACAACAGTGAGGTAATGGCAAACTTCCAGACCCCACTGTTCCATGGTCTTTAGCAGAAAGCAATGGAAAAGCTGAAAAACAAGAATTTGCTGTTATGAGCAGTTGTTCTCACAGACAGCAGCCATGTATATTGTACAGTAAATAATTCTGCTGTAAATAGAGGTATTGTAAATATTCTCAATAGTATTGCTTTAAAATTGTGATGGAAATAATATTGTTCTAAGACATACAGATATATGCTGTATTAGTTATAGAAGGTTCCCACAGAATTTTTGTTAATGAAGCTGATTATTTTATTACTTTATTAGCTAGGCAGGGTTCCCACTGGATTTCTGTTAATGAAACCAATTATATAATTAAAGTGGTATACAATAAGGAGGAAGACTTACCTTCAGGCAGGGAAAGTAAATTCTCATTTTGGGGAGGTGTTTTTGCCTAGAACTGCTGTACTAGGTGAAAAGAAGTGGTAAAAGCAAAGAGTACTTTGAAGAAATATGAATGCCTTACTGCAAGGAATCCAAAGGAAGAACCCAGCTCTGTACTTCTCTGAAAACTGCATGATAGCTTCTGAGTTTTTTGGGAACTTTAACAGAACAGGTACTGTATTTCACTCCCCCTGGATGTATTTCATTTTTTTTTGGTTGTGCTTAACAAAACTATATCATTTTAAGAACCAATGGACAGTACTGCATTTGTATAAACCACAGTTATGGGCGCAGTGGGCATAATTTCAGTACATTTCATGCCAGAAATTCTGAACTTATACCACTCAATGTATGCACAAAGCTCATTTGTTTGAGCATATTTTTCCCAGCTGTAGAGACAGCATTCCTGTGGTATGTGCTGCAAGAATAACCTTTTGAACTGATTTACCTGCCTTAAAGGAAAGCACTCCTATAGAGTGTGCTGGGACATGTCATGCTGCATGCAACTGTATTGTCTTTTCACCAAGATGATGGCTGTGGAGCAAGTGTTCCAAACCACTGCTGTTACAGCTGATAGTATCATGATGGCTGCCAAAGCTACATTAATGTTAAAGACTGCTCCACCAAAGTAACAGCTGGGCACAGAGGAAGACATCGAGGCATACCTTGTAGCCTTTACGTGGTACATGCATCAGGAAGGATTGAATCAATATGACTGGAACAGGAAACTCTTAGCTCAGTTTATTGTGCAAACAGTGAAAACCTTCATGAATGTGAAAGACACTGACTATCATGACTATAAAAACAGTTAGCCAAAGATGGTGTTACCTTGAGACAAACTCACACGTTTTACTGCTGGAAAATTGCTTCTAACAAAACAGAAGGTTTCAGTTATGTGATTTAAAACAAGTACAGTTACATCCTGATGGTCAGAGTATTCAAAGTAAAACACTAAAAATACTAGTGAATAAATTTGAAAGGGATTTGTCTTTATGAAAGTAGATATATCAAACCGACCCTAATGATGCATAAATGTTGCTGCACTGATAGAAAGGCTGTTATCCCACTAAACTATGTTTAAAATGGAACAGCTTTGGCCTAGAGTAAAGACCTGGGTCAAATAATAGTAGCAAACAAAAAGCATCCGCTGTAGATATAATCTGTTTTGAATGTGGGAAAAGGGACCATATTGATACCTTTTTACTGGTAACAGTAATCATGCGCTATCTGCACTGTACTGTCTGTAAAAACTGTAACAACTAAACTTGCTGCTGATTTTATTTTACCTACAGAATATTTTAAATTGTCTGCAAAAATAGCTGAGGTGGCCTTTTGCTATGTGCTGTTACAATTTTAATTAAGTACAGTTCATATGTGATGATAGGGAGTTAAAGGGAGTACTAGATTCAGGAAGTATGGTCATCTGTATTAATGCACAATAAGTGAAAAATGAAGTCCTTTACTAAAAAAGCAATTGAACTAGTCTGCACTTCTTTGAGACAGAAAACAGTATCTCACCATTTAAATAGAAATGCATACTTCTTTTTGGGAAGTATTATTCCAAATCTAACAAAAAATATGATTTTTCCCTACTTTAAAGATTTGTGAATGCAATAAGTAGAAGATAATCTTTATGACAAACCACCTTGTATGTATAGGGAGGGTAAACAACAAGTGAAAAATCCTGCATACACCCTTCTACACAACCTGAAAAAATGTTGGGGATAACTGACACATAAGAGTTTATGAATTTGAAAAGGTAAAGGAGTAGTGTCAGAAAGCCTCAAAAGTACATACACTTTGCTAATGTTACAGAAATAATTAGAACCTGCACCATTTAAAGAGACATGTCAGCATATAGCTATGACAAAGTGGCAGAGCTGCCTGCAGAAACAGAGGCAATGGAAGGGAAATAGTTGTAAAGTATTGCAGTATGAAATATTGCAAATTCAGGAAGTGCAAGAAACTAGGAGAAATACAGAGAATGAATTATTCATCAGTGAGGTGCATTTCAAGAGAATGGATGCAGGAAGTATAAAAATGCATAAGCTGAGCAGAATTATAAACTTTTTATCAAGCTAAAACACAAACCCATATAAATGGAGAATTCTAAGCACCATATGAGTCCTGAGAAGGATACATTTAAAAATAAGAAAGATGCCACTAATGAAGAAAAAGGAAAGGAAACACAACCTGGCATACCTCTCAACTCTCCAGATGTTTGCAGAATGTCATATTTTAGGTCTGTTCCTCATAAAATTAGTTATTTCTTGGCAAATTACTCAGATAATCTGAGGATTGGGGCCACTAAATAATAACATATATTTGAGTTTTAGACTTCAAATCCTTCAAAAAATGTACTTTAAAACAAATCCTGTTATTCTAGCAACTTTCTAAGTTTGTAAGAGCAATATTTAAAATATGTCCCTATTTTTGGGCCTTTGTCCCCCCATTTTGTTGGGCTTTGTCCAGATTTCTTGCACTAAGAGGTTGAGAGGTATGCAACCTGGTAAGATTTCTAGATACACTTCTGTCAATACATGACAGAAAACTCTGGTAAGGGAAGACTCTAGGCAACAGTTATCTGAAAGTACAAAGAAAAATAAAACTGAAGATACACTTTGTTCTGACATACACTTTAAAGAGGGAAACAGAAAAAAAGGTGGAGCTTTTTCACATTGAGACAGATGGAAAGCAACCTGGTCTTGTACAAGACAAAAAGTAAGAACGTGGTACTCACTCACACTGACACAGATGGATAGCAACTTCAGGAAGGAATGGAAAACGAGAGGGTAGTGTATAGTGAAAGACAAGATACGATACTCTTCAACAGAGCCCTAATGATATTCCTGTCAAATCGCAATACATGCTCCCCAAACATAACAAAGTTGGTTCTATGCATAGGGTTTAAAAAAGACAAGGAAAAGAACAAAAGGGAAAAATAAGGTAGCAATAGGAACTGATACATAAGAGTATGAGCTGTCTTTCTTAGTAGAATGGGACAGTGAACCCCACTGCCTGTATTGGTAGCAGAGGTAATGAGAAAGATTATAAAACTTGGGAGCAGTTAATACCATAAATCGTGTTTGTCATTACAGTGCCTTTCACAAATTTAGGTTAACAGCAGCACAGACAGGGGCTAAGGCCGGAGGTGTCTTGATCTATGTTATCAACAAATACAACTCCAGCTTTGTTAAATAGGATGATGCCCCGGAGTTCAGTCACATCCAAATCTCCTTAGAAAAGTTTCCTTACCATGTCCCAGCCAGCTACAGGTCACCCCTCACCATCTAACCATATACCTATTGCTGGGAGATTTTAACTAACCCTGTATAGCCTTGGAAATGTACACTGCCCATGGCCTCTAACTCACAGGTGCAACGTTTCCTGGACTTCATCAACATGAGCACCCTGTACTAGATATTGTGCCCTCCAACCAGAGGATCAAACATACTGGACCTAGTACTCACCAACATGGAACAGCAGTGCACCCTCCATGTGTTACATCCTCATTGGTGAGGTTGAAACACAAATCTGTTTCCTTTGAAATAAAAGTTATCCCGGAAAATCCATCTAAACCCATAGCAGTTAGGAACTAATCTACAGCAAAATACATCCTGTTAAGTGCCAGTTTGCCAAACTGTACGGCTCCCACAAACCACAAAAACACAGCTACTTATGCAGAATTATTCACAGAAATCCTGTGCAAACATGTAAATGCTGCAATGAGGCTGCCATACCTACCAGACATAAATCCAAATCTAACTCCAAAAACAAACCACACTGGTAGAATCCTTATCATACCGGCATATATAATAAAAGAAAAAAAGTCATGGACAAAATCAGAAAGAGCTACTCTCATAATGACAAGAGCTCTCTGATTCGACTAAACAAGAAAATGAGATGTCTAATAAAGTCCAAAAAAGCTAGTTATGAGGTCAGGATAGCCTCCCAAACTAAGGACAATCACAAGGCCTTCTTCAGCTATGTCAGGAACCTTTAAGACAATGCTCAACAGTGTGCAGAATTGGTCACAAATGGCACAACCTTCACTGACCAGGATAACATTGCAAATCTATTTGTTGATAAATTTAGCTCCAACTTGACCCCCTGGCTACCCCATCCCCACCCCCTGTGATATTCTTTCTAGTATACTCCCCAACTATCAACTGGGAGCAGGTCCTGGACGCACTTGCTAAGTCCAAAAACACTGTTTCAATGGGCCTCAACAATATCACCAGTTGCCTTCTGAATAGCCTAAAACATGACCTAGCAGGACCACTCATTTATTTATTTGTCTTTGTTTAAAGGGAAAGTCCCACTGGATAATACCCATTTTCAGTGTAGGCCCAGGTAGAAAAGCTCCATTATACTAAGTTCTAGTTAAACACTGAGTTGTTACATTTCTATTTACATACATACACAAACAGTAGTTACATTTATGCATTCCAAGTTTTCACAGAGGTGGAAGTTGCTAAAGAGAAATCCCACATGCAACTTTGTGGATTGTACAGGCAGCAGTTATGTATAAAAACTGTTTTGGCATTTCAGTGAGAGGTTGGGGGTATTCTGTTTAAGAAGAGTATTTGGAGAGTATCGTATGGTAAAAACAAAGTCTCAACTTTGTGATAAGCATGTGCAGGAGCAGGATTTGTTTAAAAGTACTGAGTTTGTCAGAGAGTTTTATTTGTGTGGGGATACTACTCTAGAGTTTAGCAATGTATTAGGAGTACAGCAAGCCTCTTGCAACATTACTTAACTCATTGGTAAGTAATAACAATTTGTTACTACAGCGGAGGTCCCTTGCTGAACAGTAGGGCAGTAATAAGTTTTGTAGTGCAGGGTATTTTTTCTGGATGATGAAATAGTCTGTGTGCTGTAGTTAGTTGTGAATATGTTAGGTGGTCATGTAGTTCAAGCCAGTTTAATAGCTTTAAGCTATAACAATGGTGGGTTCTATGAGGGAAACTGGTGGCAAATGTAGCTATTTTATTGTAGCAGGAGGCAAGTTTCTTTCTTTGAATATTGTTTAAATTTGTTAGGCTAGGAGCAGTGTATAAGAGAATTGGCAATAAGAAGGATCTCGTAAGGCACTCTTCAACTACAACCTCAAAACAGGTTACATGCAAGGCAAATGCAGGGCCACTACAGACACCCCACTTCATAATGGCGGACTATCAACTGACCACAGGAAGCAGACCCATTAGTCTGACAAGTCTCATATTGCAAAGCCATGGAAGGAATTATTATGGAAATGATCAACAAGGACATTGGCAACCTATAGACACTGGGCCCATTCCAATTTGGCTTTGTTAAGGGAAGGTCTTGCCTACTCAGCCTTGCAGACTTCTTCAAGAGGGTCACCAAGGCTATGGATGAGGAGGGAAAGGTGCATACTACCTACCTTAACTTGCCCAATGTGTTCAATACAATACTCCACTCAAGTATTACTGACAAACTCTGACAACTACTCCCTACATGACAACCTGGATTGCTGGCTGGCTCACAGATAGGACCCAAGAAGTCAGTATCGATGAGACCACCTCCTGCAGGAGAACAGTCACAAGCAGAGTACCCCACAGCTCCATTTTGGGCCCAGACTTGTTTGTTTTCCACTTCACAAAAGTCAAGGCTAATGTCAAAGGCCTCTGGCTCACCAAGTTCACAGGTAACTGTAAATTGGGAGCTATCATAGATACACCCCACAACACCAAGAAGGTCTAACACAAACAAATGATCAGTGCCAAAAAGTACAGTTTTGTACCTACCATAAATGTAGATGTTCGAGGATCCACATTGCTGCAGTCCTAACTATTGGGTAGTCCGCTGTCCAGTCGGCCCGAATACCAAAGTATAAGGCTGACGTCGGTCAGGGCGCATTAGACTGACGTCAGTGCGTCAGGGTACTAATGCGCATGACCGACGCCATATCCTCAGTCTTTTCTTGCCCCAGATGTCAGAAGACCCTAAAAAGACAAGGCCCAATATACCTGCACCAAAAATATGTACAATATATACAAAAATATCAGCATATAACCTCACCTACACAACCACCCCTAAACACAGAGGGAAGGAGGGAGGTAAATTGGACTGCAGCAATGTGGATCCTCGAACATCTACATTTATGGTAGGTACAAAACTGTACTATGTTCTTCGTTCCACATTGCTGCAGTCCTAACTATTGGGTAGAATCCCAAAGCAGAGGTAAGGGAGGCTGGCAAATCATAAAGAAGCAGGAGCTGACAACATGCCTTGCAAAATAGCTGTGGCAAAACCAGCCCTAGACTTAGAGTAGAGAGGAAGGTGATAATGCCTAGAGAAAGTATGTACTGAACTCCAAGTAGCTGCCTCCAAAATATCCTTAGTTGCCACACCCCTTAGAAATGCTGTTGAAGTGGCAGTAGCCCCAGTGGAATGAGGCCTAATCCCAGCTGGAATCTCCTTGCCATGATGGGAATAACAAAATGCAATGCAAAACCCAATCCACCTAGAAATAGTTTGTTTTGACACAGGCTTGCCCTGCGAACTCAAAGCAAAAGAAACAAACAACTGCTGAGACTGTCTAAAATCCTTAGTCCTGCTCAAATAATAACGCAATTGCCTGTGCACATCTAAAGTGTGCAAAATCTTTTCCCCTTTATTTTGGGGGTCTGCATAAAAAGTAGGCAAATGAATAGTTTGGTTTAAAGCCACACTAGAAACCACCTTAGGCATAAAAGAAGGATTAGTACGTAATGATACCCTATCCTTATGGAAAATCAAAAGGGCTCTACTGCCATAAGGGCCTGCAACTCAGACACCCTTCTTGCAGAAGTAATAGCCAACAGAAAAGCAGTCTTCCATGACAAGTATTTCAATTCAGCAGTAGCTGCAGGCTCAAAAGGTTGTAGAGTAAGTTTTTCCAACACAAAATTGAGATCCCAAGCAGGAGTAGGAGCTCTACGTGGGGGTCTTATATTCTTTGCCCCTCTAAGAAACTGCTTGAACAAAGGATGCGAAAACAATGGTGGGTCACAATCATAGTGAGCTGAAATTGCTGCAGCATGAATCTTAATGGAAGAGAAGGACAAACCTTTGTCCAATAACTCAGTAAGATATTGAAGAGCCACACTCAAATTAGGCTCAGAAATCTCCAAATTCTTTGCTGTACTCCAAAATAAAAATCTCTTCCATTTTTCTGCGTACACTTTCCTTGTACTAGGTCTTCTAGCTTCCATAATCACATTTAAAACTTGTTGAGGAAGTTGAGACCTGCTGTGTTTCAATACAGAATATGCCAGGCTGTTAGATGAAGAGAGTGGAGCTTGACATTGAGCAGATGACCGTCCTTCTGAGATAACAGATGTGGAATCAAAGGTAAAGGCCATGGAGGCTTCCTTACCAGACTCCTTAGTAGTGGGTACCAGTGTTGCCGAGGCCAATCTGGAGCTATTAAAATCATCCTTGGCTTGTCTTGTCTGACCTTTAAGAGCACCTTTGGAAGAAGAGGCAGAGGTGGAAAGGCATACACATGAAGATTTTTCCAACTGAAAGAAAGAGCATCCACTTTCCAAGCTGTGTGATGAAACCCCTTTGTGCAAAACTTTGGCAGCTGGTGGTTTAGTGGAGAAGCGAACAGATCTATGTCTGGAGTTCCCCAGGACACTGTCAATTTCTGAAATACATGAAGATCCAGTTTCCACTCGTGGGGATCCATGATTTGTCTGCTTAACACATCTGCTAAGGAGTTCTGTGCTCCCGGCAGAAACCTTGCCTGAAGAGTTAGTTGCAAGCTGAGCGCAGTCTCCCATAAAATCATTGCTTGCCTGCATAGAGGATAAGAATGTGTTCCCCTTGTTTGTTGATGTACCACATGACAGTTGTGTTGTCTGTTAGAATCAACACCTGCCCTGGAAGAAGTAATTCCTTGAAAGCCATTAATGCAAACTGGACTGCTAACATCTCCTTCAAGTTGATATGTAGATGCTGTAGTCTGGCAGGCCACTTGTCTTGTATCCACTTTCCATTTAGATGAGCTCCCCAAGCAATGTCCGAGGCATCTGTCGTTAAAATCTGACTCGCCTCTGGCCGGGTCACAGAGAGTCCCTTGTTTAGGTGACATTCCTGAGCCCACCACAGAAATTCTTTTTGAAGGCAAGGTATTATTTGAATGACAGTGTCCAAATCCTGGCAGTGCTGTGTCCATACATTTTGAGATACCATTGCAGCTTCCTCATATGCAGTTTGGCATTGGGAAGCACCAGAATACAAGATGCCATGAACCCTAATGCTTGAAGGACTGTCCTTGCAGTCAGCACGGACTGATGAGATAGTTGATGGAAGTAAAGTGATAGACTCTTTTTGTTTGTCCGGGGTTAAAAGGCCATCTGGGCTGCTGTATTCAGTCTCACACCCAGAAAGCACATGTCTTGAGAGGGTACTAGACTGGACTTTATTTCGTTCACAGAATACCCTAGGCATCTTAGCACTGCTATAACATATTCCAGATGCTGTAGAAGGTCTTCCTTTTCTTGAGCCAGAATCAGGCAGTCGTCCAAGTAAGGATAGATTTGAATTCCTTTTAGCCTGAAGTAAGCTATCACTGGAGCCAGAACCTTTGTGAATACTCTGGGCAGTAGATAAGCCAAAGGGCAATGCAGAGAACTGATAATGAGAATTTCCAGCTCGAAACGCAGATACTTCCTGCAACTTAGTCTTATAGGCACATGAAGGTAAGCTTCCTTGAGATCTAAAGTTACCATCCAGTGATCTTTGCCCAGCAGAGGTAAAAGCTGTTGTAACGTCAACATCTTGAACTTGGGAATGTCCAGATAAGTGTTGAGGATAGATAAATCCAAAATTGGTCTCCACGTGTTCCCCTTCTTTGGTACTAGGAACAGGCGAGAATAAAATCCTAGGCCCCTTTCTGAGACAGGGACTGGCTGAATGGCCCCTATTTGGAGTAACAGAGAAATTTGCTTGTGAGCCTCTGTCCTTTGTGGAGGAGGAACGTCTGGCATGCCTTTGAAAGGGGGCAGTGTATGGAAATAAAACCTGTAACCGTGGTGAATGATATCCAACACCCATCTGTCTTGAGTAATTAAATCCCAATTTTCTTTGAAAAGAGACAGTCTTCCTCCCAAAGGAGCTGCCAGACGAGAATCTACTGGCAGCTGAAAAGGCAGGTCATTGGGTCTGTTTACGAAAGGACTGACCCCTGCCCTCACCAGAAGTCTGAGCAGGTGAACTCCCTGTTCTAGGCCTAAAAGAACCTTGAGCTCTGCCCCTACCACGTCTAGACCTACCCCTAGACTGGGAATCATAAGCAGGATATGTCCATCCCTTAGTAGGCCAATTTCTACTAAACTTCGGTGGCTGCACCTGCAAAAAATCTTTAACAGTTTGCATAGACTTAGCTTTGTCCTCCATTTTCTTTAAAACTGCTTCCACCGGTGAACCAAACAACACATCAGACTGTAAAGGAGCATCCAAAATCCTTGTTTTAACATGCTCAGCTAAATTCTGATCCCTCAACCAGGCATGCCTGCGAAGAACAGAACTAGTGGCAGCCACCCTCGAGGAGGCCTGTACAGCATCAAAACCACATTGCAAAGAATGCTTACCCACTTGTTCAGACACATGAACTAAATCCAGCAACTCTTTACACTCAATACCTTCCGCCAAAGCATCCACCTTAGATTTCAATTGTGAAAGGAGATAATTTTGATATTTTAGCATGTGAAACTGACAATTCAACGCCCTCATGGCTAAAGTGGAAGAAGTATATACTTTCTTTCCCCATCTATCCAAAGCCCTTGCCTCTTTATCAGTGGGAACAGGGTTTTTAACAACAGAGGCCTTAACACCTTTAGGTCCCTGAGAAACAGTTTCGGGTCTGCCCTAGGACTCTTAAAAAGATACTTATGAGCTTCAGGCACCCTATAGTACCTATCAGGTTTAACAGGAGCAGGAGGCAAAGAATCAGGATTTAGGGAAGCCTCTGCAAAAACATCTTCCACCACATTCAACACAGGAGGTATAGCTAAGGGCCTATGCTGGGGTAAAAACAAGAATTCCCTAAGCCTTTTCCTGGAATCAGAGTAATCCTGGCCTTCCCATTTAAAGTGTTCCCTCATGGAATGCAGAGTCTCTGAAAATGAGAAATCCTCAGGAGGAGAAGCTGTAGGAGTAGAATCATCCACATCAGAATCAGAATAAGGAGGATACTCTTGCAAATCTTCCGTAGAAGACTCAGAAGCCTCTGAACACTGTTCAAAACTCTCAAACTCAGGTTCCACCCTAGGCCTCTCATCAGGAGGGGGCATAGAACCTCTAATCATAGTAATCAAATCTTCTGCCATTTTAAGCATATGTTTCTTAGGCACAGAACCTGAAGTGCTAGGAGAAGCCCCCACTGAAGCCAAACTTGGCCTACCTCTCAAAGAAGTTTTGGAAACAGAAGGAGAGGCTCTAACTACCTTGGGAAGAGAGGGAAGAACAGTAACCTGAGAAGCCCCTTCAGCCTGGCCTACTTCCTGAGAGGGCACATCCTGTAACAGTAAAGTCTCTGCCTGAGACTCCAAAGAAACTCCTGGCAAAACCTCTGGCTCCACTGAGCCGTCTAAAGAACCGGCGTCTGGGACTGCCGCCTCATCAACCCTAGGCTTTGCTGTTTTGTCCTTGCGCTTTTTGGAAGCGGCGCCGGAGCCTCCGGCGGCATTTTATAATTGCAACGCTTCCCAAACACTAACCTGGCACAGTCTAACCTTCTCTTAATAGTGCGTTTGTTAAATCTAGCACAAGAGCGGCATCCAACAACGCCGTGCTCAGGCCCTAAGCAAGGTATACACAAGGTATGGTAATCCCTATGAGGTATCTGTTTCCCACAAGAAATACAGTTATTCACTTTTTCTGACATCCGGTTAAATACTGAGGCAAGAAAAAACCAAAATGTTCCCCAACGGGGTACTTAGCCAACTTTGATTCGGTCTGAAACTCCGACTTCAGAAAATTTCAGAACGCCAACCTGCACTCGCAAAACTGCTTCTGCATCGGACCATGCGGCAAAAAAGACTGAGGATATGGCGTCGGTCATGCGCATTAGTACCCTGACGTACTGACGTCAGTCTAATGCGCCCTGACCGACGTCAGCCTTATACTTTGGTATTCGGGCCGACTGGACAGCGGACTACCCAATAGTTAGGACTGCAGCAATGTGGAACGAAGAACATCCATGGATTAAAACTCAGTGTGATAACATGAATTATAGTGCCTTTGGGAAATCGTCCACCCAAGCTAATTACTCCATTAGTGAAACACCATTAAGTGTGCACCCAGTAGTTAGGGTCTGGGAACATATATAGACAGTAATCTAGCCTTCGAACACATGTAGCTAAGACAGTAAGAAAATCATTCCATGTCACCCAGCTCATAAGCATGAGTATGGCTTCCAGGTCCAAGAAAGTTATAGTACCACTGCACTTTACCCTTATCAGACCCATCATTGAGTACAATGCTTCCTTTGGCATGAAACAGACCAGGCACTTGAAACAGCTGGAATGCCCTCAAAGGGTTCTCAGCAGGAGAATCCAGAGTATGAAAACTCTATCCTACACAGATTGCCTTACGATCCTATTTCTGTACTCAGCCTCCTGCAGGTTACTGAGATGTAATCTATACCTGGCATATAAGGCATCCTCAGGTCCAGCCCTGATTGATCTCTTGCTCATCTGCAAAACTATCAGCACCAAAAACACTTGAACCAAGGACCCAAATTTTGTCTGCAACGTAAACAGAACATGCTGAAGAGACCAATTTGTGCTTCAAAGGATCCCTGCACTGTGGAATTGATCCCTTACCTTATTCAAACAAAACTTTGATCATTGGTTGGGGAATCCAAATTTTACCCCTAGTCTGGCCCCATTTCTCTGAAGGAAAGAGGTTGACAGTAAGTAAGTTAATCCCCAACTAACATACCCCCCACATAACTCTTAGTTACCTCCTTAGTAAAATACCACACCATATAGACATCTAAGGTACTTGGGGACAAAAACTGGGTTGGGTTGCACAGCTAGAATTATAAAGACCTTGGTGGTTATTAGCCTAGTATAAATCTATGAACCTATGAAAACAGAAGTTTGTGAAGAAGACAGAATCCCATTAAAAGTGTAATAGATCATTCTGCCAACTTATAAAATGAGCTAAAAATAGTAATGCCCATCATACATAAACATAAAAAGAAAAGAATACACAATAAGAAAGTCAACACTAGAAATGCAAGAACCAGAGAATTCAAAGTTAGAAATCAGGTGTTAGCTTTGGTCCCCTCTAAAGAAAATAGGTTTCCCTAAATGGCAGGGTGCATTTGAAATACTAGGAAATTGAAACAATGTAAACTACAGGGTTAGATCGACTGGTAAGAAAAAGGTGAACAAATATATCATATCAATGTCCTTAGACCAAGGAAAGAAGTACAAACCTCTGTAGTTAGTTTTGTGAATGAAAATAGAAGCACTCCAGGGTGTTATTTCGATATCCTGATGGAACAGTCACGTTCCATGATGACTCGTTTTTAAGAACAACACTTGCACTGAATACATAACTAACTTTACATGTTAAAATATAAATAGTTACAGTCAATGAACCATTCCTGTCAGCACACAAGTAGCCATTGCTTGTTAAGATTAAAGTTAATAACGCTACTATTTTTCTACACTCTTCTGCATCCTTTAACATACACAAACTACAGTCAAATCATCGAATTAACATATCTTGTATTGTTTATGTTTACCATTTTCCAGTTTTCTGGGGGAATATCTAATAACTCATTTTATTATTAATGCATAGTCATCCACTTACCCCTTTACTATCTTAAGGTTCTGAAGGCCTCTTTCACTTTGTTCACAGCTATAGCTACAATAGTTACACATTGAGAAGCAAAAAAAACAAACTAAATATCGCACTGCAAAGGACAAACGTGGAACTGTCCAAAATAAAATGAAAAAACTAATAAAATATACAAGGGCAGTCCACGAACCAGGCAAACAGCACAAAAGTCCAAGCATAGAAAAAAATGTTCGTGGACTGCCCTTGTATATTTTATTAGTTGTTACTCATTGAGAAGCATTTTGCACAGTCTACCTAATGTTGTATGCCTAGCATCAATGTATTGTTTCTCTCTCTGTCTCAAGGGACACCTGCAATTCCCCCCTTCCGTCTCCCCCTTCCTGTGGAGTACATGGTCATTTCCCCCTCAATCTACTCATCACCCCTTTCCTTAGTTCATTTCTAACAATTATCTAATCCATTTCTAACCATCTTTGACACTTTTCAATATAATCTGTCTTGTCTTTTCCCCAAGTTGCCTGTTCCAGTTCTGTGAACTTGTTTTCCATTTTTCTAACTTCTGTCACATTTGAAGGATTCTTCTGTTTCCATTTTTTGTTACAGCTTTCTTTGTTAAGACAAAAATAATCCTATCATTTCAGTCTCTGAAATTCTCTTGATACATTCTTCGCCCATCCCAATAGATACATTTGCTTTGTAATTACTCAGTCTCTTCAGAACTTCACCCATCTGATCCTATAGCTCTCATCAAAATCTTTCTGACTTCTTACCTTCCATATATATATGTACCCGGGTTACCCTCAGTTCAACACACCTCTAACATTTATTCACTATTCTCAAGAACATCTTCACTGATTTACTAGGTATATAGAAAATATTTATATAAACATTTCCACACAAAAATTCTAAATACGCTAGATTTTGTTACACATTTTGTAAAACTGGTGAAGATGTGCCCATTCATGTTCTGTCATTCTCATTCCTAACTCCTTTTACCATGAAGCTAATATTTTAGCCATTACTCCCTTTTTGAAGTTAATATTTTATATGCCTTGGACAGAATCACCCATGTACTACTTCCTTCCTTCATTCCCCCCTCATTGTATTGATCACCTTTATTAATTCAAGGACCTGGTCAAAATCAGCTTTTGCCTATTTAATTTTTAATAACATTAGTCTACCCCTACATATGTCAGCTTTATCCTTTGCTCTAGTCTAAACTCTTCATATACATTCTCCAGTTATTTACCTCTATTGATTGCTAACAGCTGTGGTCAATATTTAGTTTTGCTTAGTTTCTTTTACATCTTCAGACTACATATTGATTATCTATATCCTGTTGTATTTTCCAATAAGGCTGACTTCCATCTTACACTTTATTATCTCACCTCCCACAGATACTTTGATTACCAATTTTTGCATTTCTTTCCTTGGGCGACCACAGCATTACAGCCTTTAAATCCAGACACCCCCCCCCGCACCCCCTATTCCATCTCTTGTTATCAAATCATCTTTCCCCACTTAGACTCATAGTTATGTTGAAAGCATATCAACAACATTGCTAGTTGCCACACTTGCCAGCGCACTTTAATATCGTACAAGGTTGCTGAGGCCTGGAACTCCTTACCTGTATCCATCAGGTCTATACCTTTACTCCCATCTTTCAAAACCATTTGAAAGACTTACTAGCTAAAATCTGGCTCTGTTCTTGCTCAAAACCAGGATAAACTATATCCCTAAATACGAGCAGGTACCTTTTCATTCCTTATACCTCCTTACTCTTCCTTCTTCACTTCCTTACTTCTATCAAATTCTCTTCCTTGACTTTCTCTCTAAATATATCAGAAGCCTGTTTTTCCCTTACTTCATACTACAGTTCCTATTTGTATTAGACTAACTTACCTTTAATTTCTATACAAACTGTCTAAAATTTCTCTAAATATTAAATGATGGTCATATAGTTTGTATAGATACTTAACCAATGTTTTATATTATGTCTAATTTGTTATAATTATTTAAAAACAAGAAAGTATGTAGCATTACTAAAAAACTTAAAATTACAATTAAAATGCAATGCTGCCAGACAGTATCCAAATCAAATTTTCGATTTAATAAAAAAATACTTTAATACAATAAACACATAAAAAGACAATCGATTAAGCACTTTTATCCAAACACATCAGGACTTCATCAGAATCTGGCAGCATTGCATTTTAATTATAAGTATTTGAATTGCACATATTATTTTTATTCTTGAAAATTTTATAATTATTGTTCTTAAAATGCTTTGCAATAATTTGGAGCTTTTATCCCTGGGCCTCTGCTGAAAATGGGCTTCTACCCAGTTGGCCTTTACTAGTAATCAGATGTCAATAAATAAATAAATAGCTAGATAGATAGATAGCTAGATAGATAGATAGATAGATAGATAGATAGATAGATAGATAGATAGATAGATAAAATAAATACATAAATAAAAAAAATAAATAATATTTGGGACACCCAGACCTCCCTAATCTTATGGCATTATTGCCATTTCCCATGCTGCCCTTGGCTTCCTATTATCCCATAAAAATTGGAAAAAATCACCTGCTTAACCTATTTGAATTACAGCTCTGTAGGGCTCCAGCAAAAAGTCTGTCCTGGCTCAATATATTGCTGCAATGCAGATGATTGCAGTAGCTGAACTCTCTAATCCAAATATGATGGGACCAATTGCCATGTTTTCACAAGATTCCTACACTTATCCCATACTTTTTCATAAGTTCCACTAAATGTCTCTTCCACTATGCTGCTTAACTAAATCCCTAAGTGTCTGATGTTTGTCTCTTTCCAGAGATATCCAATATTCTATTTCAAATAATCCGCTGGCACAGAATTCTCCCCTATGGCCTGCAACTTCTCACTATTAACCTTATAGCTTGATCTCTCTCCATTCTTTTACAATGCTTCCCACAAAGCCTAAATGCCTTATCTGGGATACATCATTTTAATCAAAACATTATCTGGAAATGTATTTACAAATTATTTTATTTCACTCCCAACTGTATCCCCAATGTTAGATCCCGTCAGCTTTATTGCAAGTGGTTCTATATACATAGCAAATAGCAGGGGGTACGGGTGGGGGTTGTAGGGGTAATCCCTGTCTTGCTCCCCTTTTCAAATCAAATGCTTCTAACAATCTCTCTCTTATTTTCACTTTTAATACTACCCCTGATACATCCTACTAATCACATCTTCTAACTTGTCTGGGCATCCTCATTTTTCTAATAATTCAAACAAATACTTCTATCACACCTAGCAGACGCCTTTTCAGCATCTAGGAGAGCATTGCCAAATATTGTTTAGTTATGTGAACACCTTGCAAAATCATCATTGTTCTTATAATATTGTCCGCCATCTTCCTACCCCCTACAAAATCACATTAATCCCACTGAGTAATTCTGGGCAAAAATCATTGACCGCCTAATTGCTAGCACAGCCAGTCATGTTTAAATATAGGAGACAAGTGTCCCATTATTAAGGAATGTCTGGCAATCAATTGGATGCTCTCTTCACTGAAATATTGCCACCTCGATCAAAAATTCACACTGGTGACAGACCATGCTCCTCTGATATGAATGAACAGTTTACAAGAAAAGTGGGGACTCTAAATATAACTGTTTAAATTCACAGTCCAGGCTCAACCTACCACAATGCAGGCTGTCTCTTTTAAGTTCATAGTCCATTAAGTGGGCCTAAAATATGGTTTCAAGCTGGTGGGGAGGGGAGCAATATAATGCAGTGAGCATTTTTACATGGTATGTCAAAATGTTGTAAAATTGTCATAAAATATAAAAAAAATATTGTTCCTATAAGACAAATAAATACAGGTTGCAAGAGTTACACAGGATTCCCAAATTATTTTTTTTTTGTTAATGAAGTTAATTATTCTGTTAAAGTGGTGTTTAAAAAGGAAGGCTATGGACCTGCTTTTAAGAGAAAGTACCCTCTTACTGATGGTAAGCAACTGATGGTAAGCAAGGTGAACATGTGTGCTTGGGACAGCAATCCTAGGTGACGAGCTGCAGTAAAGGTGCGACTCTATGGACTACTTTGAAGTAACAGATAGTGTCCTGAAAAGAATATAGTACTTGATTTTACTTTACTGTGTTCCATGTCATTTGAGAAGAATTTACACCAGTTGTTTTTGGCTGTGTTTAATACAATCATGCCTCTTAATGGAATGTGCTGAATATGTATATAGGTTGTGTTTAATACAATCATGACTCAATGGAATGTGCTGAATATGTATATATTTATATACAAAGTCCATGTATGTGTATCTATATATATATATATAGAGAGAGACTGAGATACACACACACACACACACACACACACACACACACACACACACACACACACACAGATATGTGTAGACACTTTTTTACTTATCTATTATTGTTTTATTCAGTTATTTAATCAGTAATGTAATCAGGTACAATCAAGCTCAAGGGGTAACCCAGGAGTACTGCTGACCGAATGACTCACTTAGTGGCATATGTGCATCGAAACATTTATGGTAATAGTTTGTATATCATTATATTCAGTAGATTCCCAGTTCTTATTTTCAGTCTTTATGAAATGAAGACACAAACTGATCCCTGCTGGTTCTGCAGTGACATCCTGTAGCTGCAGTGCTGTCCAGAAAGTATGTGGTCACTGACTCAGTCACTTTTCAGACTTTGATCTGTTACAGCTGAATAGTGTCTGGTCTGGGGAGTATCCTATAGGAATGTTTAACTTTAAAACATTAATGAGACTCTTCCGCCACATTCTATGCTACAGCATGGCCTTAACAGAAGAATTGCAAGCAGTGCAACAAAGTTTTTCCAGTCATCCGTTATGCCTAATGAGCTTCACCCCCTGCAGCAGTGGAATTCACCAGAGATCACTAGGCTGCTTTTAAGTTTTAATGACATGCTCTCAGTTCACAATTAAAGAAAACTCTTCATGTGTCAGAAACAAAAACATATTCTTCAGTAAAGCCTCCCTGTAAGCTGCCCTGTTCTCCTTTTTTAAATCTCACATTAATGTTCCCTGTCAAGATTCTATGGTGTGACAATTATCTTACTTCCCTTCTCTCCCACAGACAGTACACGTAGATAGTCATGAGCCTCAAAACATACAGTTTAAATGACAGAGTCTTTCCATCTCTCTCTCTCTAAGACTTTTGCATGGTATATATACTCCCAGCAGAAAATTATGCTTAGCTGGAACCTTTCTTCCTATGTCCTACTCAAAGTTATAATAAAATATGGAAGCATTATCCCACTACATCCCAGTTTTACAGAACTTAAAGCATGAGAAAATCTTAACCTTAAATAAAATGAATAAGTTAAAAGTAATCTGACAAACTCCAAGTTCATACCCAAACAATATGACCACAATGCTGTTTGGATGCAGCTACTTTTATCTGACTCAGCAAGGGTAGGGTAAATGGGGCACCACCTCATGGGGAGAGGTGTGGAAGACTATAAAACGAAAGTTTGCATATGCAAGGGTAGTCATAAGTAAGTCCTGCTTATCAAATATATGTAGTAATCTTTGTACATAAGCTGAGTTGTATACACTTGCCTATATATCACAATTTCTTATGATTCATTCCTTTTTTGCATATCCATATGATGTAATTGTGTATGGCATTACTGATCTTTACATAACTGTATTGCTGTATTCTCCATTCTACATTTATACTGACTTAATGATGTAGGTTAACATCACGATTCACTATACCACATGCAAACCATCACATTTCAGTACTGATAATGAAAGTACATCACACAAGTGTTTTCACCTCAGAGATCACACAACAATGGGAAAAGGGTTAATTCCCTTAACCCACAATCAGCTGATGTTGACAAAATACTTTCAGTGTCGTTCAGCAGTAACGTAAGTGAAAAGAATGACCCCCCCCCCATTAACCTACACTTACACTGTGATCTCCCTAAAGAACGCACCACTAATGTCATTTTTCAAAAAAAAAAAAATTCAGTGAAAAACACATCAGTGAATTGCATTCCAATAAAGTGCGTGACTTTTTGTGTTCTGTTCTGCAAATGTAGTATAAAAATTTAAGGCTTTCCTCTTGGAACTCTTCTATCTGGACTGACAGTGAAAATGATCAGGCATTCCTGGTCAATAGATGCAACTAAATAACTATACCTTCATGTTCCAAAGTAATTACCCTACATCTCTCCTGTTCTACACATCCATTACTAGCCTGTCTTTCTGTAAATTGTAACTGTGTCTGCAACCTTATTTTCTCCTAGAAGTACTTACCCAGATCAGAGTTAATCATGAAAAGGTTACAGTAAAGACTTACAGGTAACTTGCATAGTTTTGAAATGAGATTTATAGAAACTAGTGAGAGTACAGCATCTTGTGCATGCTGGTGTTTTACTTTCCAGGTTTCAATTGAAAATTAGAAAACAGGACTGACCCAATGGAAAATGAAAGAAACCAAAAAAAAAAATAATAAGGAAAGAAGGAAGGGTAAGAAAGTAGAAATTATCACTTTTATATAACTACATAATGGCTAATAAAAGGGCCAAGTTGGTCCAGTCCACCTGCAAACAAACATCTAAAGCTGGATAATGTAGTGTAAGAAAGGGAAGAATATAGAGGAAAAGCAAATGCTGATTATAAGCGCACAGAAAAAAAAACTACATGAGAATAGTGGAGTATAAATTATCCAGGATAAGAAAGATAGATAGCACCATTTATGAGAACACAGAGGAATGAGGGGATTCAAATGATGGATCTGAAAAGCAATACAGAGGGTACAGTCAGTAAAAGACTCAGTAGAGCTAACAGTGGCTGAAATAATACAGTCGGACTAATTAATATTTGGAAGTGATGGAAAAGGAGTCAATGTCAGTGATGACTCTGATCAAAAATAAAAGGAAGGCAGAAGAAGAACATATAAGAAACCATACACATAATACGAGTGCAGTCACTGGATGTAAAAATAGTGTAGTATTTATTTATTTATTTATTTTGGCATTTGTTAACAAAGTCCAACTGAGCAATAGCCCATTTTCAGTGGAAGCCCAGGGAGAAAAGCCCCATACAGAAATATAATTACAATAACAAATGGTTGCAAACAGAAGTTAACAGGATATATGAGATATTATACATACATTGAGTACAGCTCAAAAGTTTAAATAAAAAAACAGAAAAAAATTAGAGCAAAAAGTACATTATGAGGTGGGACTCAGTAGATTGGGAAGAAAAAGTAAAAGGTAGTAGTAGAGATTTATAAGATAGCCATAGGTGAAAGAGTAATAAGGTATAGAGAAGTTTAAGTCTGAAGGAAGGGAAAAAGATGAAAGAGCAGACAAGATGAGTATAGTAAGAGGAGATTAGTAGACAAAAAATACTTAGTAGCAGACAGAAGTCAGGATGGGTTTTGACATGAGCAGATCCATGAGTTTTGTAGATTTTCTTTAAAAACCTTTTTGAAGATATGAGTATGGGGAATTTTTCTAATGTTCAATGATGATTTGTTCCAGGCTAGAGCAACTGAAGAACTGCATAAGTGATGTCCTATTACTTTTTTAGACTTATGGACAGCTAAGAGAAACTATTAGATCCCATAGAGAGTGAGAGGGGTGTAAAGGGATATAAGGGAAGAGATGGCTGGGCAGAAGGAGGGTTTATTAAGAATAGAGTGAATCACTGAAAGTTGAGAGAGTAAGAGTAGATAGGGGAGTTCAAGCCAGTGAAGAGTTCTTAAGGAAAAGCAGTGAAGCGAGTTGTAGGGTTGATTAGCAGCAAACCTAGCAATTTTATTATAGGTTAGTTCAAGCCTGGCCTTACGGGAGAATTGTAGGTTGGTTAAGATTGCGGAGGCATAGAGGAGTGAGGGAAGGAGATAGGCATGGGCAATGGAAAGTCTAGAATCATTAGTGAAGTATTTTTTTACTCCTGTGAAGCAGTCCAAGTTTTTGATGTGTCTTCTTGATAGAGTTAAAAACATGCAGATCAAATTTAAGTTGGTCGTTTATGATTGCAACCAGTAACTTAGTGTGAGTTTCAACATTTATGACAGTGTTGTTAAGTTATAAAATAGTAAATTATGTTTTATAATGGAAAAGAGATTTAGGCAGAAATAGGAGAAGGTTAGTTTTTTTTGGATTGAGTAAGAGTTGATTGTTGGAAAGCCCGTTTTCAACAGAGTGAAAGGAGTTTTGAGTAATTGAACAGAGGTCCAAAATACTGTGAGAGGTAGAGATGATAAGGGAATCATCAGCATATTGTATTAGAGTGGAGAGGGAGGAGAAGGTGTGACGACTGTTAGTGAAAATGTTGAAAAGTAGTTGTCCAAGGATGGATCCTTGGGGCACACCCATGTTGACAGGGAGAAAGGAGGAGAAGAAAAAGAGCCATTTGACAGATTGTTGCCTATAGGAGAGGTAGCTAGAAAACCAAGACAGGGTAGGGTTAGAAATACTGAGATCAGACAGGTTGGAAAGAAGCAGGGGATGGGAGATAACATCAAAAGCTTTGGAGAAGTCCATGAGAAGACAGGAGACTAGTTTGTTATTGTCTCTAGCTTGAGCAATTGTTTCGGTGAAAGATGTTAGTGCAGTAGTAGTGCTATAGTTGGGTCAGAATCCGTATTGGGTAAGTGAGAGAAGACTCTCATGCAGGAGGTAGTCTAGCAGTTCCTTACGTATACACTTTTCTAGCAGTTTTGAGAGGGAGAAAGAATAGCTATGGCACAGAAATTAGTTAGGTCAATGGATTGCCCTCCCTTCTGGATGGGAATAGTATAAAATTGTTACCAGACAGTGGGGACAGACGATTCTTGGATAGAGCAGTTAATTAGGACAGAGACAGGGTATGCTACAGAGCAAGCAGAATTTTTGGGAAAAGTGGGGATAATTTGTCAACAGAAGGAAGGCATGGTTTTAGTTTGCTGAGAAGATATTTAATTTAGGTGGTAGGGAAAGGTTTGAATGAAAAGGGATGATTCTGTCCTTCCTCAGTCATTCATTCATTCATTTCTAGTACTTGCTTGATCCTGTCCATGTTTTTTATTTTATTTGTTAACTGACTAAACCCACTTAAACATAACTTCCTCTTTTCAGAGTAGACTACTGTCTGTTTAAGAACCTTGTTCAGAGATCTACAGTATGTATTTCATTTGTTTTAATTAGTACACTATTCTGATGTCTGCTGACCCTTTTCAGCACAGGTCTGGGGAGATACGCTCCAAAAGAGGTACAAAATGTAATAGTAAACACACTACAGTGATTAAAGCATCAACCCTAGACTTTAGGATGAAGCTTATTAGCAGTTGATTAGCCTTATACAGAGAAAGAGGTTGGCAAAGAAGATGTGGGATTGTCAGAGAGATGAAGAAAGTAGATAGGAGTATAAGGAGATGAGGTGCATGGCAAAGAGAGAGGTGACGAAGGCTAAGGATAAGGCATATGAAGAGTTGTATGAAAGGTTGGACACTAAGGAGGGATAAAAGGACCTGTACCGATTGGCTAGACAGAGGGACCGAGCTAGTAAATATGTGCAGCAGGTAAAGGTGATAAAGGATAATGAGGGAAACATGCTCACAAGCAAGGAGAGTGTGTTGAGCAGATGGAAAGAGTACTTTGAGGGGTTGATGAATGATGAGAATGAGAGAGAGAGAAGGTTTGATGATGTGGGGATAGTGAATCAGGAAGTTCAATGGATTAGCAAGGAGGAAGTAAGGAAGTAAGGATAGCTATGAAGTGGATGAAGAATGGAAATGCTGTTGGTCCAGATGACATACCTGTGGGAGCATAGAGGTGTTTAGGTGAAATGGCAGTGGAGTTTTTAACCAGATTGTTTAATGAAATCTTGGAAAGTGAGAGGATGCCTTAGGAATGGAGAAAAACTGTTTTGGTACAGATTTTTAAGAATAATGGTGATGTGCAGAGCTGTAGTAACTACAGAGGGATTAAACTGATCAGTCACAGCATGAACTTATGGGAAAGAGTAGTAGGAGCTAGGTTAAGAAGAGACATGATGATTAGTGATCAGCAGTATGGTTTTATGCTGGGAAAAAGCACTACAGATGCGATGTTTGCTCTGAGTGTTGATGGAGAAGTACAGAGAAGGTCAGAAGGAGTTGCATTGTGTTTTTGTAGACTTAGAGAAAGCATATGACAGGGTGCCTAGAGAGGAGTTGTTGTATTGTATGAGGAAGTCGGGAGTGTCAGAGAAGTATGTAAGAGTGGTACAGGATATGTACAAGGGTAGTGTGACATCAGTGAGGTCTGAGGTGGGAGTGATGGATGTGTTTAAGGTGGAGGTGGGATTACATCAAGGATCAGCTCTGAGCCCTTTCTTATTTGCAATGGTGATGGACAGGTTGACAGATGAGATCAGACAGGTGTCCCCGTGGACTATGATGTTTGCAGATGACATTGTGATCTGTAGTGAGAGTAGTGACCAGGTTGAGGAGACCCTGGAGAGATGGAGATATGCTCTAGAGAGAAGAGGAATGAAGGTCAGCAGGACTAAGACAGAATATATGTGTGTGAATGAGAGGGAGGATAGAGGAATGGTGAGGATGCAAGGAGTAGAGGTGGTGAAGGTGGATGAGTTTAAATACTTGGGATCAATAGTTCAGAGTAATGGTGAGTGTGGAAGAGAGGTGAAGAAGAGAGTACAGGTAGGATGAAGTGGGTGGAGATTAGTGTCAGGAGTGATTTGTGACAGATGAGTACCAGTAAGAGTGAAAGGGAAGGTCTACAAGAGGGTAGTGAGACCAGCTATGTTATATGGGTTGAAGACAGTGGCATTGACAAAAAGGCAGGAGTTTGAGCTGGATGTGGCAGAGTTAAAGATGTTAAGATTTGCACTGGGTATGACGAGGGTGGACAGGATTAGGAATAAGTATATTAGAGGGTCAGCCCAGGTTGGAAGGTTTGGAGACAAAGCCAGAGAGGCAAGATTACGTTGGTTTGGACATGTGCTGAGGAGGGATGCTGAGTATATTGGGAAACAGATGCTAAGGATGAAGCTACCATGTAACAGGAAAAGAGGAAGGCCTAAGATCAGGTTTATGGATGTGGTGAGAGAGGACATGCAGGTGGTTGGTGTGGCAGAGAAAGATGCAGTGGACAGGAAGAAATGGAAACAGATGATCCGCTGTGGCGACCCTTAACGGGAACAGCCGAAAGAAGATGATGAGTCTCTGCTAAATTGCCAAACTAATGCACACATATATGTAAATAAATGTTCTTAATTGGTGTGCTGGGGTTTAATTAAAATCAGTAATGAATCAGAGCTGAAAGTAAGTTTTAAATTGTGGTTGTCAAAGGAATTTATTTATTTATTTACATTTCTTTAGTGGGATAGTCCAACTGATTCAGCAAAAGCAAAACCCTTTTCAGTGAAGGCCTGAGAAGGAAAGCTCCTTTCAGCAATATGAAAAAGAGAAAGTGCACAAAAAGTTATAATAATATTACTAGTAGGATAATATAATACACAGTGCACTTATTAACAAATAATAGCAAAAGCATGAATCAAGCCTACCAGTTTGCAGTCACATTTTCAGTATTACATATACAAAGCAGATATTCTGTTGCAGAGCAGTATCAGAGGACAATAGGGATAGTTGCTGCAAATCAGTACAGCGCAGAACCAGATCATGGTCAAATGGGGCCCTAGGTAGGGTAATGGAAAATGGCTCCCCCAGTCACTCCAGTGCCCCATTACTTGGCTGTCTCCACAATTAACATAAATATTGTACAAACCTGTCAGTGTACGTACTATTTTCTTCTTTACTTTACCAATGTTTACAGAGATTTAGATTTAATTAAAAACTTTTATTTCACATTTTGAGCACAAACACTGATGGTCATTTGCTAAATAAAACAGCTTCTCCATGAAAACAAACTTATCATGAGCAACAGTAAACTCTTCCCTTGAAAATCACGTTCATTGAAAATGTATTGAAACTCACAGTCACTGAAACTGCCTCTAGCCAGTGTGCCTTGGGCCCTGGGCTGTTTTCAAATCACACCCTCCTCCCCAGACATATTGTCAGGACAGTGCTTACATGCATATGTTCTTTGTTTCATTTTACTGATTATTTCAAATTATATTTCTTGTTTAATACAGCAACATTTGCTAATACAGCATCATTTGTGTGTTTTAAATTTGTAATTCTAAGCATTTTTCCAGTAAGCAGTGAATTCATTAACTTCTCTGTGGTGTGGAATGTTACACTTCTAGCAGCCTGCACACACCTTGCTTTCCAGAATATTTTCTGAAAAATAAACTTAAAACGCATAACATTAAAGTAAATATTTTGCTAACAATAAAAGCTATTAAAACTGTACAATTGGCTCTAGCAGAGATTTTTTTCGATACTGAGCATGATACCTAAGTACAAACACATCTGAAGAAGGTTATCCCTGCTTTTTTTGTAGGGATTCTACTGTTGTGGCACCCAGGAGCCAGTCAACCGAATATGCGAACACCCTGGTCCCCTGAAGTCAAAGATGGACTGCAAACACAGTCATGCAGTTAGTGAACACCCAGGAGACTGAGGTGAGACTAAAGGCTAGATTCCTGAACTGATAGTGATTGGCTTCTACTCAGCCATGAAGAAACCTTCTGAATGCTGGGGTGAGTAAGCATTCTCTCAGCCCACAGAGCACATCCAGTTATTCTCCTTTGGATATGGCAGAATCTAATGACTGAGACAATTCTGAATGGGGTAATCTTTACAAAAGTGTTCAGATAACAGAGGTCCAAAACTGGCTTGTGATCCTTGTTTCTTTTCTATAGGTTCATACTTTCATAGGTGTTTAGTAGGCTAATTACCACAAAGGCCTTTTTAAGCCTAGCCATGCATCCCAAATCTCTGACAAATTTTGATACCCTGGATAAGTGTAAGCATGGGTCTGGGAGATGAACCATTTACAGGTTACCTGTGTCCATTAGAGACATAGGTGTCAAACCAGGGATGAATTTCCATTTTCCATCCAATTGTCCAAGTTGCACTTGAATTGGGTTAGGGAGGAACTCTGCTTCAAATGGATGGGGAGCCTGTTCCATAGACGTGGTAGTCTCTGGGATGCATACCTATCTCTCCAGCAGGTCATATTTATACTGCAGGCAAAGTTTAAGTCTTTAGAATCAGTAATTCTGGTGCTGTTTGTTTTGTGGATATGCAGGAGGTCCATCAGAGTGGTGGTCTGACAATGTCCTGTATGCCAGGCATAGATCTCCCCTCAAAAGCCTGTAGGAGACAGATATACAAGGATAGGGCCTTGAGGCAGTCTGCATAGGACATTTTTACTTACGCCCTGTATTCTTTTAGTGAGGAACCTCTGTGGATGTTCCAATTGTTGAATATGCCTAGTTAGGTACATATCAAAGGGGGCATTGTACTCAGTGGCAGGTCTGATGAATGCTGAATACAGTGAAACAATGACTTTCTTGGACGTAGATGCCATACCTTTGTTTATAAGTTGTGCAACATAGAATGCTTTCCTCAACAATGTAGACACATGACGGTCAAAGACTAGATTACTATTGAGAATTATTATCATTGACGTTGACTCCTTCTCCATCCCTTCCAAATAGTAATTAGACTGACTGTATTATTATCTATTTGTGTCCCTAAGTCCCTGACTACTAGGTCAATTCTAAGGGATGTGCTGTCAATAAGATAGGTACCATGGATGGCTGACTTCCCAAAGGATGCTACTATGCATTTCTTGGCATTGAGTTTTAGTCCATGGCTCTGACACCAGTTGTTTGTCTGTGTCAGTCCCTCCTGGAGAACATTTGTGTCAGTGTGAGATTCAATGACAGCTCCTAATTTGCAATCATCTGCAAATTTAGTCAGCCAGTGACCACTGACATTAGCCTTGACTTCTGAGAAGTAAATGCCAAAAAGGAGCAGTCCATGGACTGATCCCTGAGGACTCAACTTGTGACTGGTGTCTTTGTAGAGGTGGACTCCCCAATTCTAACTGCCTGGGTCCTGTTTATGAGCCAGTTAGCTATCCACCAGGTGACATAGGAGTTTGAACCTAACCTCTTGCGTTCGTCAACAATGCCTGAGTGGGGTATTGTATCAAATGCCTTGGCCAGGTCAAGGTAGGCAGTGTGAACGATGTTACCCTCATCCATTGCTTTGGTGACCTTCTCAAAGAAGTCCACCATGAGTAGGTATGATCTGTCCTTGAAGAAACTAAACTGGGTTGAGTCCAGTGTCTGGAGATTTACTATATCTCTATTGATCATCTCTATGATAAATCTTTCCATGACTTTACATATAAAACTAGTGAGACTTAGGGGTCTGTAGTTTACAGGGTCTGTAGATGGCCCACCTTTGTGCAGAGGGATGACTGTTGCCTTTCTCGATTCATGAGGTATGAAACCTGTTTGTAGGCTACAGTTAAACAGTAATTCCAGAGGCCCTGATAGGTCATGTTTCATCCTATTTAAAAGGCATCCTGGAATATTCTCTGGGCCCACTGATGCAGTGTTCTTGGTCTTAGAAACAGCATTAAGGACCTGTTCCCTAGTGATAGTAAGGAGGTGTTACATTTCATGATATTTCCTGAGGGAAGGTTGAGGGGGAGATGGGGTAAAGATGGAGCTGAATGTATCAGCCAGGAGGTTTGCTATGTCTTCTGGTTCACTATAGGTAGCTCCATTTACAATGAGCTCTGCACACAATTGTGTATTGCCTTTAAGGTTGCAGACATAGCTAAAGAATGCTTTGTGGTTGTCCTTGGCCTGGGAGGTCAAACTTACCTCATATTTGGCTTTGGTAGACTTTATTTGTCCTCTGAGTTGTTTCTTTAGTTTGATGAGAGTGCTTTTATCCTGCTGGGTGCTGCACCTCCTACTTTTTGCCATGATTTTCTTCCTCCTGTTATACAGCCTATTGATTTTGTGATTCCACCAGGGTGGCTTGTTTTTTGAGTTAGTTCTGTACTTCTTCCTGGTGGGTACAGCTCCCTCTATGTAGCTATTAACATACTTGTACAGGGTTTCTGTGAACAGTTCTGCACAGGCAGCAGTGTTCTCAGGGTTTATGGGGGCTTGAAATTTTGCCAGGTTCTCACTTAATAGCAGTAGGTTAGCCTTAGAATAGTTCCTGAATATTCTAGGTTTAGCTGGGGGTCCAAATTTTATTTTTACTTCAAAGGAGACCATTTTGTGGTCTGATCTTACCAGGGAAGGCATTAGAGTAGGGGGTGAGCAGTACTCTCCCATATTAGTGAGGACCAGATCCAGTATCGTTGTACCTCCCATATTAGTGAGGACCAGATCCAGTATCGTTGTACCCCTGGATGTTGTATTGACTATCTGGTCCAGGTAGTTTGTGTTTACAAAATACAGGAATCTCTGTGCATGTACTTTTGGTGTCATATAGGATTCCCAGTTAACAGTGGGGTAATTAAATTCACCCATGAATATGGTATTGGATTGGATGGTTAGTGTTTCCAATAAGTTTAAATACATTGTATGAGTTTCCTGGGTCATAGAGGGGGACCTATATCTTGCAAGGAAATGGTAATGGATTTTGCCTATGGTGATTTGAACATGGAGCAACTCAAGTGCATTGCCCTGTTTGACAAGCCTTGAAGTATATTTATCTTTGATGTAAATACAGACACCTCCACCTTTAGTCCCTGACTGAGAAGTAGCTGTCCTAAATGTGTGGAGGGCATTATAACCTAACACTGTTGGTGTGCTCTCCGTGGATTTAAACTATGTCTCTGTGACCGCACAGGTGTCAGCATTCTCAAGGGTAAAGACAGCTACTAGGGAGTGTAGTTTTTTGTTTAGACTCCTAGCATTGAGCAGTGATACCTTTAGATTTTCTTGGTTTTGATTTGCTATGTCAGAAGTACTTTCAGTTTGGCATTGCCTAACAAAGGCACTATGGGAGAAGACAATGTTTTAGCTAATATTCAAAAGCCTAGAGGGGGGAGATGCAGACCATCCCTGGGAAAGCAGTGTGGTCTGCTGACCATTTCCTTCAATGCTGACAAATACTGTACCCCTTTAGAATGA
This sequence comes from Protopterus annectens, assembly GCF_019279795.1. NCBI lineage: Eukaryota > Metazoa > Chordata > Ceratodontiformes > Protopteridae > Protopterus > Protopterus annectens. The sequence continues at coordinate 1,979,615,055 of NC_056739.1, forward strand.
CATCAGAAACTAAGTCAATTATTAAAGTCAGTCATCTTTTGTTCCTATTCTGGCATCATCCTTGGAGAAGGTAAAATGCTGCTCAATGCTTGGCTCATACCAGTCTGAGATACATATTCCGAAAGCTCCATGATGTCTCTATTCATATAGTCTAGGGATGTACGTCTCAGGTCATTTACTCCCACACAGACTATGACTGAGTCATATTAGTAATTGTGGTCCAGTGACCTGAATGCCTGTGTAATGTGGCAGAGCCCATCCCCTGATAAGCAACTGACCGTGACTTTCTCTTCACTCAGCCTGGTGAGAGGGGCATTGGTGTGTCTCACAATGGAGTTTCCAATGACCAGAATGTTGGATTGTGTGGTGGCTTACCTTATGGGCTTAGAAGTAGAGGCTCCATGAGATGTGGCTGTATGTGTTAATGTGGGTGTTGTTTTGAAAGAATGCATTTGGGGCTGCTGAGAGTATTTGTTATGTGTATTTCATCTAGGAGGTCTTTGTGGTTTAGGAAGGTTACATTTAAGTGCCTCAGAATATGTGGGTCAATATGTCTGCTTTGAATTGTGCATCATGGGTGCAGCGTGTGTACTATTGACAACCTTATTGACATTAAGACTACTTTTATGTGAGAGCTTTACCTCCAGTGACATTGTGTAAATACATCTCTCACATACCATACCATATCAGATTGTTTGAGAATTAACTGGTTGTCAGTAAACATGGGGCAATTTCTACATTGCTCAGGATGCCTATATCCACCAACTGGTAACACAAACAGTAGGAAAGTTCATATACATGGCAACAGACCCTTTTCTAATGATAAGACAGTTGGAGTGAGACTATCAATCACTGTTAGAGGAGTATCTGGTTTGCAACTATGGGGACAGTGCTTGTCACTGTAAACTAGTTCTTTTGTGTGCGACTAGGTATTGGACAAATTTCAATTGTGCTTTTACAGGAAAAATGTCACTCAAGTTGTGTGAATCTATACAGAGCACTGCCAAACACTTGAGGGCAAACTAATACATAGACCCTGAAAATTTAAGAATAAAGTATTTAGACAGATATTCCAAAGTTAGAAACAAATCCAGCAGTATTTAGCGAAAACAAAGAATTAGCTTGTCAAGAATGATGAAAAGAGGGGAGTTGCATGAATGGCTACTGCCTGGCTACTACTAATGCTGGTCTCAGCACAGCTTCACTCTGTTGGGATACAATACTCCTTTGCTTCTTCTTTCCCACAAGAAATAAAATGTTAGTACCAATCTCAAGATGAGAACCAGGCCACAGCCTGTTTGGCAATCCACAGTCTTGTCCCAGATGATGCAAGGATCTGTAGGCTTGTAGCCTTTTCCTGGTAGATGCCTTGACAAGCAACCAGACCAATCAGGAACATTAAGTACAACACTCACTCTCCAACCAGAAACAGTCACAAATCAATTCTCTCACCAGGATCAGAATATAAGCACATCTTCCAAGCTGTCATCTATAAAGCAGCTAATAGGCTTTCTGGTGATCAGCAGTCTCCAGGAAATAATGTCACTGCACTCATTCTCTCACCAGGAGAAATCATCAGCACTAACTCCAAAATGACTACTGAGAGGCAGAATGTGGGCTCTCCAATAACTGGTGGTCTTGCAATAGATATTTAAAGGTAAGATGAAAAAAATGGTTTATCCTACACACTGCAGTGTACACTAAGGAGTTAGATAGGAAAGTGAGTAACTTAAGTTTTAACTGTCTAAGTGGAGAGCCACTATTTTTAAAAGAGCAAAATAGATTGAAAGGGGGTGGGCACTTCTGCATTCTGGTACTATGGAATACAGTGGGGTGGCCAATAAATTTAAATAGCTGAAGGGGAGTGATTTCATAAAATGATAATTTTGTGCTTACTCACACCAGCCAGTGAAAGGAGAGAGGAAAGGAGATATATGGTCAAATTAACATAAGGGGCAGGCAACTAGAAAGACAGTAGTGTTTAAGAACACAACAGTAACATGTTGGGAGAGGGGGAAAATTCTGCCTGACTCACAAGAGACACAGCTGTGGTCTCTTTTCAAGTTTTAATATGCAGTTAAAAGCAGAATACAAGTAAAGCACAGTGTAAAGAAAACAAATCACAGTATACAAAATAGAAAAAAGGCAAAGTAATAAAAAGTACAAGAAATTAAAAGCAAAGTAACTTTCCCTCACAGCAAGTTGTGGAACCAAAAAGAAACTGGAGTAGTAACTTGACCCTAACTGGTCTGATGGGACATTCTGTCTGGTTCTCTTTTCTAGTAAGGCCTGCATTTCCATGAGTGGCTATTGAGACTGTGGGTGGGGAGGGGGGGGTGAGAAAAAGGTATGCAGTAGATTTTGAATATTATTCCCCTCACCCAGAAATCCCTCACGATGACCATCTACACAGAGGAACAGATGGATTTGTGACCCCAAACTGCCTCCAGAGAGGAGCTGTCAGATAGTTCTTCAGGGAAACAACTAGCTATTGCTAGAAAAAAGCCAGTGAGATCCCTGGTTTTGGAGACCTCAGTGACATCTGAGTCTGCATCTATTAATGGGATCACGTCTGCCTCAGCTGTCCCTGTCTGAAGATGACTCAAAAGGAATATGCTTAAATTTTGAGAAACATACATATTTGGGCCCATTTTGGTTTTAACTGTATGGTCTATGGGGATTCTCATATTTCACTCACATAGCAGAAAATGTGTTCCCCACTCCACTCATACTTCTGTATGGGATCCTTAATGGTAGGGCTGAACAATAATGATCCATCCTATGGAGCATTAGTGAAGGGCACTGTGAAATTGTCTGCAAAGTTGCACAAGTGGAACCAGGCAACATGCCTCATGCATATGCTTGCTCCTGCTGCCTGGGCTGCTTCATCAACTGCATTACGCATAATTCACAAGAAGAGGTTGGTAATATTGTATATCATATTCAAACTCCGTTCCAAATGTTTCCTAAAGTAAGGTGTAGTGGTCTTCTTCAGAGTGCCTAGCCCATGCTTGGCTGTTCATATATGTGGCATAATGCAGAGCCCTAAATGCAGAGATACCAGGAGTGTTTGAGCCCACAGTAAATGAATCCAATGTGGAGTCCAGATGTTTCCTTTTGTATGTCAGATAGTGGGTTATCTATGTCTTCAGAGAAGAATGATGATGTTTGGGCCACACAACAGAAGCTTAGGGCTTGACTTTGACCAGTGAATGCATGTGTGGGCTGCAGAGGAATAGAAGGGTGTCCATGGACATAACCATGACGAGTGACGTCTGCTGATCAAATCTCGAAGGAGATGATACCAACCTCCACAGGACCATTAAGGGAGATCTAACAACTGTCAGATCCAAGAAACTTCCCTCTAACATGGACACCATTCTACCTGAAGATGGAGTGGCTCTGGTTAAAGGAAAGAGCTCCTACCCTGACAGAGTGGAAGGCTTCAAGGGTATCAATCCTTATGCCTCAAAGGCTGAGAACCCCAAATCAGTGCATGAAGCAACCAAAGGTGGTCCTGAGTATGGCACAGAGAACTTAGCTTTGAGATAGCTCAACAGAGTTGCACTCAATTCCTGACACCTGGGAGTTAAGTCTAGAGATTCCAGTGTCAAGGTAGGATAACCTGTTGGTGCCAAAGACACAGGATTCAGACTGGTCAACTGCTCTAAACACACTGGCTCTGATATGTTGACCTGTGAATGAGCAAAGATAGGGGAAACATGACCAGTTATCTCCATCTTCAGGGCCAAGGGGGGAGGAATAATGTCCACGTTTATTTGCATCCTAAAAAAGGCACTCATTATGTGATCCACTTCTAAGTCAGAAGCACTTCTAATAGACCTATATAACCTTACTGAGGAAACTGAAGGAAGGTAAGCTGGGATCCAGAAATGCTCCTGCTCTGACAGAGGCTTACTTAGACTCCTTGCTGGAATCTCATCTCTAATCAGGCTGGACTCTGATGGGGTTGGAGGCCAAGAATGTGGTTCTGAGAATGAACTTGAAGGGGGATCCATCTTCAGAGTTGTGGCCACTGATAACAAAGCCTCGTCATTCACTTTTCTTTTCTTGTTATCACCTCTGTCTATCTGTCTGTCTGTTGCTCTCTCTGTCTCATCTTTCCCACAACTAACCCTTGTCCCCTGCCCTTTTGGTCTTCTCTCCCTCAGGATCAGGAAGAAAAGAGTAGTGAGGGGGTGGTTAAAGGAGAAAAGAGGGGGTTATAGGTGATGGCAGAATGCGTTAAGGTTGAGCTAGAGAAGAGGTGCTAAAGTAATGGAAAAGAAGTGTCTCTACTAGTTTGTGTGTCTGGAGCAGTGGGAGGTATGAGGAACGGAGGGTGAGCTGTGAATGTAGTGACAAGAGGACTGACAGAATAAAAGGTAATGTTATGTTTCTTAAAATATAGGGTGTGTATGAGGTTTGTGTGATGTGGCTGTTATACCACAACTGATGGGGAGGATGTTTAGTTAACTGTGTGCTAAGCAAGCTGAATGCAACACAAATGCTTGTTTATGAAATTACTCTGTAACACTTTTTGTAACATAACACTTTCATTAGAAAGACATACAAATTGGTCTCATCTGTTCATTGAAGGAGGGAAGGAAAGCAAAGCAGCACAAAGGAAGAGAAGTCATAACTAGTGACATTCAAGTAACTTAGGGAAAAAACAGGATGCAAACAGAAGGCATGATTTGTTGGAAGCTTTATTACAGTAACATGGAGAAAATAATATGAGGCAGAAGACTGAGCCCCTTCTAGTTAACATTATGAATTTTTCACTAAAACAACTACACTGTTTAATAACAGATGCTAAGTGTGATACCAGCACTGATCTTTAGAATAAAAATTAAAAATATGAGAGTAATTCAGACATGGAAGACACACGTGCTCGCGCGCGCACACACACGCGCACACACACACACACACACACACACACACACACAGAGTTACCTTCTCAGCCATGTCTAGAGCACCCTACCCTTTTGCATTCTCTTCCAGTCGCCACAAGCAAGGGGACAGTGTTCTGCCTCCTCTTTAATTTACTGCATATAGTAACTGAAGTATAGTAGTATAAAAGTAATATGGACCTACTTAGAAGTCTAAGTCATTAGATATGAAAGAACAGCTACTACAATATTCCAAAAATCTGACAGCAATCCTTAAAAACAAAAAAAAAAAAAAAAGTTGAAACATGATATGTAAAAGCAGAAAAATGTAAAAAGCTGTAGAAAATACTTACTTGACAATGCAAGGTATTGACTAGTTGAGTTAACTGGTCATTCTACACATTAAAAATAGTACTTAGCACTGTGAGGCATTACTGTCTGTTGGACAGCTGCAAACACCAGAAATGTACCCAAGTACAGCTACAGTAATGCTACCACTGATATTAACATTTACTATTCAAATTAGACATCAGTTGTGCCCAATTTTAATCTGTAGAATTATTTTAATACTATGGTCACAGAGCATCATAAAAAGTAGGAATATCTGATTTCAAATGAAAATCTACTGCTTCTTTCTTTCAGTTTATGTGACGTCAGAATTTAAATAATTTAGCAGCAGGGGTGTAATGTTGCAAAGGATGCTTGATTCCTTATAAATTGTGAACAGTGCAGTTTTATTTCTTTTATTTGACTGTTCTGTGTACATCATTCAGATGCTTTTTTATGTTTTTTGATCTTATGATAGTGTTCTTTCGGTGTTTAGTCTCTGATTCTTTTCAGTGTTTCTAGTACTCATCCTCATGTGAGCTGAGTATTTTTGTGATCAGCTATTTCTGTCTTAACAGCCTGTTTCTTGAAATTACAAAGCAAAACCAAGTAATACTGACTTACAAAATGTCTTTCTGAAGATTGTGTATTTAATGGTCTGTATCAGGCCTGTAACTTTGTAATGCTGAAGTACACTTCCAAGTCAGAGACTATAAAACACTTCGCTATTCTGTCAACACACTTTAATAAACAAATAAAGGATTAAACTTGTTAAGTTAAACTGGCAGCAGGAGAGCTACTGGAAGAGAAGTTGCAGCACATGCAATTTAGTAAGCAGAGGTGCCTGACAAACTGGGCACATTTATTCATATGCACATTAAATCTTTATATTCAGACACTGTTTCAATTTCATTAAGAGATTACACCTCTCTTCCACACTCACCATTGCTCTGAACTATTCATCCCAAGTATTTAAACTCATCCAGCTTTGCCAATCCTACTCCCTGTATCCTCACAATTCCTCTATCCTCCCTCTCAGTCACACATGTATAGTGTAATCTCTTAATGAAATTGAAACTGTATTTATGCATTTGCTGATATTGCAGCAACATTATAGAGAAAGAAAGTTGTTAACATGTAAAATGTATTAATGCTAAATGCAGTGAAGTATGTTAAAACAGTAGTGGTCCCTCTACTTGAATATCAAGGAAACAAAAATTTCTGCAGGAGTCTTTGCCCTCCTGAACCTCCTTATGTGAAGGACTGCACCCTCCATATCCCCATAGTAATTAGATCTAACTCCAAGGTTATACACAGTATAGGAAAGCAAACACTTGAATTCAGTACTAAATGCAGGCTTTCTCCAAGTTTGTGGGGTCAAAGGTACAGTCTATTTAATGGCCCTGTTATGTGCATATTGCATAGCTGTTTTATTTTTTCACCTTAAAGAACAGCCATAGCATGTGTGATTGAACATTGTTTTTGCATTTTCATATTCGGTATTAAGCATTTGTTTTACTTCTGATAAAAATATTTAGTATTTTAAACCAAATGCTTTGCATATATATTTCATGTACCCCTATTTACAACTGAATGACTCTGGATTCCCCATCTGTTTAGATTTCAGTCCTTTATGATAGGGATTTGGCTTTTGTTTGAGTTGCACAGAAACCACTACCTGCAGCAGAGTTTATATTTCCCTCTGCATATCTTCTGTTCAGTTCTCCATGGACCCTCCATGACTTAAAAAAGCTATTGTATCTGCCCAACAGCTGTCACCTTGTACTTCTGAACTCATCACTTCGACAAGATTTCACTTCTTAATTTATGTCACAAACACACACACACATTCTTGCTGTATAGGCTAAATACCAACTGCTTCATCATCTGGACCTACACTTTCTCATAGTTGATGGTCTTTAGATTCAACTGTTTAAATCTTCTTTTAATACAGAAAGACAAAAAAACTGTCTCAGCACCGACATTTTAAAAAACATTTATATTCTGAAAATATGGTTTTAGAAATCAACATCTGCACTTACTGACCACAATATTGCAACTGGGTTATTTGCCCCTTTTGAACAGAGGCCAGGGGAAATAAGCTCCAATATACAGATGCATAGTAACAAAAGGTAAACTATGACACAAATATTTCTGTTATTAACATAGAACAAGAAGGAAAACTTCAACCATAAACCAAACAATGGAGTTTCACACATGAAATTTAAGTGCTCCTGTCCCAGATTGTAATGGACTTCTTCAGAAACATAAGTATAACACACATGACAGCTTATTTTATATGCTTCCTAAACGGTATCATGTGACAATATTATATTTTCAGCTACACCTAAAGTTGTTTAACTGTTATAAACATAATACATAAGTTAAAGCTTTTTATGAAAGAAGGCATTAAATGTACACAGTGATGTATACATAATAACAAGCAAGATAAATATTTCACAAATATATGTAGCATTATTTTTTATTTATTTATTTATTTATTTTACATTTGTTAACCGGGTTAGTCTGGCTGAGCTTTTGGCTCATTTTCAGCAGAGACCCAGGGAGAAAAGCTCCTCTGGACTAGAAAACAATTTATTAAATTTTAGTAACATAGTAGTAACAATCAGCTATAGGATCTTACAAGCAGAGACCTGGAGAGAAAAAAAAAGCTCCTCAGGCAATTCAATTATACAGAGTATTAACAATTAGCAGACAAGTATGTGAGTTGTTACAAACAAGGTTTTAAACAATTAGCAGAAGAAAATGTGACTAGTTACAATATTATTTTAGCTGCTTAGAGCAAAATGAGTTAATAGTTAGGCAGATGCTTATTTAAAGTGGGTAGGATCTGGTTATATAGGAGTTTGGAAACAAGAAAGGAAAGTAGGAATGGCTAGTAGGAGATGTAGGGGAGGTAGAGTATAGGAGACAGACTAGACAGGTAGGTTGTTTTGAGACTGTAAGAATTAAGAGTGGTTGGAGATAGAGGAAGGGAAGAGGTAGAAGAGGCAGGGGAATAGTGTTAGAGATACATTAAGAGTGAGGTGGTGAAATAGGAGAAAGGATGGTGGTTTCAGGGTGGTTGGTTACAGTGGCAAGACCACTTTGTTTTTAGGTATTTCCTTGTGGCTAATTTGAAACTTTTGCTATGCTGGAGGGATTCTATTTCCAAGGGGAGTTGGTTCCAGGATATAGCTGGGTTATAGTTATAGAGAAGGCAGCCTATTTTGGTTTTGGGTTTATAAATGTCTAATAATTCTTGATTTGAGCTGCATAGCATCCTAGCAGGGGAATATTTGGATATGATAGTGGAGAGGCTGGGGCAGAAGAAGGGTAGATAGAGGATAGAGTGGATGATTTGTAGTTGGTATAGTTGGTGCAGCTGAGGGGATTCTAGCCAGTCTAGTTGCTGTATTGCTAAGCAGTGGTGTGACTTGTAGGTTTGGTTAGCTGCAAATCTGGCAATCTTATTATAGGTAGTTTTAAGCTTGGAAATAAGTGTAGAATTTAGGTTTGTGAACATGTGGCAGCTGTACAGGAGTGTTGGGAGTAATAAAGCCTGGGGGAGAGTTATTCGGGCAGTGTTAGTTAAGTATTTCTTGCTACGGAAAATCTGTCCAAGTTTCTGATGAGTTCTTTTTACCGAGTTAGTAATATGGAGATCAAACTTAAGCTGATCATCTATTGTAACACCTAGCAATTTAGTACTAGATTCAGCTGAGATGATAGTGTTGTTGCAGGATAAGATGGTAAATGTACTTTTGAGTGTGGTGATGTTTTTAGGGAGGAAGAGTAGGAGCTTAGATTTTTTGGATTAAGTATTGGTATGTTATCACTAAGCCAAGTCTCACTGGTGAGGAAGGATGCCTGGGTAGTTGAGTGGTGGTCAGTTGGGCTGTCAGCAATGGTTATAACAGTTGAGTCATCAGCATATTGCACAAGAGAAGACTGGGGACAAGAGGAGTAGAGCAAGTTGGTGAAAATATTAAAGAGTAGTGGTCCAAGTATGGACCCTTGGGGACTCCCATTTGTACAGTGAGAGGGGGGATAGTGCAGAGAGCCATTTAACTTATGGCTGGTGGGTTGAGAGATAGCTGGAGAACCAGGAGATAGTAGGGGGAGAGAAATGTAAGTTAGTGAGTTTATCTAGGAGGAGTAGGTGAGAGACAGTGTCAAAGGCTTTAGAAAGTTCAAGGAATAGGCATGAGACAAGTTTATTGTTATCATGAGCTAGGAAGACTATGTTGATGAATGATATGAGTGCAGTAGTTGTACTATGCTTGGGACGGAAACCATGCTGTGTGGGTGTTAGAAGGTTTTCCTGGTGAAGGTAATGCATTACCTGCTTGTGAATGCATTTCTCTACGATTTGTGAGAGTGGAGAGAGTATGGCAATCGATCTGAAATTGGATATGTCTGAGAAGTTACTCCCTTTGTGAATGGGTAGAGTAAAGAAATTCTTCCATACAGTGGGGACATAGGATTCAGAAATGGATCAGTTGATTAAGATGGATACAGGATAGGCAAGAGGTTCAGAGGCAATCTGCAGGAAGTAAGAGGGTAGCTTGTCAACAGATGGGGAGATAGGTTTCAGTTTAGAGAGTAATGACTTTACATAGTTAGTTGATACTGCTTTTAGAGAGAAGGAGTTAGGAGGGTTTGGAAGAGGTATAGAGTTTGTGGGGGTGCTAGTGTTGTTTCTGGGGGGGGATTTATTATGGAGGTTATTGAGTTTATAAAATGATTGTTAAATTTGTTGGCTATGTCTTCATGTGTTGCACTGGGACATGGGTTAGGAGAGGAAGGGTTTCCTGGATGAAGAGTCTGTTTAATAGACCTCCAAAATTTCTTTGGGTCTGATTTAAGAGTAGAGGGAGGATTGGCATAGAAGTTTATTTTGTCATAATGGATGATTTTTTTAAATTTTATTTCTGAGTTCTTTATATTTCTGAAGAAGAGAAGGGGTCCTAGTTTTAGTCCACATTTTCCAAATCCTATCCCGGTCTTAGTGACCCAGGGAGCAGTATTAGATTTGATTCTAATTCTGCGAAGAGGAGCAAAGGAGTTAAGAATGTTTAGGAATGTAGTGTTGAAGGAGTGGACAGCTTCATTTAAAGGAAGACTGGTGAGGTAAGGCCAGTTAATTTTGGAGAGTTGGTGAATAGAGGAGTGCGGACAGAAATGAGAAAGTGAGTGGGTCGTAATAAATTTGTTAGGTTTGGTAAGGTGGGGATTATATCTGGTAACTGTTATAGGGCAGTGGTCGCTGAGGGCATTTGGAAGGGTTTGGGAGTTTTGATAGTTTTGAGGGTGGGAGACCAATATCCAGTCAAGAAGACAGCTAGGTAGGTGAGATTTATTAATGTAGGTTGAGGTTGTGATTAGGTGCTCAAACCCATGTAGGGTTATACAGAAGTAGTGTTGGGAGCTTGTATTGTAAGCCAATCCATATTAACATCTTCTAGTATAATTATTTCATTATGGATGGTATGTGAGAGGTGAGCTAGGATGTTCTCAAGTATGTTAATATTATCACCAGGGAGAATATAGATTGCTGCGACAGTTATGGTGATGAAACTGTTAAGTTTGAAGTTGGTCAGTAGGAGTTCAGCTGGTGAGAAGTGGTCAGTAGGAGTTCAGCTGGTGAGAAGGAGGGTAAGTCTAGTGTAGGACTGATATGGGAGAGACAATTGGAGTAGAGTATAGAGACTCCTCCTTCTTTTCTTTTAGGTTGATCTAATCTAAGGATATTATAGCCAGGAGGGATGATTTCACTGTCCAGATGGTGTGGTTTTAACCATGTTTCAGTTAAGGTAACTATGTCAGGAGTATAGTTAGCTATCCAAGCATGGAGTTCTTGAACTTTATTTACAAGGCTCCTGACACTGATAGAGCAGAATTGTACTTGTTTGTGTGGGTTGGAGGGGTTGGCAGGTTTAGATACAGGGGGTTATCGTTCAGGGTAGTGTCTGTAGGGCCTGGGTTAGGATGAATGGCATCAGATAGAAGTAGAGGTTTGTAATATGGTTTTAATTTGAGTTAGTAGTCTTTGTTTTTTTGTTTTAAAGGGGAGGGGGAGATATTTTTATTTTAGGAATGGGAGTGGTGGGGGGAAGGATGGAGGGACAAATTAGCAGATAGGGTTGTGGTGTAGTACTTGAGTTAAGAGTGGTGTTTGAGGGATGGAAATAGGGAGTAGGTAATTGTGAGTGATAGGAGGTGAGGTGACAGAGTATGAGGAGTAGGGAAGGTAAAAGTACAGTTTGAGTTGCAAGAGATATGTCACTTTATGGGATGTAGAACAGAGGATATGAGGAAGGGTGGGAGTAAGGTATAGTAGTCTTTGATGGTGGATAGTAGGTAAGTGTGAGGAGGAGCAAAGAAGGGAGGTAGTATGAGAATAGGAAGTAGAGGGGTGGGGGATTAGGGAGGAAGTGAGGGGGTGTGATTGTATGGATAGGCATAAATGTAGTGATATGGGGGGGTGGGTGAGAATGGGGGTGGTAAGAGAGTGGGGCTACACCTTCCAGATAGAACTTAGCTAAAAAAAAACTATCAGCTAATCCAGGGACACTTACTAGAGATGCTACACCTGGAGGGCTTTCAGCTGCAATTAAAACAAATATGGCATCCAGGGTTTTTAAAACCGTTGGTGTGTTGTACCTTCAACTGGAATTTAAAGTAGCAGGGAAGAATCCAAGGGACTCTGCTAAACCTAGCTAATTATCAAGGACATCCAAGGAAATAAGGTAAACATGCAGGCACCCTTGTTCAAGGACTGGAAGGTTCCTCCAAGAAAAACTATGTGTAGGAATACACCACCATCTATTAAAATAGAAGAAAAAGGCCTGAAATGTACATCATGATATACGTAAAAAAGTACATGATACTGAATACATAATAACAAGTAAGATACAAAATATCCTACAAATATTTGTAATATCAAAACATTCAAGACAACATGAAAAAATGCATAATATATACAAGCATGAAATATATAACATGGATATATTAGCGAGGGCCAAAAATATCAGAAGCATAAATTGATAACGGTAATGAAAAATATTCTTGTATAACTTAAAGTTCAGCTAATTAGTACTATATGGTTAACAGAAAAGCTATAGATGGCCATAGTACAGCAATTAAAACAATAATACCATGTGCTCAGCCGAGCATGACAAACACAATGAAGGTGGTATCAGGGCTTATGACATCACTGCAGGTCATGACATCATCACTGTTCCAAGCTGATTGGTAGCATTTTATGCATTCAGCAATCTTCCACCAAACAATGAATAGACTGCCAAAGCCCAGAAAACAGATGAAAAGGTACAGGAGAATATACCACCCTCGATGGTGAGTGGCTACATTAGAAAATATACCCTAGAGATTCCAAGGTCTACTCTTCTAGCATCTTGCTCAGGCAGGTGAAAAGTGATCAAATCATCTGTCACACTTGTAAAAGTAGACATCATAGAGGCTGGCACCTCTCAATCTGGCATTATACTCATACTCACCTACAGGCTGCAAAGATAATTCAATAAAAAGTATGACTCAGCTGGAAAGGAATCATATGTCACAAGCAGGCATGTTAGATTATGAAGAATTATAAGGACAGATGTTTAACACAGGCTTTAAGTTGCTTACCTGCTACCTTTTATGCTCCCACATGAAATCTCTAGGCAAGAGATGAAAATGTTAACATTTCAGAGGCAAGGAAGAAAACAGCTAATGTCAGCTGTCTGCTAATGTCAGGAACAGTCATCTATATTAAAACAAATTGCCTAGCATGGATCACACTTTGATCACTTCTTTCCGGGGTTATAATAATGCTGTTATCCATTAAAAGGCAAAGTTACTTGTATCTCATCTGCATGTCCTAGCTCTCATTGCAACTGTACACAGAGTGCTGGAGGTCATCATGAATGTGCTAGAAACTTCAATAATTTGTGTTTTCTCTATCAAGTGCCACTCTTGGGGATTTCCTTGTTTTGCCATCTGCAATCACATCCATGGAAAATAGCTTCGCAGTCCTGCAAAACATCTGCTGTACTAAGCTTCTTGTAGACAAAATGCTGTCTGATGACTTTAAGTTTTGTATGTCTTCAATATTTCATCAGTTTAAATATGCCTGCAAATATGCCAGGTTTTGAAATGAAAAGTGTCCCTATACTGCATCACCTTGTTACCTGTATTTAATAAACTTTACACAGTAAGACTATTTTTCTAGAAAGCAACTCATTTTTTCTTCTATACAACCATACTGCAGAGCAGTATCAATTTTATTCATTTCTGTATTATTCAGAACATTATATTGATGCAATTATATTGGTGTAACAAGAAATTCACACGACAGCCATCTGAATTATGTCTGCACCACAAAAAAGCACAAGAAGTCAAAATAACTGCCTTAATGTAGAGAAGTTTTATTTATTTATCACGTTCATCCAATAAAGATTTCATCAGAAACACAAAGTTAATCTAACAAACTTTTTATACACACAGTTCTTCCTAATTAAAAATATAGGCCACCTGAAACAGTAATTTATACTAAATTAGTGTTAAAACACAGCATGTAAAAACAATAAACATTTTAAACATCATCTATTCACTTTTAACCTCCTGCGTTTTAAAAAAAAACATTTAAAATTTACAGTGGTGTTTAAGTTTGGAAAATGGTCTGCTTTAGTACAAAAAATAAAATAAATCATCTATCAAACCTCAACATCTCCCCAAAAACTCTATCCTGGTTTTCCAGCTACCTTTCAGACAGGTCCCAAGCCGTGAAATGGGGTCAAGCCTCCTCCAGCTTCCTTCCCACCCCCACAGGAGTTCCCAAAGGGTCCATACTTGGCCCTCTGCTATTTAACATCTTCATTAACGATTTCCACAAAGCCATTCCCAATACCAGAATTGTCCAATACTCAGACGACTCAACATTGATCTGCTATGCCTCCAACCTTACAGATCTGAAGTCTCTAACTCAAACCGCCTTCTCATCCACTGAAAAATGGATGCACCAAAACCATCTCTCACTTAATGCTAATAGAACTAAGATTCTTCTATTTACTCACTCTAAATCTACCCCCACTGAAAAAATTAATTTAATATTACTAGCCTAAACAACTCCACCACTGACATCGTTCCCTCCGCCAATCTCCTAGGGGTCACCATTGATGAACACTTAAAATTCAATACCCACATCCAACTTAACATCAAGAAAACCCACATAAAACTTGGCTCACTGTACAGAAACAATCAATTCCTCTCTCCCTCTACTAGACAGACCTTGGCCACTACATATCTCCTCCCATCTCGTCTATATGGTGCTCCTCTGCTTACTAATCTACCTTCCACCCTAACCTCCAAACTAGAAGTATGCTACAATAAAATCTCCAAATCCACCACCAAGTCAAATTCCCTCTCTCATCACTGCATCTCCTTACAAACTTTAAATTGGCTTGATCTCCCTAATCAACTAGACTACCTCCAAATTGTCTCTGCCCACAAACTAATATTCCAAACTACAAGCTGCCCCACACTATCCAACATTCTTCAACCATATACACTGCCCAGACCCCTTAGATCTTCTCATCAAAACCTTATTTCCATCCACAAACCCAAGCTCCCAGCTGGTCAACTTCTACTCTCCTTTTCTCTAGCTAAAAAATGGAACGCCTTGCCGTCTACTCTGAGGACATGTGACAACCTTCGCTCCTTCAAAACACAACTCCATTGCTACCTACAAACTCAAAGAAAATGTAACTGCACTCTTCATTCTTTACCTCCCAAGCTCTCATCTTCCTTCTCTCCCAGCTAAACTTCATACCTTACTAATTTCACCCTTCATCCTACATTGTTAATGTAACTAATTTATTTGCTTCCAACCGTATGCTTAATGCCTCTCATCCTCCAGGACAATACCCTTTTAACATCCTAGTTACTTAACTATGAATGACTTTAATATTGAATGCTTTTACCAATTGTCTGTGGAATTCTACCTATTTTGACTTTAAAACAAATATTTTTTTTCTTTGTATTTTAAGTTTTTATATATTTTATTTTTATTTTCATTATGATGTAACATTGTACTGTGGAGCTTTTCTCCCCAGGCCTCCACTGAAAATGGGCTCTTGAGCCCAGTGGACCTCCCCGGTCACCAACTGGAATAAATAAATAAATAGATAAATAAAAAAAGGTATTTAGTGCAAACACAACTTTGCTTAAACATTGCATAATTAGAGTCCTTGATTTTAATTGAATACAAATGCTCAGTTATCCCTTTTTTTAGAATTGTGGTAGTCATACTTATATAACTAGAGCACATACTAATATAAACGACCTCTTCTGTGTTACATATAATTGTAAATCTACAGACTGCACATCCACCACACTTGTAGGTTCCCTTAGATTTCTCAGTAGGTAGCAACCATTTTGGTATCATCATTTTGTAATAAAAATTTAAAACAATTTTTTGTATATAAATATAGAGTGCTTGCCAACTACCTTAAATAAATCACCATTCCCCTTTATAATATTTCAGTTATCATAAATAACCTTGCAGATATAAATATTATCAGACATATCAAGTGAACATACCGGCATATTATTAATTGCTTGCCTACTGATACTGTGCTTCTTTAAACTTTTTATTCATATAGGGAAAAAAACATGTATTTATTTTGTAACTTCTGCAATATTCCCCAAAGATTGTCTATTGTAGCCTCTCTGTTCAAATAAAGATGTAATAAATTCCACTTCTTTTTAAAATCATCATCGTTGGTAATCATCCTGGAAACTCTAATGCACCATCTTCTAGGGATATTTCTCTTAACAAAACCGGGATGATTACTTCTATAATAAAGATACCTATTAGAAAATGTATCCTTTAGGTAGATGTTACTATCAAAGTTCTTGCTGGACATATTCTACTCTAAACAAATATCTAGAAAATTAATCTTCATACCTATTCTGCCTAGTATAAAATGCAAAAACTCAGCACTGCAATTAAGATGTTCAACAAAATTAATATATTCATTATTGTTTATATTAAAAAAAAAAAAAAAACATTCACAAATCTTTTATAATAAATAACTTTATCATAACATCTATTAACAGGTAAAATGTCAGTCTCACACCAACCTAAAACAAGGTTAGCAAAGGCAGGGGCCACCGCAGACCTCATCGCTTCACCTTTTACCTGTTTGTAATATTTATCATTAAAAGGAAAAAGTTATTTTGTTAAATTCTCTTATTTGGTCTAAAAAATCCCATGAATCTCTAACATAAGAATGCAACTGTTGAGCTAAATGGTTCAGGATAGTATTCAAAAAAGAGAAATACCTTCCATAACACAATTGGGTGCCAAAACTATAGGCCTAATTTTTTTTCTCACATTTGTGAATTTTAGGAATCCCAACTAAACCCATTTTGGGATTCTCTACTAGTAAAAAAATTATATAGCTGATAATCTGTTACATTATTCATAAACAAATCATATAAAAAGTATGAATAAACTTATAACTTTTAGCAATACCAGTTAAAGTAATCATTAAATATTCATCAGTATTACCAAGCACAATTTCAGTTCCGTTAATACATTTATCACAAGTCATAATGACTAATCCTCCACCTTTATCAGTCTTCATGAACCTTTAATCTCTTTACTGTCTTTTAGTTGGTTAAAATATTCCCTTTCTTCCTTGTTAAGGTTAAAAAAATATTTACTTTTTTAGTGTTTTAGTTAAATCCCAAATGTCATTCTCGCAAAATTGTTCAAATATTTTTTAAGTATTTAACAGTGTGGGGTTGTAAGTAAACTGTTTGCTTAAAGCATTAGCAAAACCCACACTGTGTAAGAAATATTTTAAATTATGCTTTCTAGTATAAAATTTAAATTCTAATAAAGTTTTATTTAAATTGTTTCTGTGTGTAGGCACAAAATTTAACCCTAACTCTAACAACTTAATTTGAGTAAGGCTGAAATTCACAGCAGACAAATAGAAACTTTTTGATGAACTACTCACTACATACTCATTTAAATGTCCCTCTTTCATTGTCCTTGGCTTCTCCCTTGACTTCTGTTTGATGAAGAACTCATTTTATTCCATGTGTTAATTTTTTTGAGCTCACTATTGAACAGTTATAAACAGATTAACTAAATCCAAATGGAAGATATGAGTTCCTGTATCTCTTCCATTGAAGTAGATGTTGTTCGTCTTTCTTCACCTGCCTGTTGTGTCTTGGCCAAATTATCCGAATCAGTGACATCACTTCCCCTTATATGCTTTGTTGTTTAAAGTGCCCAAAGTATCAAAACCCCAAAGGTTTGAATTATCACCACTTCCAAGCCTGGTAACATTAATATTAACAGAAGAAAATTTCTCATTCCCCCAAAAATAAGCAGATTTTAATTCATAGGCAGTCTTATCTCTTAACATTTTCAAAATGCCCATTAAATATTGCAGAGACTGCAATGCTCAAGAAACTCCAAATTCTCATTTTTTTCTACATAACTGTGTTCATCATGCTCTTGCAGTTAGGATCTGACACTAATGAAGAAGCCAAGGGCTTTGCTTTAGGCCTGTTTGGATTGCACTTTTGAAGCCCCTTAAATACAATTTCACAGAAATTACTTTGTGTTTCTGATGAAGTCTGTATTGGAAGAAATTGGTAAATAAAACGTCTGTGCACTAAGGCAGTTATTTTGACCTCCTGAGCTTTTTTTGTTTTTACTGCTATTTTGAGTTTATGTTTTACCACAGTTCAGAATTTTCTTTTTTTTTTTTTTATTATGTCTGCACTATCAACACGGCAGGGAGTGAAGAAGATTCAAGGCCTCATGACACTTTTTATGTACTTAGCTGTGTAGGTAATATCTATTTAAAGAGATGTTAATTACATATTTACACACACACATATATATATATATATATATATATATATATATATATATATATATATATATATATATATATATATATATATATATGATATAACTCATCTTTATCTTTAATCTTATACTTTATAAACATTAGTTAAGATTAATTCCATGTCACTTGGGATACACTTGTTTGGACAGCCTCAACATTTACATGAAATTACATATTCCTATACTGCTTACACACAACCACTGCAATATCAGTCCTCTCGCTCATGGCATGTTTTAAAGTCATGCTGTCCTCATTAAGTTTTCATTATTTTCTCACATCTGTTTTATTGTTACCTTTGGCAGTTACAGTCATATCTGGCTGAGTCACCTTACCAGGTATTGCAGCAATCAACAGAAGTGTTCTGATAAACACAATCTGGTACAATGTGATGTTCAAAATATTTTATCTTGCAAATGAGGAACAGTCTCTATCCAGCACACCAGAATCATCTCCTTGAATTCCTCTATCACATGCAATACTTTAGTTGAAGTTTCATTGTTTTTAAAATAATTGTTTTAAGTGTGTTCTCTTACGTCCCAATAGAAGGCTTTCTGAATTGTAGCTGATCTCGCAAATGCATTTTTCTGCTGTGAATGCATATAATTTTGATTTTTTTCTCTAATTATTTCCCCCAGATGAAGTGAAGGCAGCACTCTGGCTGTATTGTCATACTAAACATATTGTTGTTGCTAGGCTTTTTGCCAAGTTTCTTTCACATTTAGTACTGATTCAGGTTTAAGCAATACTGGGGGCATAAGGGGCTCCATTATTGATCTTCTCCCCATCAATATGCCTCAGAAATACTCCTAATGGGTGTACCAGACTGTACTCATGCAATGCCAAGATAATAGCCTTGTTTTGCTCTAGCATTGTCTCAAGAAGTTTTTATCTGTCTGGATAATGTTTTCCATTTGGGCTAATAGACTCTGCATATTTTGGACTGGCAGTAATATGTCTGAATTTCCACTGTTGTGTAAGTTTGTGAAAATCTCAACTCACAAATTATATACTATTATGTGAGATAAGAACATGTAGAGAATATTGCTTTGCGTAGTATAATGACTGAATTAGATGATGTGTCTCTCCTTTTAATCACTTCTGGCTACTTGAAATAGTAAGTAATCCACATAAATCAAAGACTTTAAACTGAAACTATACAGAATGGGCCTGCTAAACACATAGCCCAGCAGTGTCCCTATGCACATATGTATAGAAGCATGTATGTCATCTATGACAGGCAGAATATAGTAGAGCTCAGGAAAGGTACCACTCACATAGGAGCTCTATGAATTGGGAGGGAAATAAGGGAATTCTGGAGTTTCATTACTTTCTTTGGCAAAAATACACTATTGTTTTCCTTTTCAAATGACACCTAGGGGTCTTGTGCAAATTTTAAGTTGAATGTCTCCTTTACCTCAGTCTTAAAATCTGTAACATGGTCAGTAGATATATATCATTAGATCACTGCTGTAGTCGCCTAAGCTATATGGGACATCCTGCCAAGGACTGGACTAGCTGGCTAACTTACAAAGCTTCAGGGTACCTTCTGCATATCCTAGCCTCTGTCCCCCACAGGGAAAGCAGGGGAAAATTAGAGGCTAGGGCACCAAAGCTTCAGAACTTTCTTGCTGCTGAATATAGATCTTTATTTGTGGGCTTTGTTTTGTGAACTGTTGGCTAATGTTTCATCAAGGCTGGGCAGATAAGTATCTCATGAGGGACTACTATGCACATCTATTTTATAAAGATAACTAGTTATTTGCATTAAAAAGGACTTTTAATTAAATTCTATGCTTTTTAGTAGTTGTCACTAAAAGTTTCTCAGTAACATACACTTCTAGCTATGGTTTGGAATTCCTTGGAAATGTTTATTTAGTTATGTATTTATTTATTTGTTTATTTATTTGTAAGAAAAAAGGTAACCCAAACTTTGTCTTCTTCAGTTGACAGTCTGGATAACACAATTTTAGTTCATTGTAGGCATCTTTTTCTAAGGAACTACAACAGGTGTTAAAGAAACCTACTACTAGAAAATCATATATAGGTAAGTGTATAAAATTTTCTTGTTGGAGCCAAAGTACTAATCAGGACCTTTTTCAGGCTGGGGTGCCTGTGGTTCTACAGTATTTGCTTGAGTTATTGTCTTCTGGTCTTTCTTACTCTTCTATCTAGATTCATCTCTCTTTTTTAACACCTTTACTGAATTATCATGTAGGACATAGGCAAGCATACATTTACATAAAATAAAACAAACAATGTTAATATTTTCACAGTTACAAACATTATGCATCAAATGCATGCTTTTATACAATTATCATCAATTATCATCAGTCCAACATTACAGAACTTGATCAATTCCTGCCTTCCCTGAAAACTCAATTATCATCGTCCAAAACATTATTCTGCATATATTGTTCCACCAATTTCCATTTTTCTATGTAGTTTGTTCCTACCTTTTTCTAAAGTTCCCACTCCCAGTTCTTTCTATCTCTTACAATATTCACTACTTCAGGTAAGGCTGATTTAGACTTTGATTTCCATTTTTTAGCTTTTGCTTTTTTGGCAGCCATTAGTATTAAAATTAACAAGCTTTACAATTTTATATTTAGGCAATTCAGATCCTGTATTCCAGTTCAAAAAACAATTTCCTTGGTTACACCCATTTGCTCACCCAATATTTCAGATAAAGTAATCTGAGAGGATGCAGGATTAGCTTTTTCTAATACCTGTATTCTCAACCAGTTATTCTTAACGCAATGAGCCTATGGTTGAATGCTGATTATTCTTCAAATTGGAAAAGTATTCATAAATTAATCTTACTCTAAACCAGCAATACAGAAACTGATAATTTTATGTTCTCAGAAGCAGATAGGTTATATATGTTTATAAAAGATTTTATTCGTAATAATAAAAACATCATTAACTTCACTCCCTTTGTTAATTATATTATAAATAACTTTAAATAGATAATGCTTAGTAATTACCTTATTAAAAATCTATTATTTTTAATGTTTAACATTGCTTTCACTGAAGGCTGTTTAGATTTTTTTAACGTACATAAACTAAAACAAATGGATGATAATGGATTAAAATTCTGGCATCAGTTCTTGAACAAATCTAATTTACAGGAGGCAACTTTATTAATAGCTAAATATAATACATAAAACAATTGGCTAAATATACAAATATTTAGAGTATTTATTTCTAATGAGCTAAAACTAAAACTAAATATGAATCTGAAAACAATCCCTAATATTTTATCATTATTTTTTGAAATACATGCCTTTGATAATAAAAAGAAAATGTCTTTATCGATGACATATAAAATTTGCAGGTTGAGAACTTGAAATCATTTTAAACTTTCTGGGACTATTCAACAAAGGTGAATAAGCATATTTTCTCAGAAGTCATCAACTCTTTAATATTTAAATCTATTAATAATACAACCTATTCTCCTTTTTGGACAATTTTCACATGGAAGTTTCTTCATAGAAGTTTTATAATGCCACATAAATTTGCCTTAATGTATAAAAAAGATAATGTTAAGTGTTGGAGATGTCAGGAATCTTTGGATGCAGATTGGAAACAAATGTTTTTAAATTGTAAAATGTTAATCCCATTTTGGATTGACTTTAAAATTTTCATTAAAGCATTTTGTCAGACAATTGTGAAATAACAGACTCGTTATTATTATTTAATGCATCGATACCAAACTCCATTCCAAAGACTCAGCTACAGCTTCTCTGGTTTCTACTTGTGATTGCAAGAAAAGTTATTACTTTAAATTGGAAATGTAAGAAAATCCTCTCATCAAAGACTGTTTGTAACAGGGAGATACTTACAGAATATGCAAGAACGACAAATATTACACACAAACTACTGTCTTGGTTAAAACTTAAAGCTCTTTTAGACAAATTTTAAGAATTAATAAGACATTGTCTCTGTGGATGGGTCTATATTAGAACACCGAACTTTCAAAATTTTGAGCGTTCTAATATCGACCATTTTCAGCGAACGCTGAAAATAGCGAAGAAACAGAAAAACAAATTTTTTCCTAGGGAAAGAATTCGGTTGTCCGTTGCTGTTGCTTCGGTATTTTCAGTGCTGTGGTGGAAAGTTGCATGTCGGGTTCAGGTAAGTGTGCGATTGTGTAGACATGAGGGTTAGGGCGGGTTAGATGAGTTATAGATAGGGCGGGAGTCAGGTAAGTGTGCGATTGTGTGGACATGAGGGTTAGGGAGGGGTAGGTGAGTTAGGGTTATTAAGGCACGGGTGAGGTGACTATGCGATAGTGATGGACCTTAGGGTTAGGGTTTGGGTTAAGGTCAGTGGATAGTTAGTGGTGTATGTATAGTTTAGTGTAGGGTTAGGTGTAAGAGTTTAGGTGCATGTGTGTGGATTGCTGTTTGTTTGGTGTGCTTGTGTTGTGTGTATGTGTTTTGGAACAGCAAATTTTTCCCTAGTTTTGAAAAAAATTGCCATTATATAGCTTAAGAAAATTTTGAGATAAATTATCAGTTTTCAGCAGCAAATATATGTATAGGTGGGGACTGCAACTTGATTTGCAGTAGTGAGGATGTATCAGAGGGTCACAGAAGGGAAAATATAACAAAAGAGGGTAGATTTCTGAAGAAATATATGAAAATATTTGGTATGGAAGATGTGAATTCAGTAGTAGGAACTGGGACAGAATTTACATATTATTCCCCAAGGCACAACTGGGCTAGACTAGATAGAATTTATATTTCACAGGAACATTTGCATTTAATAGAAAGCTTTGACACACATCCAATAACTATTTCAGATCATGTGCCAACTAAATGTAAGATAAAAATGTACTGAAGTAAAAATGAGAATCTAGCTCTTTCCCATCTACCTGTTAAAAAGAGAGGAGTTTAAGGAATGTGTAGTGGAAATTATTTGACAGTTATTAAGGAAGATAGAAATATCTTCAGAAGTTATAGCTGGTAAGAGGGATAACATGAAAATGGAATTCAAAAACAGGTTAGAAATAAAACAGAATGTGATATGATTAAGAAGTAATAAGAATTACTTAGAAATGCTGACAAAGATTAAAGTGTTTATGAATAAGGGAAATCACATAGAACAAGAAGAGTAACAAATGCAGAGTGCTACAGAGAAAATAAGGGTGTATTTGGATAATATGCAAGAGTATAGAAAGATTGCTGTTAATCAGATATTTTTTGATAATAACTCCTGTGCTCAAAAACTTTTGGCACAACTACTGTCGGAAATGTTGGGTGAACAAATGGCTGCAACTAGGGATCTGATATATATATATATATATATATATATATATATATATATATATATATATATATATATATATATATATATATATATATATATATATATATATATATATATATAAATATATATATATATATATATATATATTTTTTTTTTTTTTTTTTTGGAGCACAGGATCTGAATTGCCTAGACATAATAATGTCTTTCTAAGTTTAATTATGTTCGCTGCCAAAAAAGCAATTACTAGAGCATGGAAATCAAAGTCTAAACCAACTGTATTTTAATTACTGCATATGACAAATGAGAAAGAAGAACTGGAAAATGGATCTTTACAAAAGGATAGGAGCAAATTACATAGAAATAAATGGAAACTGTGGGAACAATACATGCAGAATAATTTTCAGGAGGAGGAGGAGTGAGTTTTAAGGGAAGGAATTCAACAATTTATGTAATTATGGACTGATTATGTTTACAAAGAAAATATATGTGATATATAAAGTATGTAAATGGAAAAATGTTTAGTTTCTTTTCTTTTCTGTTCACATATGTTTGCCTATGTCTGAAGTGATAATTCAATAAGGGTGTTTAAAAAATAATGAGGTCCTTCTCATCGTGGCTACAGCTGTCTTTGAATTGTAATTTCTCACTGTTGTCGCAATTGATTTACGTGTGGTAGGAAATTACTGTGAATAGTGAGCTTCTTTCTGAATCCCAGCCTTACTTAACCTCCTGACAGCTTTATGTACTATACCTACTCATCAAGTATATGTCAGGCATTCTGAACTGGTTGCATAATACAAAAGCTGATTTTCATGGAGTGGTGCAATATGCTAAAATCTTCCAGAGACAGCCTTACACCTCAGGGCTGAAATACTACAAATCAGTCTTAGTTATCTTTAGAAGAGTGTGCTAACCAGTGCTACTGCTGGACTTGTTACACGAGGGAAAATAACTGCTTTAATGGTTTATGTAAAACAAACAAAACCCAAATGATCCAATTTACAAGGAAAGACCAAACTCAACAAAATAAGTTAAAACATTGTCATGAAACGATATGGAAAAGAAATGAATATAACAATATTAATCCTCTACACTTCTAACCCCTCCTACTTAAACATATGAGCTGTACTGTTGCATATTCACAAAGAAAGGACAGACACTACCAACAATTAAAATTGTTTTGGATCCTGTCTGCACCACTGTGCTATACACCAAAAAAAAAGTCAACTGCAACTTCGGTTTGCAGAATAGAAAAATCATTCAGATTTCTAACTCCCTCACACCTAATCCTTCAATTACTGGCACATACAATAGAACACACACACTTACTTTACTGTCTGAGCAGTAAACAGTGAGCCCATCAACATTTCACACTACAAGTAAATTGATGTATGTGCTCCAACACAACACAATCCATAGAAAGTGGCTGCAACAAAACCACATGATCCCCTGTTTGTGTGGCTGGTTATAGAACTTGTTCAGCTCATATTGTCCCAGGCCACTGCAGATCTAACGTCTGATTTAACAAAAGCACATTTTCTCGTTAACTTTGGAACTAGTTAATCTTTTCAGAAATCTTATGCAACTCCAAAATACTCTTAGGCTTTGCCTGTTTCATATATTCTTGCAGTACTTACAGTCCACTATCAAATATCTTTTGAAAGTCTGGCTCTCTCACTTCACATATAACCTCCAGATTTGCAGCCTTCTCATCTAATTATCTGGGTGATGTTAGGGAAGTAGTCAGAATTAATAAATTGAGTCTTTGTAAGATCAAGAAGTCACCATGACAGCTTAGCTCAGTGGAGGACTGGAGAAGCCAGGCAGGAAGGGAGAGAAGTGAAGGGGTGTGGCCTACTCACGTCTTCTAGAGCTGGAGAGAGTAGCGGGCATTTGGAAACCACACAGGGAAGTGTCTTTTCTTGGATGAAGATTGGGGAAACTACTTCCTGTGCTTGAGGGAAGGGGTGGGACTGCTTTCTGTCAACATCCTTTGCAAAAGTGAGGCATGACTAGTGGGAGGGTCCTCTGCATACTTCTCCTTTCTGCTCTGCTAGTCAGGTGTCAAATGATAATGTAGTTAGGGCTTAAGCAGAAAACCCTCACACCATCCCTAATGGCTGTCTAAATAATCACACATCCCAGTTGACCCTTGCCCCAATGATGTATAATGAATGGGCTAACTAACTAAGAAGGGACTGGCAATCAACAGGTACTGAGGGCAAAGATAGTTAATAAGGCATAATGACAGCACTTAAGTAACAGACTGGCAAATTTTGAGCCAAAATGATGAAGATAGTTATACAAATTGATTGCTCTCAGCAGCAGCTGGCTTTTATGGCAGATAAGAGGCATAGGAAAATTCTATTACTAAATGGCTGTTATGCTGGAACAAGAAGGAATACATTTTTTGGACTTTGTTTAAAACCAAGATGGTGCAGTGGATAGGCTTCACTAAGAGTCAGAAGAATATTAAGAAAGTGATTGATTGGCTTTTGATCTCAAATGCTGGGAAATATGGGAAACAAAGTTATTTTGGTAGAGTTTGTAACACAGTATGAAATGAGCAAGTTTTGTGGCAGTTATAGCGAATGAGGAAGTAAATTAATGTGGTTAGATTGCTTGTGTATGTTGGTCATGATTACTTAGTGGTTACAATCCAATAGTGGCTGCAATTTGTTGAGGCTATTAAGGAGTATAAAAGCAAAAACTGAAGTGCACACTGGCTTTTACTGTTGTACTGAAGTCATGCTCTGATTTGTGGAATTTAAACATTGAAATGCAGAGGAGGTGGTGGTTAACTTGAAATAGGTGTCTATGCATTTGGGTTATGGATCAAACTGACTGCCTACTGGCAGCTTTATTGCATTTACCTTGTAACAATCCTACCTCAGTTTCCTTATATTTGTCTGTTCTAGGCTGAGACTGAAAAAGGTCCACGGAGATCAGTGTTGTACTTGGTTAACAAATTAACAAATTCAAATAAAGTAAAATGCCTTCTGCTGACCTCACTCTCACTGTTTTATTCCATTCTGTCAAATTGTGTCTTTTTTTAAGTTCACAAAGTCCACTTTCTCTAACCCGTCCTCCTACTACCAGCTCTATTTTACCATACTTTGCAACACTATAGTATAACTATATTACTGAGCTCATCTCTTTCTTTAATGCTTCTGGAATGTTCCCCATTTACACAGCTCAACATCATAGCTTCCACTACCTATTGCATTTAGTGCCTTCAGCTCACCATCCTCTTCCTTGCCCTTTAAAACCAGCGCACCACTCACTCACACCACAATGACTGGACATATCTCACACCCATTGCCTCTCTCTGCCCATACTTTAATACCACCCCCCAATCTCCACATCTCCACTTACTGCTCCTTGCTCACTAACCAGCCTATGTCATGTATCAAGTCTGAGTATTCGTGTTGACCCTTCAGAAAATGTGCCAGTCACAAAGCTTATTTTACTGCTTTCTTCCCATAACTAAGGTTACCAACTTTATTATCAAACATTACTAACATTTTTCATACATACAATGAAATAACCTTCCACTTCTGTGAAACAATGGGCTACAACCAGTTTATCTTCAGTTCCTGAACGGTATTTGTTCATATTGTACTAGCTAGTTCTCAAGTACTCTGTACCGATTCAGATGTAGCAATGCATGCTGTATAGCTGTTTAGCTAATTATTCTTGATCTGAGATCGCAGTGGCTTGGAGATAGTGTATTTATTTATTTAGTCAGTTAGTTAGTTAGTTATTAGCTTACTGATTTCTATCCAAGTTTTAATGACCTCAGAATGAGAGTAATAAAGTAAATGGAGATAAGAGAGGTGCAGAAGGAATGCCTCTTTAACAAAATCATCTGTTTGAGTTTTTGGGTGGTATGTATTTGCAGAAAAATATGATCTGTTTGAGTATTTTGGATGCAATCTGTTATCTACTCAGTAAATGCTTTATTTTATTTAAAGTCATGAGGATGTTCATAGTTTCATAGGTAGGTACTAGGCTATTGGCCCAAGGGCCTACGTAAGCCTAGCCAACAAGGTTCCCTGGCTTACGCCACCCAAGAAAGTTATTTTCCTGTGCCACTGTCAAGCAGAGACACAGAAGTGATCCCTGGGGTGTATTTCCTATTTCCCGTCCACTCATCAAGATTTTCTTGAAGAGTGCTAATGAAGAACTTTGCTTGACATAGATGGGTAGCCTGTTCCAGAGTATGGGAAGTCTCTGGGACAGAAATCTATCCCTCCAGCATGTCCTGTTTATTGTGGTGACAAGGTTTAGGTCCCTAGAGTGTGTAGCTCGAAGGGACTGGGATTTCTGTAGGTGTAGCATGTCCAACAGCTCTGGGTTTGACATAGCTTTATGTGTTAGGCAGAGATCACCTCGGAGTAGGCAATATGCTACGGAGTAAAGTTGGAGTTTTTTGAGGCGGTCAGTGTAGGGCATTTGTTTGAGGCCAGTAATCCTCTTTGTGAGGTACTTCTGTGGCCTTTCCAGCTGCTGCAGATGTCTTGTGAGGTACATTCCAAAAGGGGCGTTGTACTCTATAATGGGTCTAATGAGTATCGAGTAGCGAGGAACAATGATCTCTTTTTTCCTGGATGAGAACCCTTTTATGATGAGGTGTGCCACGTAGAAGGACTTCCTGACTACTGTGGCAATGTGACTATCAAAGGAGAGAATACTGTCCACCTGGGCCCCAAGGTCTCTTATCACACATTCGATGTTAAGTAGATTGCTGCCTATATGGTTGTTCATGGGTACATTGTAAATTACAAATGTAAATTGAGGGGTTAGATTTCCAGAAAACATAACAGACCCTTTGCAGTGATTAGCTTACTTCTTAGGATGGTTAGGCACTTAACGCAAATATTGTATTGCATGCTGCTTATTTTGCTATCATGCTGATGTTTTAAACAGCTGTCAACTACCAAAGAGCAACTGAAAATAAACATATTATCTTAATGTACTTATCTTCTAAGAAAATAAACCACATAGTAAAAGTACAATGCAGCATGACATGATGTAACAAGTTAAAGTATGGTAATGTAAAATCAATGTACTTTACTGTAAAACTAGCAGTGCTGAAAAATGCAATGACCATTTAGTTATTAAATCTAGTAATTTACATATTTGAACTTTACAGCTTGAAATCTGTTCACAACCATCAGTCAACTAAGCTACTAGCATGCAGTAAAGAAAACAGTCGCTGCTTTTTTCTGGGAGAAGGCGTTCAAATAACATACTCAGCAGTTTTAAATTTATTGAGCGCATCTAATTTGCACTAAATCAACTCAAGTCTTGTGCTGCAAACTGACTGCAGGAAAATGACCAGATATAAATTAGACACATCATTCGTGCATGCATTCCAGAACCTGACAGGTGTCATCAAGTGCTTTCTAAATGTCAAGGCCCCAGAGGCAGAGCCATGTGGAACCCCTACAAAGAACTATGTAGAATCAGATAATGCTATGCCAACACAGGCATATCTGGAGCATGCAAAAAGGTAATATGAGAGCAAGAAAATGGCAGTGCAAGTCAGCCAAAGGCAAGAGCACATCAAGCGGATGTACTAAGGGGAATCCATCATTTTGCAGGAGATTTAACTATTAGTGGATAAAGCAGTAAACACCTGATTCACCCCCACTGCCTTTTCCTGAGGCTTTGGAAGGGGACTACAATTCAGTCAAAATAAGTTCTGATTCAGGTTTGTTGCAAAGATTTATTTTATGATGTGGTTGTTGTTAAAGACACTTTTGATGGGTTTCTTTCACAAAAATAAGTTATCAGCAAGGAAATGAAATGAACAGCATTTGATATATTTAAAGTGTGCCACGAAAGTGCACTTTTTTATTTGTACATGACTTCCTACATACCTTACTAGCATGCAGAGAATCGGTCTAACACCTGGCAGTTTTTTTTAATTACACATATTTATTTCTAAGTTGTTATGAATTCTAAGAAATTCACATCTGCTTCAGTACTATGCAAATCCTCTCAGAAGTGATTATTACAGTTGTAATCAGATCATACACCACCTCCACCCAAACAGAATTTCTTGAAAACTGCAATAAATGATGTTATCATAAACCTTTCCACTCAATTGTTCCGTTCAAGTCCCTCAAGCAGGCATGCTTACTTCTTCTTGCATTTATAACTGATAATACTGTCAGTTTGCTTGATTTTCTTTTAACTCTGTGCATATATAGACGTTAAGAAATTATAATAAATGTTGGGGAACTGAAATAAAATGGGGTAAATGAATTTTTTTAGAAAAAATATGTACAACTTGAATAAAGCTTCCAGATGTTATTTGCAGTAAATTATACAGCATGTTAAATGTGTAAACGGTGTAAAGGTGTATAAAAATCATGCATTTTTTGGTAAAATGGATTAGAACCTCAGATATGATTTTGTTCAACTTGAACTTCAAGTTTATTATATTGCTTATTCCCTAAACACTTTACAAAAAGCAATAACTCATTTAAAATAATGAAACAAAAATTAATGACTGTCAAGTATGCAATACATTTGCTAAAAATGATTCTTTCTAAACAGTAAAATAATGTTACAAAAGCAATGAACAGGATTACATTAAAGAAAACAAAAAAAAAAAACAAACAAAAAACTAAACAAAAAACCCAAGTGATTAATACTGCTTTGCCCAGTAAAATTTCAGCTGGCTTAGAAAATGACTAGCTAACATTGCAGGTCAGCTGTAAACTCATTACAAAACAGGCACAACACAGTCTGATAAAACCACTTCCATTTGACAAAATGAACCAGGCACACATCTTCTCTTGTCTCACCAAGCAGATGTACTGAAAAGAAAACTGCATAATAGCAATCGGTCTTACAGTGAGTCAGATTTAAGCAACCATAACCTCCTTGGAAGCCAGTAAGTGCACACTTGGCATTCAGACAAACAATCAGAGAAAGCTCTTTCTCAACTGGTAACAAATTATCCAAGATGAACAGCAAGAATCCTGATCCCAGACACAGCAGCATTCCCCTTTGTAAGCCAGTCACACAGCACATTGTTCTTATCGACCTAATATAAAATACCCCAACAACCGGTCTCTGGCAAGAAACAAAAGGCGACAAAATTTACAGTCCGGCCAAAGTCATTCAGCAGCAATTAAACCTGCCCAGATGAAACATCATAGCAAATATTCAGTAAATGGAACTAAGTAAATGTAGCATGCTCTGATTTTATAAAGACACACAAAGCAGGGCTTGTTTTTTCTAACCCTGACACTTCCATTAGAAGTCTACTGCTATAAATGGACTGCGACTTTGCAACTTCCTATAGACCTCAATGGCGTTACATACATGATGCTTGCATTTAAATTCTGGATCTGGCAGGAAGTAAGAATGTTGGACACTTGAGAGCGGAGATGTGTTTAAAAAGGACTACATTAAGTATGTATTATCCAGTGATGCTGCCTCAGGCAGCAACAAAATTTGCATTTACAAGCAGGCCTTAAAAAGTTTATTGTCAGTCTTTGCTATGAATCTATCAAAAGAAATTCAACTCATAACTTAATCTTAATATAACAAACTTCCATAATCCTCTTGTAAATCTGTATACTTTTCTCTTGAAAGTGGCTTTAATTTCCTAGGAAATGGAAGAGAAGTATATATTATTCTGCTACTTGACAGAAAATGGAAGATGTTTAGTGGAAAATGACTTGTTTAACTGAGTGCTGCAGATACTTTCCATATATTACGAAAACTTGCTGAAATGCAGATGTGTGAATACTGGGAACACTGGGAAAAAATAAATTAGTAATGGAGTTTCAGTCTGACTTTGGAAAAGAAAGGAACACCAGAAATGGTACTAATGAAATACACTGAAATAACTTACAAAATTCTACAAGGGAATAAATCCCCAGTAGTTACAGTTTGTGCTCATTCTGTCACCACCTTTCTATCTTCACTCCCCTAATTCCTTATTAATATCACTTATCAAACAACCATACTCCCCCCTGCATTCTCTTCTACTCTGATTAGTTCTTATGTTTCTGAAATATAATAGTAAACAATTAATAATGCAAAAAAGTACTAGATACAAATTTAAAACTTGTCAGCAGTTTGCACACTTCATTAATTGATGACAAGGCCAATTAGATATTACAGACTGAGGGTTAAAGGAGTGTGCTTGAAAATACAGACCCTCTAATCATGTAAGTGAATAAGTAAATACAATGATCTTAATAAGAAGTAATCTGATACTAAAAGAAAAGGCAAGTACTCGAGAAGGCTCTGCTTGTCTGAATTAGTATGCAACAAGTTTGTTTGCTGATGGAGTAACTGATATTCAATATTTGTGATACTACTTTATTCTGATAAGATTCTAATGACTGCACACCCTAGCACTGAGCTTGCAGTAATAGTCTGGTTGACAGATTTACATTTGGTACAATAATAACTGCAGCAACATGCACTGGGGGCCTAATGCCAAAAAACTTTAAGTTAGTAGCAAGGGGCAGTTTTAGCTAAATATAAGCTGGGATGAGAGCTGGAGATTCAAAAACTGGGGGCTGCTGAGCATACGTGTTTTGGAGTTCAATGACTGCCAGTGCACATCCAAAAGATTTGGAAAAGTAATCCTGCTATGACAGCCCACAGAGTGGTGCCCAGCCTTACATGTCAGCATTGTACTCCAACAAATTCTATGAATTTGTTTGTGTCTTTCGGCTTTTCCCAGTTAGGGGTCGCCACAGCGGAACTCCAGTCTGCTAATGATTGGCAGTAGAGTTTTATGTGCTGGCTTGCCGGGCCTAACGCACAACCTTCAATGAAGGAACGCCCATTCACGCATGTTGCCACACAGAAGACGCTCTAACTGAGAATCGAATGGGCAACGTCTAACTGTGAGGCGACAACACTACCGCAGCACCACCACCGCAGTTAACAAATTCTATGAATAGTGCATACTTTTCTAATGCAGTTGTTAGCATCATGTTGTTGTAGCTTCCCTGAGCAGATAAAACAAATATCATTGGTTAAACTGTGTTTTCCCTCATATTTTAGAATTCTTTCCATACCTAGCCATTCATTAGCTCCTTGTAAATTCATGCCCTGTCCTGACATTTTTTCCACAGCAGGTTACAGTGCGAGAGCTTGCTAGGACAGAGGCATCATCACTGAGATACTCTGCTACAAAGCACACTGTATGCCTGCCTTATTACTTACTCAACAAGGCTCTGTGGAGACACTTCTTTCCACATCACTTAACCATTACTTAGCAGAGACTGTAGACTGCAGTGACAAGGATTACCAAACTCTTATTTATTGTTTATTTATCCATTTATTTATTTATTTGACATTTGTCTACCAGGACAGTTCGACTGGACACAAGTCCTTTTTCAGTGGAGGCCCAGGGAGAAAAGATACCCTGAAAAAAGAAAATGTTAATATATAGATAGACAATCTAGCTTGCAGCACTACGGAAATTTTATATTTACACAAAATGTCATACAGTAATAGTAATAATGCAAGTTTTGATAAATAGGTTATACAAAGTTGTCAGAGAAATGCAGCTAACAATTATATTACAAGTATCAACCAAGTAAAAGGGGATGTTAATATATATGAAGATAAAAAGCCATAGCTGACATTTACCTAAGCAAAATATGATGTGTAGAGTGTATAATTTCCAATATCTGAGTATGTATTCAGAATTACAAATATAGAGAGACAGAGGTTAGACAGGAGTACTGCATGAGCATAGTTTTGTTTTGGTTATATGAGTTTTAAGTTTCTGTTTTTTTTAAATGAGATACGTTAGTACTAGATGTTAAATTCGGAGGCAATGTGTTCCAGATTTTATCTATGTAGTATGAGAAGAGCCAGTTTCCTGTGATATTACTGGACTTGGTTACATTTATTAGAGATTTATTACTGGTTGATTAAGAGTGAAGTAAATTTTGAAGGGCAGGGGTCTTTTCTGGTTGATAAGAGAATTTTATGGGCCATGATTAGTTAGCATTTCTGTAGGAGTTGAGGTAGTTCTAACCGATTGAGCTGCTTGAGTGCTATGCAGTGATGAGCTTTGAAAGGGGAGTTTGTGGCGAACCTGGCGATTTTGTTATAGCATGATTCTGGTTTTGATGAGTCACTTTTTTTTAGGTTTGTTAGAATTGGAGAGGCATAGAGGAAGGCTGAGATGAGATGTGATTGTGAAATGGTTTATTTTGTATTTTGTAAAGAACTGTTTATTTCTGTATATTTCTGTATCTGTAAAAACTGTGTATTTCTTTCATGAAGTTGCAGAATCTGGCTCCAAATCTGAATGTAAGAAAGATGAAACCCATGGAAAACAATTACACATAATGTGACAAATAATATAATAAATCATTTGTAATAGGGGGAATGAACGTCTAGGTAAATGTCCTTATTTAGAAGTAGACATTGAAATAAAATCTGATTTGAGGAATACAGTGCAATCTTTTCTCATATTACTGATGTTATGCTGATTAAATCCTGATATTCAAACAAAGACAAACCAGTTAAGCACCAGAGTGATATGCAACTCAACTGTAACAAATGTTAAGCACACTCTGCTGAAGTTGCTAAGGTCAGGTCTAATAGTCAGCAGTAAAATCTGCCTGTATTGACCAGCAAATAACAGCTGCTGAACAAAACATTTGTTTCTGCCTGCCGCCCGCACCAGTAATGTGTCCCTAAGTTCCTCTAATGAACTTGGAAAGTTGCTAGAATAACAGGATGTATTATCATGTATTTTCTGAACGATACAAACTGTGAAACTCCAATGTACTGTATGTCATTATTTATTGACTCAGTCCTCAGTGGTGTGTCCAAAACCCGCATCTATTATGAGGAACAAATTAAAAATATGAATCAATAATCTGGACGTTATGTGAAAATCTGGACAGTTGAGGGGCATGAAAGGTAAGTGTAAACATGACGTACAACTTTACTTTGCCTTTCTGACAACATCCGATTAGAGTTTTACAGCTTTGAAAGCTGGCAAAACACTTCACGAGTTTTTTCACTGTAACTACTAGTACACAAAGAAGATAAAGCTGTATGCGCCACAAAGAATTATTACCGTGTCACCGCTTATAACCTCAAATTATGTGTTCTCAACATGGATGCCAAAATTCACCTCTCGATATGGAATTTCTTGACATCCATGTCTTGGACACATAATGAGCAGGTTATGATCGGCGACCCAATCATAATCCTCTATATCTCTGGTAAGAAAATTAACAGCATCTACTTCATTACCGAATAAAAATTCAACAAAGCATACTCTTGTGTTTCTTTTTGTAAACCTCGTTGCATAGTCAGATGTAGTATTTCTTACTGCGTTGCATTTTCTATGTAGCTTACATAATAAATTTGGATTTGTAAAAATTTTCATTGCTGTCTGGGCTTCCAATGATCATCTTAAAATTACGCAATCTATCATTGTCAAGTCATTTACAAAAAATATATTGTCTAAAACCTTTATTTATTTAGTTAGTTATTTATGTATTTATTTATCTGATTTGTTGACTGGGTAAGTAGGCCAGTCATAGTACCATTTTTAGCCTTGACTTGAGGATACTTTTTAGTCACTTGTGGCAAGAAGAACAGAAGTATTGCTTCAAATATAATGCTGCTTACCAAAGAAATGTAAATAAATACCATCTATCTACATTTCCTTCTAAAATATCAATAATATATTCATCATGTAGTCTGCAAACTATTATTCAGAAACTGGCATTACTTTAGTTCAGAGGTTAGTACTAGGATAGTTGCCTTTGGGGCCTTTTTTTTCTTTTTTTTCCAACACATTTATTGAATTATCACTTAAGACATAAGCAAACATACTTTTATATTAAAGAAAACAAACCATATTAACATGTTCACAGTTACAAACATTATGCATTACATACAGCATACATTCTTTTACACAACTGTCATCAATCCAACATTACACAAATTGGTCAATTCCTGCCTTACCTTAAACCTCACTCTTTCTTCAAAACATTATTCTGCATTTACTGCTCCCACAATTTCCATTTTTTCTAAAGATACAATTTCCATTTTTTTATCTCTGTTAAAATATTCACTATATCAAATACAATGGGTTGAGACTTTGATATCCATATTCTGGTAATTGCTTTTTTGGCGGCCATCAGAAATAGACCTAACAAGGCCTTCTATGTCTAGGCAATTCAGATTCCTGTATCGCAGCTCAAAAAAAAATTTCCTTAGTCACACCCATTTGCTCACTAAATATGTCTGACAGAGTACTTTGTAGGGAATTTTTAAAATCTGCCACCTCATTATACTCCCAAACATATGTTCCTAGGTACCTCTTTCTTCCCCCTCACAGCTCCAACATTTGGCATCTAACCAAGGAAAAATTCTTTGAAGTCTGTTTAGGGTGCAAACATGTCTATTCAAATACTTCCAAGCAAAAATCCTAAATCTTCTAGACTTTGTTGCATATTTGGGAGCCATACATATGTTCTCCCATTATTTGAATGTGGATTGCTTATCCAATCTCCTTCCCCAATCTTTTCTAATCTCCTCTGATTGATTCCTATAGTTACTGTGCAATATTTCATATGTCCTATTAATTATCCCTTTTTTAAAAGCAGCTTCTATTCTAGATTAAACTAAAATCTTTACCAGAGCAGGTCTTTCACATTGTCAATTGGGATTGATTGTCTATACTCTGACATCAATCCCTGGTAGGGAAGTCTGTCTCTAGCCTGAAGTCCAAATGCCTTCTTAGCCACTTCTAATTATGCCTCTAATTATTTGATCCCAGTACCTTGGTTCCTTTGCCAGATTTATCCAGTAAATTCCAGCCCCCTCTTGCCTATTCTCTGTACCCTTAATTGCAGTCATCCCTATTGCAAAATCTCATTTCTCCATTCTTGTGTTGTCTTAGTTCTTAGAATACTTTCTTCTACTTCATGAATTTAATATTCTGTGTGGCTGTTGGTATTCTCCTTAAGGACCTGCATCCAGAATCCCACTCTCTCCTTATTTCTTGAACCCCCACACTTTATCATCATCCCTTTCCACTTTGAATTACAGCTTTCTACTTGTGTTGTGTATATGAGCCTTAACTGTGTAGCTCTAAAATATCCCTTGAAATCAGGTAATACTAAACCACTCTGTTTTACTGGAAGGATCAACTTTACCCACTTGATCCTTGCCTTCTTTTCCTCCGAGATAAAGTCCTTCAACTTTTTATTCGTTACTATCCACAACTTCCCCTCTGGTTGATAAAAATATACCTGGCCTTTATGTAAAACTAAAGAGACTAAAATATTTTCACTGCTTGTACCTTCCTATCCATATCCATAAACATGAGCTTAATCCTAGCCAATTATCTCATTTTAGACTCAAACCCTTCACCTTCTATCTGTAAGGTAAACACCTTAACCATTATGCTAACCTCAGTCCCCAGAAATAACTTGGGCCCAAGGGTGTCAAACTCATGTACCTGTTGTATGGAGTCTGGTGCCTTACCACTAGACCATGGTAACACATGCTCAATGAGTTTGCATGAAATCCCAGCAGTTGGAGAAGGGAGGTCTGACAAACTCTAAAAACACACTCCCTAACAATATGCGTGCAGCAAGAACTTATGCTGAAATTATTTCTGTCACAAACTGATGCTTGATATTTTCCTTGGCAGCTCACCTGTAGCATCCAGTGGAGCAGTGTTACTACACCCTCTCTCCCCTTCAGATAAATGTATTTAAATGTATTTGCTACATATCCTGTAAGACTCTGCACCCCAACCCATTTCAAGGCATACAGTGGATATGTATGCAACATACAGTACATTCTGTGAAACTGTACATGATATAGTAGCAAACTAATGTATATCTTTTATTCTAATTTGTATAACTGTATAATATAGAAAGAACTGAAAGTGTTTCTATTGGTACATGGCTTTGCTTAAAAGTGAATGAAAAGTTAGTTCTAGGAGAACAAAAGGTACAAATTACAGTGTGCAACTGTTTTTCAGTACTTTTCCAATGGTACGGCTACACTGATATTATATTTTTTGATGTCACAGAAAAGCGTTTTTGCAGATTCAGGGTAAAGGTGGTACAAGTGTCTTGATAAGCATGCTGCAGACAGACATAGATTTAGTCCTTTTATGGATTAAAAGGGTTAAGATATGTGCATTGCAATGTAAGCAGATGCAATTGTTCACAAGAGGTGAACATAAATAACCACATTTTCATTTGTTAGGCACAAGCCATAAACGTTAGACTGGTGTACTACAAAGATAAGTTTTTTTTAAACTGCAAGCTTGCATTATTCAGATGAGGTTATATTTTATCACCTCCAAGCATATATGCTTTATCACAGTAACATTTCTTAGAACTTACACAAATATCTTCATCTCTGTTTTTTATAAAAATGTATGTTATAAAAATAAATGTTTTGCTTTAAAGACTTGCCTAAACAATGAGCATTAGGGAGTAAATACACAATGTGTTACATACATACATTCTGAAAGGCATAAACCAAAAATATGTCAATCTGTTAATTTGTGTTCCTTTCAGTAGGATAAAATAAGCCTTTACCTTTGTCTCCAACCTGTAGTACTCCATCTAAAAATGCTCTACCTTACAATAGCACATTAAACATAAACAGAATAAAAAATCACTATAACAAATGCAACAGAAATACTCTCCATAGTATAGTATATGCCAAGAAACAAATTTTAAACATTACAAAGAACAAAAGCATTTTGTTGATCAACTTTTCAGAATATTACTGAGCAAATGATAAGTAGAAATGGTCTGTCGAATCACAGCATGTGCCCAGCCAGCTGTTTTACACCCAGATTCTACCAACTCGGCTTACAAAGCCAGGCTCCCGAGCACACTGCTGCATTGCGATTTGTAGACTGAAATGAATGAAGTTCAACCACTAAGTGCCCCTTATCAGCTAAAATTTGCAAATAAGCTTCTGTATTCACCCAAATGTCATGATCTGACCAATATAGATTCATTATTAAAGACCACCTTCCACAGCAATAGCAAATAGAACATTGATCCCACAATCTCTAAAGATGAAAGAAAACATTGTAAACTTAATCAAGCAACACTTAAAGGGTCAGAAAACCACAACATTTTTCTTTTCTGTTTTTGTAGTGGGCCAAGCCATACTGCATCCCCCAATATGGACCAACCCCCCATCCTAGATATCTCTATACCAACTATGAGGTCAAACTAAATTGGTGAAAAGGTAAAACAGCTGTAAAAAAAAGCTGGTAACGTCATCAGTTAATGATTGCTATGGTTTATTAAAACTCAATAAATAAATATATGCAGAAAAGAAAATCAACATGTTCTGTATCATAAACTCAGTAATTTATGAGCAAGTCAGCATGTACATTCCCTTAAACCAAACAACTTGTAAAAGCAAGCTTATAACTCCTACAGTGTTCTTGCATGGCAAAATGATAAAAAAACCAATTTCTATGAAAGGGCAACTCAACATAACTAGAATGAAAAGCACCTGTGGAGTCACAAGTTATACAGTATTCCTTTGACAACTTTGGCATAAGCTTGCATATTATCTAAGATACCTTTCTGAAAATAGCCCTTTTACATTTCTCTAAAAAGATACATGCAGACACAAAAAAACTACCACTGTTACATAAAATAGTGTAAAAAACAGGGGCAGAAATTCATTTGCCTAGCTCTATGAGCAATCCAAACATTATTTCACTATATTCAGTTCACATCTAACACCCTGAAGTTATTTTATAATGAGGTATTAGTTACCTCACATTTTTAATTAGCCTTTAGTGTATAAAACTTGCATTACAAAAGACGTCACTTGAAAGCTGATTCTACCATATAACTATAAAATATAACATCAGGTACTTTTCTTTTTGCAGTGTTATGTAATATCTATACAAAATATCTTGGACATTATGTCTTAGTCTGCAATTAGTTTGACATTTGTGCTAAGTATTTGTACAATGTCTTAGGTTTTATTAATTCGGGCCTCCTTTACGAATTAAATGTAACAGCTCAACATTTCCAAGTCAGAAAGTAATTAATACTTAAATTCCAACTACCTTAACAATATTAATGCATTTCTGTATGCAGGGTATACACAAGGGAGATGCTTACAGCCAGAGGAAATTTCTGAACCAGACAGGAGACACTACTCCTATAGGTACACACACACACACACACACACACACACACACACACACACACACACACACACACACAGTCAAAGACTCCTACATCACATAGGTACAAACGCTCTTCATTTGTATGTGTGTGTTAGAATGAGTGTTTGTATGTGTGCGCCTGTGTATATATACATATGTGTGTGTGTGTGTGTGTGTGTGTGTGTGTGTGTGTGTGTGTATATATATATTTATATATATATATATATATATATATATATATATATATATATATATAGCTAGATATAGCTATATAGATACAAACACAAACACACTTCTCTCTTTCTATGTGTGTGTGTGTGTGTGTGTGTGTGTGTGTGTGTGTGTGTGTGTGTGTGTGTGTGTGTGTGTGTGTGTATGTATATATATATATATATTTATATACATACACATATATATATATATATATATATATATAAACAATACTCATCAAACCCATTCCATTCAATATAAAAAAAAATAACTTGTGTAATAAACACCAAAAACTCACAATAAACCACAACAGACCCAAGGTTTCACCACGAAGGCTTTCAATTTTGATATATATATATATATATATATATATGTGTGTGTGTGTGTGTGTGTGTGTGTGTATAACAACCAGACTATTAAATATGAAGAAAAGACCTTATATGCGAAAATGACTTTGTAAATATCAAAATATAAAAAGAAAAACAACACTGAGGTGAAACTGTTACGTGCCTTCATTCTGTAACGTTGTCAGAACTTCATCAGAACTAATAATGTAAAGTAAAACTGTATAATAAGTAATATAATAAGTGCACACTGTTTAAAAATGAGGCAGCATCACCGAAACCTGAATTTAACAAACGATTATAATGCAAAAACATTTCACAGGGTAAATATACCCTTCACACCCCCCTTAACTAAATATACTAACTCCAGGATTGCACTACAGTGGGGAAAAGTGCACATTTCTCCCTTGTTGGCCACCTGGATACTTATCCTGTGAAATTCTTCGGCATTGTGTTCGTCCGTTAAATTCAGGTTTCAGCAATGTCATCTAGGCAATGTAATTTTCAGTACTGTGGGTTTTCATTCATTTGAAGTAGACCTTTATATAGATGTATGCATATATATATATAAATACACACACACACACAAACACACACACACACACACACACCTACAATCACACACATATATATATATATATATATATATATATATATGTTTGTAGGTGTGTGTGTGTTTGTGTGTGTATTTATACATATATACATATATATATAGATATATATATATATATATACACACACACTCACACACACACACACACACACACACACACACACACACACACACACACATATATGCACACGGCTCTCTCAACTACAAGATCTGAACTTGTGGGACTTAAATGTCTGAAGAATTAACATTACAATTCAAAGGGAAAACATAATTCTAAAAACTGATATTACAACAATAAAGCTGTTGTACTCTCCTGTAACACCTAACATGGTGGGCTACTCCCCCTCACATGCCTGAAGTTTATATACATTAACTGCATAAATGCTGTACTTCAGGGCTACTCCCTGTACTACAACCTCTGACTTATTATGTACTTCCATTATTTGCACTAAGCTGCACTACTCTGATGATCATAACTGCAGTCCTTGGGACTTCAACAGCTGTAAAAGTTACTTTTGATAAAGTGGTATCTTAAGAATACCGTAAAGAACCAGTAAGTCTGAAACATTGTTATTAAAATACTTCTCTTTTAGATTGCTGTTTCTTTC
This sequence comes from Protopterus annectens, assembly GCF_019279795.1. Lineage (NCBI taxonomy): Eukaryota > Metazoa > Chordata > Ceratodontiformes > Protopteridae > Protopterus > Protopterus annectens. Next base: position 1,979,656,450 of record NC_056739.1, read on the forward strand.
TCATTGAGTTTAAGCCCAATGTGAGATGCTGTAATTTACTTTATACAATGATTAAGTAAACTAGGAAAGGCAAAGTGGGAGCTCTGCATTTTCCATGGATTTCAACCAGTGGGGACTGCTGCTGCTCACAGAGCTGTATCAATGGAATACAGTATGAGGACCAGTGGCAAGATGACCAAATGTGTGAAAATTTGTACTTTGTCAAATTACAATTTGCCTGAACAAAGTCAGTAGTGTCATGGTTTGTCTGTGTCCTGAGGGGTACTGACTTCACAGATGAATATATTATATTTGTGGAAAGATGTTGAAAGCCCCTGCATGTGGATGTGGAAGCTTGCTCCCCAAGTAAAAGTCAGAGGTTAAAGGCAGTGCTGATCTTGCTAATTGGATTAACACAGTTTTTAATGAATGCATTTTCAAGTTTCTGATATTGTGCCATATGATACATTTCTTTATGAAGCACCAGGCAGAAGCAGGACAGCAGAATAAGGTCTTTTTTTAACTTACATTTAACTTAAAGTGATTCCATAGAATAATTAAACAGTCTTCAGGAAGCCTACTTCAAACAGCAAGGCATTTCTAGTTAAGGCAAGGTCTAGCTAATTGATACCTAGCATAAAACAATATTTAGATGAATAGACTGATTCTAGAGAGAGCTAGCACTGTCAGATAAATAGAGATATGCAATGGTAGCAATTAAAATAAAATACACATTTATGTGGAACAAGTCATGTGATAAGGTTAAGCTGAACTGCACAGGGGCCCTTTAACACATCTGATTAGCTGTTCTGTGTATCACTAATGAGTTCCTTTCAAATTCTATAACTATAAAAGTCAAAACATATATATCTAGTACTGTGATTGATTTTATTTTTTATTTTAATTAAATTAATTAATTTGTTAACCTGGTAAGTGAACTGGCTCTTTACAAATCTTTTTCAGCCATGACATGGACCATAAGGACAAAGATGAAATGTATATATATATATATATATATATATATATATATATATATATATATATCTATATATATATATATATATATATATATATATATATATATATATATATATATATATATATATACATGGATTCACTTCAGAATCTCGAACGTCTGAAAACCCAAATTTCATATGGTCGAGACTACTACTCAAAACCCAAAAAATAATCTAACAAAAAAATAAATAAATAAGTAAATAAAATGTTTCTCCGGGGGGGGGGAAAGACCCCTGCACACCCCACATCTCTGCTACTTAAATATACCAACCCCGAGATCACACTACAGTGAGGAAAAGGGAAATCTCCCATTCCGTGCAGTATGCAGATCTCCATTCAGAATTCTAGCTTCTGAAAACTCAATCATATGGTCTCGACCATATGACATTCGGGTTTTCAAGTGTTCGAGATTCTGAAGGGAACCTATCTACATATATATATATATAAATGTGTGTGTGTGTGTGTGTGTGTGTGTGTGTGTGTGTGTGTGAATATGGATTCCCTTCAGAAGATCGAATCTTCAGACAGATTAACTTCTTATGGTTGAGACCATATGATCGACTGTCCAAAACATCAAAGCTTTTGTATGCAGAGTGTAGTACAACGGGAATCTGGGAATTTACCATTTCCCAACTGTATTACGGTCAGAGTTGGTATATATAATATGCAAGGGATGTGGGGGTGCAAAGGGGCTTACCTCCCTGCAAAAAACATAGAGTTTTCTTGTTTTGTTTTGTTCAGTGTTTCGGAAAGTCAATTAAGTTCAACTTTCTGAAACTTTGATTTTCTGACATAGATCTATACGTACTACATATGGAAAGAGGAGATGAAAAGAAATCAAAGCACATGGAAAAACCTCAGGTAGACATAGAAGCAACATATGAACAGCAGGCAGACATTAACCTTAAGTCAGGATTAAATCCTTGGTCCTGGAGATTTAAAGCAAAGCCTAAAGCAGTAAGACACCATGATGCCCTGCTTCTGGCATTTCTTATGAGAAGGAAGACAATAAGCAGTACTTAAATAAAATGAGGGGTACACCCCTCAAATACATGCTTTGGTAGTCTCCCTTGTCTATGAAAGCTGATGCGTCAGTGTGCCCAAGTATGCAGAAATCTGAAACACCCAGTTGTGGAATTAAAATGCTCTTTCAACCTATAATATTTTCGAGATCTTAGCTTACTTAATGTATGTTCTTCTGTTATAGTAAACTGCTTTTTTCTGAAAGGCTCTTCAGAAAAGTGAAAACCTTCTACAAGTTCATAGTCATATTGTAAGTGAGATATTAAATGTATTGATTTATTTTATTTATTTGTCTTTGTTCACCAGGAAAGTCCAACTGGACAGATCCCCTTTTAAATGGAGACAGAGGGAGAAAAGCTCCATCAGAGTACATTTATATCAACAAGGGAATTCCAGACAATTCTCAGAAAAAAGACAGTTATATTTTTCATGAAACACAAACATAATTACAAGACAGGTATATACAGCAAAGTATTTACATCAACAATTGTAAGCCTATACAGCTGTTCCAGCTGTAAAATCTTACAGAATTAAATGGATTGATACTGCAGAAGGAAACATCATTGTAAAGAATTTTAGTGTTCTTTCATTTCAGTAAAGAAAGGTTTGCAAGGAGTTCAAAATATGAAATGAAGTTATAAAATTATGTAGGGAGATTCTGGTATTGTATAGACCGAGACTGAATGATATACTGAAGTTAGTAATAAAATAAATAAGGAGGGGATGGGTGATATTAGCATTGTATAGGAGGATAGTGCTAATAGCATATGGCAGACAGCATGGTATAGGATTGGTTCTATTTATACTGCCTGTTCAAACTGGTGTATCTAGAAGGTTTATAACGTAGATGTACAGGAGATGCATGAGAGGCGTAGAGTAGTGGCTGGGGGCAGTTACAAAAATAGCAAGATGAGAAGTGTTGTTTAAGGGGGTGAAAGGGGATGTATTAATTCAAGTGCAGGAGGGAAAGTTGTTAGGGGTGTAATGATTCAAGCAGAGGATGGCAAAACGTTTGTGATAAGCATTAAGAAGTTTGTGCTTTCACTAGCGGTCTCAACCTGGTGATAAACATGAGCATGACCAGAATTGGGTAAGGTCTGAGCTGGATTTAATCGCTTGGAAGTTTGTTAATCATTTTTACTTGAGTAGGGATGGTGCTGCAGAGCTTGGAGTTATAACAGGAGTATGGCGAGTCCCTTGATGAATTATTTAATTTAGTAATATGGAATGGAGGTCTCTTGTAGGGGTGTAGAACAATAATATGTTTTTAATGCAAGGCATTGTTCAGAAAAATATATCACTTTGCATGCCATAACTAGCTGAGAGTATGTTATGTAGTTGTTAATTCTAGCCAGTTGTTAGATCAACATACCATGTTCATTACTGTGAGAAGGAATCTTTTTGCAGCCTCTGCTCCGTGATATTGAACCATGTCTGCATCAGCCACAATCAGTGTTTCAATGGTATAATCATTGGTTACATGAATGGCATTTCTTCTTCCTCGATGATCTTCTGTAGTATTTGTATTTTTCTGACTCTTTTTGCCTAGAAAAGAAAATGAACTGTGATCTACCTGATTGACAAGAAAAACAATGAAAACATGACAAACAGGAGCAATATGTAGTTTGCAAGATAATATCTCAAAAGAGGACTGCAACCTAGCAAACAAAGGTATTATGAAAGAGACATTTGCAATGGTCAAGCAATATTTTACATAGGGTATATAAGTCTCAGTAGCTCAACATGTAACACTTGCCTTTGGTACTTGAAAATCAGAAAGCAGTGGGTTCTACTCCCACACAAGATAGGTATATAAACTTTTCCCCAGTACTAACACTGTAGTTCCATCCTTCTGATGAGACAATAAAATGAATCCCCATCTGCTTGATGATAGTTCAGGTGGATGCAAAACATCCCATGGCACTTATCAAGAAGAGTGGTGGAAGTTTCCCAATGCCTTGACCAAATTTTCCCTAGTCATTACGAATACCACCTAGGGTTTCCCCTGAAAAGAGACCATAGGTCTGCTGGGAATAGCCTAGTCAACAATGTGGAAATAAAATTAAAAATAAAGTATGTACAAGACAACATATTAGCTAGGTGTTCCTATCATCCCGTTCACAGAACATGGATGCCATGGAATAAAAATGATCATGCAAAGGCACTTTGCTCTACCACTGCAGCTCTACAGCCATCAGTATGCTGCCCAAGGAAGAAACTACAGTTTGATTCACAGCAACAGCATTAAGGCTACAATGGTATGAGTAAAAAACAACATCGGAAAAAAGGAGGGTCACACCAAATAAAATAATCATCCAAAAATGTTAATTAAGTGTTTTCATACTACTAAAAGGACTTTATCAGAATAAAACAGTGCATTATCTACAAGCCTTTTATACTACAACCTGCCTTTTAAAAATTAAATTAAATTCCTAATTTACATAATTACATCAATAAATCTCTAAAGTGTCATTCCTAGTAAAAACAAATACTAGAGACATACAAAAGTGTGAGACAAAACAGCTACAACTCCTTAGTCAACAATATCCCAAAAGATCCCAAATATACTGAAAATAAATCACAGTTAAAAAACTACTAGATATGACTTTTAAAAACTTTTTGTATATATTTAAAACTACAATTTCCCAGTGCTTAATCTGAGTAAGGAATGAACAGTCACACACTCATTTATTCCTAGAACTGAGGGCATTTAGCCTAAACTGACACAGTAATTCTTTGTATTCAAGTTTAGTTTGCCAGTCACCTCCCCTTGGGTTTGGTTAAACAATAAGCCTAGGTTGACGGATTAGGGAACTCCTTTACCCATCCCCGCTCACCGCACCTGTTAAATAATAAGCCTAGGTTCATGGATTAGGGAACTCCTTAACTCATCCCCCGCTCGCCATACCAGTTAAATAATAAGCCTAGGTTAATTTTATGTTATTTTCTAATGAAGTTCAACCGAAAACTTTACAATGAATGAAAGCGCTCAAAATGTGATTTAAATTAATAAAAGACTGACCAAAACACCAAGAATAGCCTCGCGTCTATGCTACTTCCAAAATAGCAAAAGTTTCTAAATAGTTGTTTATACCTTTGTGGTAATGGTGTCAGAAGATATACGCACACAAACTCTCAGCTCACCGATCACATAAACTGCCTTTCCCACGAAACATACATTTCACTTAGCTGCACACAGAAGCGTTCGCCCAAGTGAACTATTCCCATATACACATAAATGTGTGTGTGTGTGTGTGTGTGTGTGTGTGTGTGTGTGTGTGTGTGTGTGTATAGATATCTATATATATATATATATATATATATATATATATATATATATATATATATATATATATATATATATATATATATATATATATCTTGCATATCTATATATAATACTATATTACACATGCACACACACACACACACACACACACACACACACACACACACACACACACACACACACACACATAAATATCTATCTATATATATATATATAGAGAGAGAGAGAGAAGAGGAAGAGACAGCATGAGAGAGAGAAAAACATTTTAGCCAGAATTTTTAAATAGAATGAAACTGGTGGAGCTGAGGAATCCCATACAGATGCAAGGATGCAGGGAAAGCATGGCAAACTACAGAAAACCATGACTAGTGGTCAGTATTGAAGTCTAGAATTTGGAAATGTGGCACAGATGCTGCTGTGTTAGACAAAATGCTAATATTTCAATATCCGTATTAAAAACTTCCACATCATATCCTAAATGATTCTAGAGAAGCCTAAAATATGTTTATCTTCATGCAAATCCAGCACCCCAAACACTCCCACAACAACCAGCAGTAATAACAAAATAATTATTTAATTAATTTAAAATATACCGGCAAATAATTTGCCAAATCATCCTCAACAACAATAAAGTGTACTTTATAATGAAAAATTATGCATCTTTTAACTACCCCAAAGTTATTAACCTGTAAGAATAATAATAATAATAATAATAATAATAATAATAACTATAATGATAACCTCATGGCTTAACTGCAGTACATTAATTATCTTCAAGACTTCTTTTTTACTCTGTTCCTCCGAAGTAGCTGTACTTATTACAACTGTGCTTGATCAAAACATCATTAATGGCTATGTCTTTCTAATATGGACAGATCACCTCCTAACACACTTTCAAACAATTCTTGTGTAGTTCCCAACAAAACCACATAACACACACAGCAATGTTGGGTGATACAGATTTTAAATGTACACAGCTTAATAATAATAAGTACAGAGCACTTGTGGATTTGGTTTTATATTTTTCTAAAGTCTTCAACATAATCATTCACTTTCTCCTTACTGAACACCAGTTACAGCTTGGCTTTTTCTAACATATGTAGGCTGGTTTATAAACAACTAGTACAACAGGAAATAATGCATCAGATGGGAATTAATCACCATCCACAGTCATCAATGTCCACTATAAAGTAGCACCAGGTTCCTCATCGACCAGTCTCTTCTTCATCATTTTTGTTAATAACATGAGAACCATATGTGGCACTGTTACACTGGTCCTTGTTATATGTGGCACTGCTACACTGGTCCTTGTTATATGTGGCAGTGCTACACTGGTTCTTGTTATATGTGGCAGTGCTACACTGGTCCATGTTATATGCAGTAGCACTACACTGGTCCTTGTTATATGTGGCAGTGCTACACTGGTCCTTGTTATATGCGGCAGTGCTACACTGGTATATGCGGCAGTGCTACACTGGTCCTTGTTATATGCTGTAGTGCTACACTGGTCCTTGTTATATGCGATAGTGCTACATTGGTGCTTGTTATATGCGGCAGTGCTACACTGGTCCTTGTTATATGCGGCAGTGCTACACTGGTCCTTGTTATATGCGGCAGTGCTACAGTGGTCCTTGTTATATTTGGCAGTGCTACACTGTTATATGCGGTAGCACTACATTGGTCCTTGTTATATGCGGCAGTGCTACAGTGGTCCTTGTTATATGTGGTAGTGCTACACTGGTCCTTGTTATATGCAGCAGTGCTACAATGTTATATGCGGCAGTGCTACACTGTCCTTATATGCGGCAGTGCTACACTGGTCCTTGTTATATGCAGTAGCACTACATTGGTCCTTGTTATATGCGGCAGTGCTACACTGGTCCTTGTTATATGTGGCAGTGCTACACTGTTATATGCAGCAGTGCTACTCTGGCCCTTGTTATAGACAGTAGTGCTATATTGTATTATCACTCAGCTCAATGTACACTGTTTTGCTCATCCACTATGTCATGAGGTGCTGAATGCAAACCCCACTCACTGCAGTCCAGCACTAACTAAAGGGCCCCACACTCATTCTCATTCTATACAAATGGTAAACACACTGTTTACAGTCAGGAATCACCAACTAATCACTGCATTTCTTAACAATAAATCAACTGAGGTAATCAGTAACATCTAGGAATGATTCTGAATCAGTACTTATATACTTTAATACTCTTGTATAAAGTTCAGCTTCCAAAACCAAAATATTCAAAATTAGCTGTACAGATTTAAATAGTACTATAGCATGGATACCAGGATACCATTATCACTGTAGTAATTCTGTTACACAGTGACATTATGACATTACAGATACATTCTCCTCACAAATACCCCTTCAAGGTAATTTAACAAACAAGAAACCCACAACAAAACTGGCAAATTTGTCACTTCCATAACCTGTCATCATCATAATCACTGAATATTCTTAAAATCACTTTTCTGGCTGAGTCTCCTAAACAAAACACAATGCTCCCTGCTAAATCTATCCCACAAAATATTAAATATTATATATACACACATGTTCTTCACTTCAGAAAATAATAATACCTGCTACAAGTCTTAGATCAACAAATACTGTACCCTTTCAATCCAAAAATCAGATTTCATCTTTGTCTTTTTGTACTACTGCATGGTGCACAAACATGGAAACAAATAACATGTAGCTGTTATTACTCAAACAAAATGTATGACAATTTTACATTCTGTTACTTAAAAAAATAGTTGTGTCTGTATGCTTGTTATTGTCATTATTTTGTTTATCTGAGCAGTTCTTGGTGATAAATGCCTAGGGTTTTGGCTGAAAAGGGTGTGCGGACCAACCCATCATCCAATTTAGCATATTTATACAATAAATAAACAATAAATAGCGATGCCATAACTTGAGGCTCTGTTACATTTTTTCCAGATGGATTTGAACACTGATTATCAGTATGAAAAAGTTGCACTATCACCACAGCAGAGAGTACAATTATCTGAAAGATGCTGTCACTATCATATGAAGATAAATACCATTAATGTCAAGGACTGCCAAATAAAATTATGTTTCATGAATGCAAGTAAAGTCTTCAAAGTCACCATCCTGAAAGATTTTGTACTTACAAACATTTTCATATCTGATAAATCTACAAATAGCTTTGATGTCTTGCCATTTTAGGTACTAGAAATACCCTGGCATAAAGCCTGACCTTGGATCAAGTAATACTTTCTACTATTTTTTCGACAGTCCTTGACCCGTTAGCTGTAAAGCTTGCTGTACTTGCCCAGAGAGTTTTTATGCAACAAGCTGCAGCATTCGTGTCAGGAGGAAAACATTTTGTTTCATACACTTGCAACTATATACACACCCTACCTGTCTGTAGTTACCTGCTGCCAAGCAAAAAGATGAACCTTAAGCTTGCTATCTAGAGGTACTGAGAGAGGGCAAAGAGTGAGAGACAGGCAGCAGTCACTGTGAAGATCTTAGGTCGCATCTTCTTTTTTCTGCGAACATGATTGTTTCCTTTTGCACTGCTTTATTGGTGGCGATGTTAAAATAAGCCCCCTTCCTACAAACTGGTTTCTTACTGGTTAAAAAAGTCATTAAAGTGATGAATAGAAGGTACGCACATTTGTTTAAAAGGATATCCAGTTTTAAGATCAACAATAATATCATCTTCTGGTACTAGCTGATGAAAACATTTTCTTGTATCACAACAGCATTCAGTAAGTTTCCTCTAAAAGCTTCATTCTAAGTTTCAGTCATAAGCCATGCAAGTCTAATACAACACCTGATATAACCATTGCAGATGTAGTATCAACAGCTTTCACAGCTTTTCATGGCATAACGGTTGAGCACAAAAAAAAAAATGCACACGTCCAGTGTGCCTCTATAGTTTAAAGAAATAAACGTCAACAATTTTCAGTCAGACAGTGTTGTAAACACAAAGTTCACATATGTTATCAATTTAATGGCTGCATAATACATCTGGTTCGTATCTCCTATACAATCATGGAGGAACTCCATCCCAAACGATACCATGGCCAATATTTTGACTATATTCTGCTTGACAATCTAATACCACTAAATTATTCCTAAAAATAACTAAGCATGCTATCCAAGGAGCAGATAACCTACCAACTACATATCAGAAACCAACAGCTGAATTGGCAACCTGACCTGCATATATGATAGTTAACAGATCACTTATGGAAGGCATGGAACAGTTGTTCTGGAAAAACATTCCTATTGCATTTCTGTGCAAGTGCAATTTTGAAAGTTACCCAAGCATATTGTGACCTCTCTCCTTCGTAGATCTTCCCTTGCCAACATACATGAGAAGACTGTAAGCAGTGGTCTCTCTTGTTTTTGGAAGAGTGGCATACCTAAACCAAAGGTGTGGGTTCTGAAAATAATATGGAACCCTTTCTGACACAATTAAAGTTAACAGACTATTACATATTTTAATTTGCTACTCAAATTCTTTAGTTGCTCGAAAGCAGTTAATCTGGTCAACAACAAATTCCTACTGACAAGTTTGTGGTCTTCACTCAACATTGCATGCAATCACTTAAGCTTAAGCAGAACATCACAAATAATCTCCAAAGGAGTCACTGAGGTCAAACCTATTCCTAGTTTAGCCAGATCTAAGTGTCCCAGAATGGCACAGTTTTATGCCTATTGCCATATTTCATATGCATCAGTGATGTTATATGATCTAAACATGCTTGTTCACTGACTTGGCAATATGTAGGTCTGATGAAAACTGTGGTATTATCCAGTCCAAGCTCTATGGTGCCTTCACAAAAAGTTAAAAATGGCTATGGACACTTTGTTTCCTTCTTGAATCTTTTTTTTTTCATTGTTTTGGGTTACCAAAATGAAAATATTGAACTATTTGTGCTTAATTTCTTTGCATTTCAATATTTTGTTGTGGATCCTTGTATATGTCGTGTGTGTATTTATGCATACTTATGGCTGATCCATTTGTTCTGTTCTACTGTATAGAGGGATAAAGTCCTGACTATGGCCTGGATCACCTGAGTTCAAACACTGGCTTAAGAACTGGAAAAACTGGCCATGGTAGGATTAGGAGGGCAATGCCGGCCTGCCTACCCCAGAGGAGGGAATGGCGTCTGGCTAGCTGTTTTACCACATGCAATCAGAGATTTGCAGACAATAAAAAAGGAGCCTCTAGCCAGAGATGTCAGCTTGGTTTATCAATCCAGTGATGGTTGTGCTTTTTAACATGGGGGTAGAAACACATTATTTGTGTGTGTTGGGGGGGGGGGGTTGCACTAGGCACTCTCATGTCAGCCATCAACGGGTGGGGATAGCACCTAATTAGAAATGGCCTCTTTGTTCTTATTACCAGATATGACCAAGGGCACACATCTCCATGGTTGGTTGGAGGATGACCCTCTCCAGCTGCCACTTGCCTCCATGATGGAGAGAAGATCAATGGGAAGGGGTAATGGGCAGTTGAAGCAGACAGAAAAGGACATAGAAAAAATGATATTTACTTACCTGTGCAAGTGTGAGTATGTGTGTGTGTGTGTGTGTGTGTGTGTGTGTGTGTGTGTGTGTGTGTGTGTGTGTGTGTGTGTGTGTGTGTGTGTGTGTGTGTGTGTGTGTGTGTGTGTGCATGTATGTGAATGAACTAACTTACAAGTAGGATAAAAAGTTGTTTGTTATACACAGCATTCTACTAACTGATTAATTAATAGGCAGCATGTGTAATTTGTGCTGTAAGTCGATTCCTTTTAATTTCAGAATTTGAAAAAAAAATACTTGTTTGCTAAATTATATAGAACTGCATGGCTTTTCTCATTGGGACACCTCTGAAATAGAAAAGCAGTACTGATATTTGGCAAGATTCACCTGCTCAACAAAATGAAATGGTAATCACCATCAGACACTACACTTTTCTTGCAGACATTAAGGACTTCATCAATCTGAATACCTGCATTCATATTTTACAAGAATTACAAGAAGGTTCTCAGCTAAGTGGACTTTACAGATCAAAAAATGCACAATGGCCTCTGCTGCCAAACCCTAGCAGCTTTCTACCTGCTACCATTACTGGTATAAATGCCACCAGCAGTGTAAAATGATGCAAATGTTCACAATGATGAAAGAGATGGATTAAAAGGAGAACTGATGTGGCATTCACCCTGGGCTTCTCTTTATCAAAGAGCCCTGATGTTATCAGCTTGCTGTATGAATCTCGACAAGCGGCAGGCAGGCTGAATAGACTGTGGAGCACATACCAACTACATACAACACGACCTGAATAACTCAACTGGCTGCCTACTGCAGCAGTGTAGATAACTAATCGCTATAAAACATTTACTTTAACTCAGGGCAGGATGGATGTGTGACTGAGACTATAAAGTGTTTGCTCCTCATCCTGCTTGTTTTACTTATGCCTCTTCACAGCACTGACATAGCAATAGTTACTGTCATCACCCAAATCCTGTGTTGGCAGTGTGACGAAAGCTGCTACGTGTTGATCCAGAGTGCTAAGGTGACGTTTGAGTATTAGTCTCCCTGCTTGGCTGCAACTAACAGGCAATCCAACATAGTGAACACAAACACACAAAATAAATAAATAAATAAAAATGAGAACAGCATTACTGTTTGTGTGTGTTCAGTGTGAGTGTGTAGTTGTGCTAATATTGTTTTGTCGAAGTCCATTGGTTCCTTACATTAGACTGATTGACAGCTTTAATTAATAGTGGATTTCTAGTGTGTTTTGTGTGAAATTGCTATCATTATAATGGAATGCTAAAATTTAGTGTTATTTGGTGCAATGTGTGTTGTGTTGCTGTAGGTGTATATGATGTATGATCACACTTTTGTGTCTGTGTGTAGAGCAGGACAAGATTTCATTGCAGACAGTAGGTGCGTTCTCCACTGTTGTATAGTCATGGACTTAGCTTATTCAAGTAAGTGGAATCTAGGGGTTTCAGGAAACTTGCCCCCCTGCAAAAAAATTAAAGTTATGTACTCAGCATAACTATGCATCTATATTGTCTATTTTCATTGTTCCTCAACTGACTGGTCTCGGCTCCGACCCCAGATCTGGCTCGGCTGGATTTATTAGACTATCGGATCCAACTCACGAGCTCCTCCCTTTACCCATAATGTTCCAGGTACCTTTCAATACCTCAGATCGAGTTTGCTGCCCAATAAGCAATTTACATGTAGAACTAACCTCAGGCTATTAGAAACAGTCTGGGGCTCAAACCTGGAACAGAGGTTCCATAACATCCATAAGGTCACTCCAGGTGTTAAAGGGAAGCGGAAGGCGGGTTGGAAGATGAGGAAGAATGAAAATGGACAACACAGATGCAGGGTTATGGTAAGAACATAACTGCAATATCTGTTGCTGTCCTTATCATTCTTTCTCAACTGATGGGACAGAGTCCCCAGCTACATGAACCTTGGGAGGCCCTCATGGAAGGGTATTTTGGAGTACTGCAGAAACAAAGCAGCCCTGGTTCTGGAAGTCAAATCCAATTTGTAATGACCAATAAAAGTATGAGCATTAGGCCAAGAAGCTGGGGCACAAATGTCATCAACTGAAGTTCTAGACCACAATGTTGATGATGTAGCGTGCTTTACAGTATCTAAGCAAGGACAAACTGTGTAAACAATATGCAGTGTGTAATTCATCTGGCTAAGATGCCTAGAAACTTTATTTTGCCCAGTTTGTTGGGGGAGAATGAGACAAACAGTTGATCTAATTTTTTGAAATATTTTGTTCTATGTAGATAAAAAAGAAGCAGCCTATGTACATCCAAGAGATGAAGCATGTATACACCTGTATTAGCAAAGCTGGGAAAGAAAACTGGCAAATTAATGGTTTGGTTAATATTCAATTCTGAGGCTATTTTAGGCAGGAATGATGGATTGGTTCTTAAAGTAACTTTATTTTTGTGGAAGATCAAACATGGGGATTTATAAGAGAAAGCATGGACCTTGGATATTTGTCTAGCAGATGTAATGGCTACAAGAAAAACAGTTTTCCATGATAAAAATGTTAAGTTGTACCTAGCCAATGGTTCAAAAGGACTCTGAGTCAAAGCCTGTAGCACAATTGCTCAATCCCAGGGGGAAGGGGTGTAGGGCTCTTCACTGGAGGTCTAAGCAAAAAGGTACCTCTGAGGAAAGCCTAGCACAGTTTTGATGAAGCTAAGGAGAAAGCATTTTTCCCAGAATTAAAATTAGATATCATCACCAACTTTAATAGTAGAGAAACTAGCTCTTTCATGAAAGATAAATGTTAAAAAAATCCAGAGCAGCAGAAATGGGGGCAGTGAATTTGTCTAATTCTCTCTGTACAGCTGAAATAAAAGAATATTTTCCATTTACTTTTGTAGATTTTCCTGGTAGAGGCCTTCTGAGATGACAGTAATATTGGTTGGACTGGGGGAGAAAACCTGGTCTGTCTAACCATTAATGGAAAGGAAGAAAGCAAGCGGTCAAGATGAGAGAGAAGGTCTTGACTGGGGTCCAGTACCATGGTGGGTATCAAAGATGAGACCAAAGGAAAGGGAACCACACTTGACAAGGCCAAAAGGAGGCAATGAGGATAACCATGCTCTTCTGTAAGAATTTGGGAATTAGAGGTATTCGGGGATAGGCATAAAGGAGACCGGAGGGCCAAACATGGACTACAGCATCTCTCAGAGACTCCCTCAGAGAGGGAATCAGGGCAAAAAACTTGCTGCATTTGTTGTTGAGGGGAGAGGCAAACAGATTGCAGCAAGATTGTAACCATTGATGGAAAATCCCCTTTGCCACTAACTGATTGACAGACCACTCATGAGGCATCAGAATGGACCTGCTGAGTTTGTCCACTAGTACACTGGATTTCACATTGATGTGCATCACCATAAGAAAGTGGTTGGAGGAGATCACCCACTGCCACACTCTAATTGTCTCTCAACAAAGAGGATAAGATTGGATTCCCCCATTTGTTGATATACCAAACTACACACATGTTGGCTTGAATCGCAATGTCCTGAGAGGGAGGGCATCCTGGAAGGTCTGCAATGCTAGGAGGACTGCTCTCATCTGTAGGACATTGATGTGCAAATTGGTCTCTTCTGGGGACCACTTGCCTTGGACCATCCTTTCCAAGAAATGTTCACAAAGGGACGGCCTTGAGAAATTTTGTTTGACTAAATCCACCAACACAGGTGTCCTTTGCATACTTGTGTGAGCTTGACTGGTGAAAACAAAGGATGGTGAAAAATTGACCACTAAACAGCTAGAGTCCATTGGATAATTTGCATATAGAGCCAGGCCATAGGAAGCAAGGTTAGGGCTACTGCCATCAACCCCAAAGTCTGAAGAATAAGTCTGGCTGGAGGAGAAGGATGTGAAATAATTTGATCCATTTGACACCTGATGATCTCTACTCTGTTTGGTGAAAAGGAGGCTATCTGACTAACTGTGTTCAAATAAGTGCCTATAAATTCCAGATTTTGAACAGGTTGAAGATGTGACTTGCAAAGGTTGACCAAGATGCCTAGGGATTGATATAACTAGAACAAGTAGTCTCTGGATTTCTTGAGGAAATGCCAAGTTGGCAATGAGAAGTCAGTCATCTAGGTTTGGAAACACCTGGAATTCTACCAGTTTCAAGTGAAGTTGCTACCTCTGCCATACACTTGGTTAACACCCTGGGGGCTGTGTTGAGACCAAAGGGCAGGGCTCAGAACTGACAGTGACTGCCCCCCAGCCAAAAGTGCATAAATCGTCAGGATCAACCGCTCATCTTAATGTGATAGTATGAATCCTGAAGATCGATGGAGCACATCAAATCATCCTTTTGCAGAAATGGCAGAATGGACTGTACCATGACCATTCAGAACTTTGACTTCTTTACAAATTGATTCAGATTGCTGAGGTCCAGGTCCCCATTTTGTTTGGCACTAAAAACAATATTCAATAAGTTCCAAATCCTCTCTGGTTTGGTGAAACCTCCTGGATAACTCCTTTTTTTACAGCTTTGAAATTCTAGAGCTGCTGCTTCCCTCTGACTGGATGGAATGTTGAAGAGACTTTTCTTTTTGTTTGGGGGAATTTCTAAAAATGGTATGAAGTAACCTCTGGATATGACATTCTGCACCCAGGAATCTTTTATAATTGATGACCCAGCATCTGGGTGCAGAGAAAAGTGCACTCCGGCTGCCTCCAGGGGTGAGTATCTGGCAACATTTCAGGACCACTGAAAGTGTTTATCCAAGAAGGAGTCTCAGAAAACCTGAAATTGGGAGCCTCCACTGCCACAAGGATGGTGTCTTCCATTCAAATCCCCCCCCACCTCTAGGGTAGATATCACCTGGTGGGTCTTGGAGAGGACCCTGGGACTTACAGAACCACATTTTCCTGACTCCTCACTGATTCCTAGAAAAGTATCTTTGAGGGATAGAGAAACATATCCCTATGGCAGACATGGTCTTTCCATCCTGAAAACTCAGGGAAAGTGTTTCCTTAACAGTGGGGCCAAACAAGAACAAATCATCAAAAGGAGCTCTGATTAATGAAGACTTAAAGGATTCCACAAAATCACACACGTGCATCCAGGCATGTCTTCTAACGGCTATACCTGAACTCACCAGCCGTAAAGTTCCCTCAGCGGCATGGGAAATTAACCTCTTGGAAATATTAGACATGGATAAAAGAGTGGCCAGTTGTAAAGAAATCTTCTTGTGGTCCTCCACAGACATAGACTCAGAGATGGATTTAGAAAGCTCTTTATTCAAATCCTGTTGCAGCCTGATGAAATGTGCCAAGTAGTTCAGTGACTGTAGGGCAAAGGTCGCTGAGGCGAAAATGTGTTTTCCTAATCTGTCCAACCCTTTGGACTCTCTATTAGGGGGATGGACAGAGGAACTCTGCTCTACCAGCTCTTTCGTTGTGACTGCCACCTCAACCATGGCATCAACGGGGACCCTTTTGCTTCAGTGGGACCTGTCCTTAGGAGGTGCAAGGAACTTATCCAAACAATGGATGATGGGTTCTACAGCATCCAGTTCCTTCCACACACAGCAAGAGAACAGAGCTATAAAATCATCAGCTGGGGAGTCACGCAAGACATAGATGGGCTGGACCAAAAAGCTTCCAGGAGCACTGACTACTCCTGGTAAGGGTTATCAGAGGACCATCCATATTTCTGACTGAGGAGACATAATTTGGTGGAGACATAGGGGACCCCTCCCCTTCATCAAAGTCAGTGTCTTTGGTGAGTGACTCCTGAGGGGAGTATATGTGCCTCCCCTTGCACACTCTCTTGTGGGGGACATCCACGGTGGGATGGCCTGGGGAGGTTACCCAGAAAAGGGGAAACTCTTCGAGGGGAACTGTCTGGACACTTGATAGGGTAAGCTTTTCTTGTGTAATAGAGCTGTGAGGATCACAGCTTGGACCTGATGGTGGCAGAGCTGTAGGTTCCAAAGAAAAAAGAGTTGCCGTGTCTCTTGGATCAGAGAAGACCCTGTCCACCACCTGGAAGGTAGAAGGACCAGGAGAAGCCATAGCTGGCCACACTGGAGCCAAAGCTCTAAATGCTACCATGTCCCAACACTGCCCGGATCCCTGCCTTGAAGGGGGAGTCAGACCTATTCTGTCTAAAACCAAATCCCCAAGGAGCAGGGAAGGCTCCAACAACCTCAGCATCCAACCAAGTCCCCTAGACCTGACACCAATGCTTTGACTCCAAGACTCGTCCTGGTCCAAGGGAATCAATGACAGGCAGGTCAGGAATGCAGTCGGAGTTGAAGATTTAGCTGTCATCAGATTTGATGTCTACACTCTCAGGGTTCTCAGTTCTAAAGGCTCCAAAAATTGCCAGTCAGTTCAGAGCAGGAGAAATCACAGTGTAGAAAACAGAAGGGAGCTCATGGATCTGCTGGGATAGTGAGCCAGGTTAACCCCCATCTGAACCTGAGCTAGGAGAAATTTCCTTGTCATCCTACCAGCTTTGGCTTCAGAAAGAGTCCTGGAGGACCTGATGAAGGAAGTAGTGGACTAGGCCTGAGACTCTCTCCTCAGGGTCGCTTGTAGAAAGGGAGAATACAGTCAAGGAGAGACAGGCTCCAGAGTAATCTCTGGGGACCCAGCCCTAGAAGACTTCAACTACCCAAGTGTTGGATATGAAGGTGTCAGATATGATTGTTTCCACTTTGGATCTGAGGTTGTCAGATCCAATTTCATCTGAACTGTGGTAGGAGGCTCCACAGTAGGAACTGGCTTTGGACAGCAGGTTGGAGACCACTTCCTAGATTTTCTTGCCTCCAAAGAAGTCTTAGATAGTTTTCTGGGGGTATGAACCTCCTGAAAAGGAAGAGGACGAGGATGGTAACAAGCCTTTTTTGTATAAGCTTATTGAATAGATCATTAAGGACCCTAGAATTAAACCCAGAACAGATGATGCAATCTTTATTTAGATGGGCAGCACCCAGACTCTAACTAGAGTCTCTGTGGGCATCAGAATTAGGGAACTTATGCCCACAGGAAATGCATTTCTTAAACCCAGTGGGTCTGTCAGCCATAATCGCAAGAAAAAGGAAAGGTAGGTCATAAAATGACATGCATCTAAAGTGTTTCTCCCTGGGCCTCCGCTGAAAATGGGCTCTGTCTCAGTCAGACTTTCTCGGTAAACAAATGTTAAATAAATAAAAATAAATAAATAAGAGGATTCTTTTTTTCTTTTTTTGGAAGAGAGCGCTGTCAGCAATGGTAGGTAAGGAAATATCTTCTAAGGGCAGAAGTACCAACAATGGTATTGAGACTGCCAGAAGTAGAAAAGAAAGAAAATGAAAGGAAACCTAACATGACAGAAACCTGAAAGAAACTAAAGGTAAGAGAGGAAGAGGTGACTAAAATATCAAAGGCTATTGGGAAATTTAAAGATAATTACAGTCACTGTAGAAAATAACATATCCCAAGCTCTGAGAGAGGAATCCACATCTGTTGAGATAAGGCAGCAAATGAGATCTGAGGTATTCCAAGGTTACTGGGGCATTGTGGGTAAAGGCAGGAGCTCGACAGTTGGATCTGAGACTCTATTAAATGCATTTAATCAATGCATTGCCTGAACAGGAATTTAAAAGAATTTTAAGAAACACTTCTGATCCCAATTTATGGGATGAGACATTAGATGAAGTGTTTCGTAGACTTCTTAGCAGAGGGTATTCAGCAGAAATATTGTCAGGCATTAAAAACAGATTATGTGGTGGAAGGAAAATAAGAAATGAGTTTAGCAGACCACACACAGCTGTTGAAAAGGAGGAGAAATTATTTTTTGTTTCAAAGTACTCAGATTTCTCTCAAACAATAAAGAAGATTGTTAGACAGTTTTGGAGTGTGGTGTGTGATGACATGACTGTGGGTAGTTTGTTTCCTAAACATGTTAGTTTCTCTTATAGCAGATTTAATAACTTGAAGGAGTTATTAAACAAAAAGTTGGAATATTCTAATGATGGAGGAAATGTTGGAATGGAAAGATGTCGTAGGTGTTCTGTATGTCATATGGTTAGAAATTTAGATGGAAGGAAAATCAATGGGAAGAAATATAGGGCATTTGAGAAATTTAATTGTTTGTCACAGGGGGTGGTTTATGTCTTGGGTTGTGATTGTCCTCAACCGTTGTGGTATATTGGTCAAACTACCAGAAAGATTAAAGTTTGCATTTTAGAACATTTGGGAGATGTGAGAAGGGAGAATTTGGATAGTCCTGTGGCTTCTCATTTTGTTAAGGTTCATAATAGTAACACTGAAGGATTTATGTTCAGTGTTTTAGCCAGACCACATTTTGAGGCTGGCAATTTTAAGGCAGAACTTAACAAGTTAGAACATAAGCTGATTCTCAATTATCACACTTTGTATCCGGGGGGCATGAATTTAGATGTTGGTTTACCTTTATGAAACATTATATGATGTTTTATGAAATTTATATTTGCACTTTTACATTTTGTATTATATGAACTTGCATTTTGCATCATATGATTTTATATTTTGATAATGTCTTGCACTTTGAGAGAGTTTTGCATTTTGATATTATGTATTTAAAATATTTAGCATTATGAAATGATGTTTTGTGTATAATATCATAAGTTTGAAGTAGTTCTTATACATTATATTATATTTATATATTAGAATGCATTTATTTACTCATTCATCTATGTTGTATGTTTTGTTCTTGGACATCAGATAATGTGAATTTTTATTGTTAAATTATCATCAAGTTCAAATGGCAGATTTATGGGCATTTTTTGTGAAAATGGAACTTTTACATCTGCCTGAATACTTTGTGTTTGAAAGCAGTTAAGGCAAGTTCAAGAAATAGTTTCAATTAAATATTTAGTAATTAATTGGTTAACAGATTAATGAGTTCATGTGTTTGTATTTAAGGAGATGGGTTTGTTTGATGTATTGTCCCATTGAAGGCGAATTGCCGAGGTACCAGGATATGTGAATTAAAGCGTTTGACTTTCCATCTCTGTGGTTGGCGTTTATTTTCTGTTACGTGTTGGAGGTTTTTTTGTGACTCTGTTAAATGCGGCTGCGTTGGATCAGAGGTTGTATCCAAGACCCATCAGTTGAGGAAGAATGAAAAGGACAACATCAGATCATTATTTTAATATGTTTGCTTTGAGCTTTGATGAAACTACACATTTCCTTTTATGAATTCAGTTTTCACTAGTCTTATGATCTTGATAGTTAATATAAGCAGTGTCAAGTCTAATGACATGCAGGAGCAGCCTTATGTCAACTGGTGCTCTAGGCAAAAGGGCTCCACAGCGCCCCCCACTACACTACCCAGTGCCCCATCTTGGTCTACTTACACCAAATAAATACTGGAAAAGCGCTCCTACTAGAGCAGCGCCCTAGGCAGCCGCCCAGTTGGCCTATGCCTAAGGCCGGCTATGATGACATGAAGCCTGTTCACCTACCCTATTGTCAGCGACACTACACAGTAGTAACACTTTTACTGCTGGCCAGAGATAGAGCATCTACTTACAGTTATGTTAAATCTTATTCAGTTTCAGTCTCAGTGTTATGATATTCTCCTGAAATATTAGAAAATTATTAGAACTAGTAAGAAGAAAGCAAGGAAGCCAAGTTCTGGGCCAGAGCAAACTGCAATGCAGTTTGATTAAATTCAGAACACAGCATTACATTCACACCATGAATGTTGTTCTAATTTAAAATAACTTCTTACTGTTTCTGTTCCAATCCCCTAATAATGCACATGTGCAAACGCCTACACATTCAGGTCACCTGACTGAGAGCAACTGAACCATCAAGTCACGTCTGATGGATTGAAAAGTTTGCCAGAGCGGTCTGACAGTGCCTCACTATTTGACATAGTACTAAATAAGTGTAAATGGTATATTGATAATTTTACATCAGTATTATTTTTAGTTGTTCTCCAAGAAAGAAAATCTGAGTGCAAACAAAATTATTTTCAGTTTCAAAAGAAAGGCCAGATTGCAATCAGGAATTTGGGAAAAACTCTGGCTTCAGGGAACTTTGCTTGTTGGTTTATGTTGATTGATGAAATTTACTAATGAAGCAACTGGCTACAAGCAGAAAAACAACAGTGGAAAGCTGGGTCTCATACTCTTTTCCAGCTGCTCCTGTAGTCTTAATGCTTCTGTATTTTTATTTTTTAACTATATCAGTACGGTCTGAGTGGAATTAATTTACCATGTTCTTGCTTGGCTAAACAAAATCTGAAATAAAACCTGAAATGTACTGTTATGCTACCAAAGCCTAAACAACCACTTTTTGACAAAAAGACTTGTTTCATTTTGGAAAGATGTTACAGACTAGTGCGGTCTTGGTAAGTGAGTGAAACAAATTTATGTTAAAACAGTATACTTTGTGTGAGAAGAAGAGAAGGGAAAGGTGCTGATAATATTTACGACTCATGAATTCTGAGATAGTCTAAGACAGTATTCAGTGAAAATGAAATTATGCATGGACAGAGATAGTGTATGTCAAAAGTGCTATGCAAAAAACACTTGTCTGAATAAAACAGAGGACACATGATATATAGGTAATACTGTTGTATTACAGAAGAGAAGTGTAAAAAGGAAGAAATACAGAATGATGCTAGACTTCAGGAAAAGTAACATTTGTGTATAAGAGGAGGAGTTTATAGATATAAAGTGATGTTAGAATAGGGAGGTTTTAGCTGCAATATCTGAGAATTTAAGATTAAAAAATATGTTTTGTGTATTCTGTTACCGACTAGACATGGCCAAACCAAGAACTGAAAGGTAAATGCGATGAATGAGAAAGCCTTTTGATTTACACAAAAATGCTGAACAGATTCAGCACATTAATTGTTAGCACTAATGTGTACAGCTATTTCTTTCAGTTTATTGTAATGGCATATCTAGATGGCCGTGGCTGCACCCACTGGAGGAGCTCTAGTAGCCAACTTACAACATATAATGTAGGACTTAGTTTACTACTCACGAACATAAACTAATCTGTGATTCTGAAGATTATCAGACTGCCGCAGGTGCATTAGTGATCAGTATAACATTTCAATAAAACCACATGCTAGATCATGCCATTAAGTTTGGTTGTCTTATTCTACTGTGTGCTTTTAGATGCTTTCTTTAACTCCATCCTTTCCTATCTGTTTTAAAAAGTATTACATTGCTGTTCCTAAAAGTGATGAAGGTTATGGGTCAAGAGAATACCAAAGCATCTTTTAGATTAAATAACATTTCCAGTCAAGTCAGGGAGGGGATTAAGTTTAACAATGCCTGTAATGAATGAACACACATCAGTTAACCTGCACACAAGAGGAGAATATGTTGTATATTTTGACATAAGTACCTCAAGCTTATGTCACTGTTAATACATTACCTCTTGGGAGAAAAATTTAATCAAGCAAACTAACGCCTCAAGAAACAGGAACACAAAGCAAGGAAGCTACAATCCTTATTAACTTGTGCTGTAAAATAATGTCAGTGTTAGCATTTTGTGATAATAAATACCAATCCTAGAGGAAAAAGAGAGGGGATCCTGATGCCAAAACGTGTGCACATGCACACACACAGACACACAAAGACCCCCTCATAAACACACACACACACACACACACACACACACACACACACACACACACACACATATGCGCTCACGTACATGTGTACACATACACTCACTCACACACACACACACACACACACACACACACACACACACACACACACACACACACACACACACACACACACACACGCGCGCGCACCTAATTACCATCACAATCAAAACAGATACAAAATGCATTAACACTTGACTGAAAACACATTCCCACCATAAGGAAGACATTCAGGCATGCAAGGGTGGAGGAGAGGGCTCCTACCTGGTGTGAGATACAGACCAGGATTTTCCCACTTCTCTTCCACGAGGAATTTGAGGAGCACCTGATATGCCATTGTGGTGGTCCATTATGTGAGGTAGATGGCTGGCACTGGCTAGCCAACATGACAAGTTATGGAACTGATGAGCAGTGAAAGCATAGATACAGTAACCTGTGGTAGCGCTACACCAAACTGCTTTGCCGGTGGGAGGCAGAGATTTGAGACAGTGTTCCAACGTTTTACTATAAACACTGTATAATTATATTTTTCCTATAGTGTATTTGTCTCCTTCCTCATCGTTTTAGAGACACAGTGGTGTACTAACGTCTTCTCACTTTCTTTTACATGAAAAGTGTGACATGAACAGGAATCTTTCCTCAAGAATGCTAAAATTCTCCCCTGGTGGCACAGTGCATTTACTAAATGCATTACTGTAAAGTGCAACTACAATTCAGTCTGTAATATATGTTTACAAGGGTCTACTTCAGTTTCATTCAAGTGAGTTTTCAGTATTTTGAAAATTAGGTATTTTGGTCTCGGTCAAACAAAAGTCAGTCAAATGAAATTTCAGTCATGTGAATTAAACACATTTACAAATGTGCTCCATTGTTTCTATTTCTGTTTTTTCTCATCCTTCTAGAGGTCCAGCTGTGGTAGAGACACACAAATAGTAGGTACTTTTGTGCCACATCATGCATCTGGTGCTGTCTCACCGGCTGTTGTAAGGTCTTCCACTTATCACCCTGCTGTAGGTGACCTGGAAGGTTCACCGGTGGAGTCTTAGGCCTCCTCTTCTGAAACTGTCCCAAAGGGGTCCACCTGTTTCACTTGGACCACATACACAGACTGGTTGTGGGAGAGGTCTGCCAACAATTGGACACCAGACTAGACATTGTGAAACACCTCAAGATGAGGCTGGTCGAGCTATATGACTAGTCAGCTCTGACCATCAGGCCACCAAAGGGACAACCTGGGTTATACAGTTAGCCAGTTTGGCATGCCTACTGCACCATATCTTATCCTTCATCCAAGTGTTCACCTGCTTTGTTTGTAGCACTAATCTCCTCACCACCAGTTGTCCACCTTCTGTATGTCTACATCTGTCCACTGTTGCTCCCAACATATGTGTCCAGACTGCACCTATATGTCTATATTTTGTGCTTGTCTGCTTCTGATACATCTTCTCCTCCCTCTCTCTGTCTCATATATATATATATATATATATATATATATATATATATATATATATGTTTATATATATATATATATATATATATATATATATATATATATATGTGTGTGTGTGTGTGTGTATTCTTGTCATGTTATCTAATAACAATTTCACTGAATGAGAAAGACAATTTCACACACATAGTTCTATAATACAAAATCAGAAATATTTAGATATGTATGAAGAAGCTTTAGGGGGTGTTTCTAGTTACCTATTTGAAATCACTGCTGATGTGTTTATAAATATATGTGCATGGCTGTGATTCTGTGTGTATGGGATTTTCATTTTCTGCACAGCTGTGCGACTGTTAAGTTAGTGCATTCCCCCCACCTGCAAAAAATCTTTTTGAATACTTTTCTCTTGGATGTTTCTGACTGTATCATCATTCATTTAATTATAATTCAATTGAATGGCCTTTCATTGAAGTGGGCTTTCACCCATTTTGACCGATTAAACTGTTTTTTTTTTTCTTCGTGAAATGGTTACTTAGTGAGTCATCTACAATATATATATCGGAGAGTATATCTTTATTAATAATACCTAGCCTAGTTTGTTGTTATTTAAGAAGTATATTTCTTTTTCTGGCTTCCAGTTTAGAAATGCTAAATTTTATACTTTGAATACAATGTAACAGGCAGTGGAAGAGAAGGGTTCTATCTTTCATTTGGAGTGTTAGTTGTCATCCAGGCAGCCATAGGGCACTTTATGCTCTTGCCAACATCACGTCAATGATAGAACTTTTATTTATAGCTTAGTTTCTCCTCCATTGTTTTAGTAAGCACATCACCACAAGGATGGCCCGTCCCCACTCTTGGAGCATGTATGCTCATCCACATAAACTGACAAGGGTTACTGTCACCAGCATGGGCAGCCTTGCCCAAGTCTTTGCTGCTCCAGTGGTCTTCATCATGAGAAACCTTAGCTCTCCAGTGGAGGTTCTGCTGAGATGTCGGTACTCTAAATGTTGAGTCCTGATATGCTGGAAAAAAGGTCAGAAAATGTAAGAGAAGAGCAACTCTAGAACATCACTCTTCTCCTATAACAACTCCAAGACCACCACACCTTGGAGAATATACTGTGATTTTCAGCCATTCAATCTCCATATCTTAGGACCCTGCAAAGCGGGTCCAAGACTTCAAACTGTTACTGGTTCTGTCATTAGAACACTAGAATGAATCAGGCAGGAACCCATCCTTCTCCTTCAGGATATTCACATCTATCCTCCCTGCCTACACCATCAGGCACCCAAGCCACTATTCAAACTCTGGTTTCTTGGTCTGTAGTCAGGGTTTTTCCCTCTATGCCCCTCATACAGGCTATGTTCCCATAATGCTAGAAGAACTGTTGCAGTCTTGCAGTGGAACCAAGCAGTCATAGTTGCTAATTCAAGGAATGCTAGCACTGTGCATGACAACAAGAAAGATAGGTAAGAACAGAGAACAAACAAAGGCTATGTTTTAATCCTGGCTAGTAAAATAATCAAACCACATAAAGTGCAAGTACATAATTTGCAATAAAGAGCTAGCATTATGGTGGAGAAGCTGGTCAGTAGTAGCCAGGGGAAAATGCATTTCTATGCTGCCAGTGACCAGTATTTAGAAAAAGACTTGGATGCCGGATGGTCAGCTGGAATTGGGGGAAGGAATGAAAGGATACACATACTCTGGGGAACTGGGTTAAAGGTGACAGTGCCCCTAAGGGACATTCTTCCAGTTTTAATATCCACTGGCAATAATGATATATGAACGGATTGTAAAAATAAGCCACAATGGACAGAGATGATTAAGGATGATATTCCAAACATAAGAAAAGAACATCCTCTCTGCTGAGTCTTTTGCATCCTTATGCAACAGTGTATTGAAAGGGAGTCTTGCACAACCTTCCTGCTGAATGGTGGTAGTGGGACTGCCCGTGCCTGAGCTTTACCTCTGTTGGGACAAATTCAGGTGAGGAATTTATCCCACTCATGTGGTAGCAACTTTGAGAGTGAGTTGAATGGATGCCAAACTATATATATATATATCAACCACAATATTTCCTATTAATATAAATCTTACTCCACAAGTATTAAGCATTTTACAGATGTTGCTCAGTATGTAAATGCAGTGCCTTTCAGATTACTGGTGGTAAAGATTGTGGGTTCAAGTCTCAGCATGCAGCTATCTGAGCACAAAGAGTTGTACAAGATATAGTATTTCATCATGTAAAAATGAAGTATTTGTCTTGAGCAACTTTAACACTATGAATTATATAGTAACATTATCCATTTGTTCATTCTGCATTTATTTTCCTGCTGCCTGCTGTGACTTCAACAGCTCTGAGAGCCTTCACTTCACATAGGTCACAGAAAACCATCATTATAACTGGGTACTATAAAAACTAGACTCACTCTCAATCAGTGTTTAGAGAAATAAATATGGAGGACTCTGTGATGACAGCTACAAACGGTCATAAATAGGGAGAGAGAGATGACTTATTAAAAGTTTTCCACCTGAAAAAAAGTGACAGCTGTAGAAGGCTGCAGACATTATTTTACTTATTTCAATAAAACAAAATAAATCCCATCAGCAACATACCATCAAAGTCACAGCTACCAGTCCTACTGAGTAAACAGAACGCCCACTGCCAAAATAAATGCAAGAATGAAGTCATTTTTTTTACATCTTAGTAGCATTGTATAATCAGGAAAAAAAACACAAGTGCTGTTCCATGTTTTACTTAGATATACCAGACTGGAATACAGAACTTTCTCATGCTGTACAATATGAGTACATTTCCACATAAGAACCCTACAGTGCAAATAGTGATAGAGGGAAACTACTTAACGGATACCATTAGGTAATCATCTTAAAGATTACTCTGAAGGTTTACTTGTAAAAGTAACTGTGAAGCTCAATGCCCACACATACATGTTATCATTAGCTAAGTGAACATAGTGTCAGTGAAGCTGGTAATGCTAATGAAAGTTTTCCTTTGCTTTACCTAGGTTTATAGAATCTGTTTCCATGCTTTGTCACTACTGAGGGTTCTGAAATAAGCCCCAGTGTTCAACTGCATATTCGGCCCTGCACTGCACTCCAGTTAAGGAGGTTTAGAGAAATCTGGATATAAAGACCGTGTGTGACTAATGCTGCTGTAGAACACTGACTGCCACAAACAAGAAAGAAACCTGAGAATGATGATACACCCAAAGCCTGTATGAACACTTGTGAAGGTTGGCCTGCTAAAATGTTCAAGATAAACCCTCAAAAGCCCTTCAGAGATCAACCAGAATAAATATAATGGTATAATGGAAGAACAATAGAACATAAACACTGAAGTTCTATGGTTAACCCCAAATATGAAACTTAATAATTAAGGAAAACTGAGAAAATCAAACTTTGAAGTGTGCACTAACCTGAGTTTCAGACAGCACATTACAGTAACATTATCTTACCTCCTCCATCTACAACCTTTTGTTTGCTACAGAGTGGTTCTAAAGTTATCAGTATCACTAGACACATTGTATAACAATGTCTCTGTGTTGTGCATAACCTTGATCATCGATACAATCCTTAGTGTAATGCCAACCATAACAGTTTTGTATACAAGTTTTACAATGGGGGCTAGGTTTTACTTTGTGTAACAGTTAGCAATGCAGTACAAGTGAAGAGCATACTACTCCACATGTTTAACTATCTTCAAGAGCTAATCATTGCCCCAAAGTCATTGCACCAGACTTTTCAGGGACATTGGGGATGTATAAGTCTTAGGCAAGCACATTTATTTTAGGCACAATCTTCCTCAACAGATTAACCTGGGCCCTCACACAGGGGAGTAGAAGTAGCAATTACGATTAAGTCTGAAATTACATGTAGAGGGAGATCATCCAGGGTTTGACATTTTAGTCAGTATATTTGTTTGTTTGTTAACCAGGCAAGAAATATCACTTCTCACAGACCCCTTTCAATCATGACCCAGGCCGTATAGGAAAGGATAAGAGTAACATATATGGATTGTAATTTTGTAGAAAAAAAGGGGAAACAGACTAGTGAGGAAAGCCATAACTAGGGAAGGTGATGGTGCGTGTGCCTTGGGCACAAGATATTATAGGTCCCAACTGGCAGTTGCTGATGGGGTACGAATGCAGTACCAGCATTCATTCAAGAAGCAGTAGGAAATATCTCAGTTTCTTAAATCAATGTCAGTATTGCATCTTCAGTTGCATTTATTAGCTCAGTGTGTTAGTAGCTTGCTACAGTTAAAGCAAGCAGCTTGCAACAGTTATAGCTGAGAGTAAAGTTTGCTTTTGCTTCAGTCATTTTGTTCCTCAACTTTGAAGTGAGGAGGTCATGGGCACCAGTCTGGGAAATGCCCAGGATGCCAGATAACCTAGATGTAGCTACAGTTTTTGAGAAATCCTATGCTGACAAGAAAACAAGCAGGCAAATCACACAGGCAGCAAACAGATCAGGATTGAACCCCAGACCCTGACATTGTGAAAAAAGAGACTTCAACCACAGAACTAATATCCTGTCCACATATTTCATAACGTGACAGTCTCAGAAACTAGCCACTCACCATCTCAAGAAGATATCTGATGGGTGGAAAAGGATGTTGATGAAGCAGGAGAGTAATTCAAGAAATTTAGATGGAATGAGATTTTGGACACAGATCCTTAAGGAGAACAATAAGTCATACAGAATATTATATTCCTAAAGTTGAACAAAGTATATTAAAAACTATGCCAACACTGGGAGGGAGAAAGGAGATTCTTCTGATAGGGATGAAAAGAATTAGGTGTGCAGAGAATAGGCAAGAGGGGGTGGAATTACTGGAGGAAGCTGGCAAAGGAACTAAGGTACTGGAAACAAATAATTAGAGAAGGTAAGGCAACAAAATAGGAAGAGACCAAGATGTTTGGATTTCAGGCTAGTGATTGTCTTTTTATCAAGCATTGATATTAGAGTATACATAAAGAAAAAAGCATAGGGAATTCCAAATGAAAGACCTGCACTGGTTCAGTTTTTAACTGAACCTAGAATGGAAGCTGCTGTTAAAATAGGGGATAATTAGTAGGACATATGAAATACTGAGAAAAACAAACAAAAAAAGACGGAGCTGTTAACCCACAGGAGCTCTCATTAACAGTCATGACCAACTCTCATTCAAATAAAATAAACCTTTTATTTAAACGTACATAAAATATGTAACCCTTGATTTTAGAAAATAGAGAACTTTTTGGCCGCTATATTGGAATTCATATAGCTGCAGGGCTGAATGAGCATATTTGCATTGCCCCTTTGTTAAAGTTAAAATCGCAATGCAGATAGGTTTTCAAATATATTATTTAGGTTTAATGTGTTTATTGTTTTTTTCTTGGATTATTGTTTTCATGTTGAATACGTATATCCGGTATCTGGGATTCATTATATGCTGTTTCTTTATACATTGGTTCTTTATACATTGTGTCTTTAAATGCTTGTTGAATGATTTAATTAAAGGGACTGATCACATGATGTTTTAGGATATTTAAACTGTGTAGTGGGAAAGGGAGTTGTATGAAGAAGTTATGTTTTGTAAAACAAAAGTGCTTAAGTATTTTACATACATTAAAATAAAATGTTTATTTTATTTGAACATGAGCTAGTCGTGACTGTAGGTTAACAGCTACATTTTTTGTTTTTCTTGGTTTGTAGTTTATTTTTTGTGGTTTCCTACATATAAAAAAACTGCATGATAACTACAGGAATCAATCAGAAGAGGTTAGTAAAGATTGGGAAGGGAGTTTAGATAAGCAATTTACAAAGAAATAGTGGGACGACATACATATGGCTTCTAAATATGCAATAAAGTCTAAAAGATTTTGTATTTTTACCTGGAAGTGTTTGAATTGATACTTTTATACCCCAAACAGACTCCAATTAATTTTTCCTTAGATAGGTAGCAAATTTTGGCGGTATGATGGGGAAGAAAGAGATAACTGGGAACACATGTTTTGACAGTGTAATGAGTTGACAGATTTTAAAAATTCCATACAGAGTACTATATCAGGAATACTGGACAAGCGAATGAGTGTCATTAAGGAAATTATTTTTTGAGCTGGGATACAGGATCTCAATTGCCTAGACATAGTAAGACCATGTTAAGTTTAATTCTAGTAAAAGCAATTACTAGAAAATGGAAATCAAAATCTAAACCAGCTATACTTGAAGTAGTGAATATTGTAAGAGAGATAAAAGAACAGGAATTGGGATCTTAGACTAGAGTAGGAGTAAATTTGACAAAAAATGGAAATTGTAGGAACAATGCATGCAGAAAAGTGTTTTTTGGGAAGAGTGGGGTTCAAAAGAAGGCAGGAATTTAATAATTTATGTAAAATTGTTTAGATTATATGATATATAACAATACATGTGAATTATAAGGTCTGTAAATGTGAACTTATTAGTATGGTTCGATTTATTTTATATAAATGTAAGCTAGCCTATGTCACAAGTGATAATTCAGTAAAGGTGCTTATAAAAAAGATGATATTTGAGGGATGCTATGAAAATAACTGATATCTAAAGAAAATTTAAAACATTAGTTTTATTTCATGTATAGTTTCATAATTTTTGTACACTTTCATGCCAGAATCTCCCAAGCAATCCCAGAGTTTTATTTGGATCCAGGATAGATAGTAAAAACCATTAGATCATAGCGAAGCATCACACATACAATTTTGCTGTTGACAGCTGTGACGAAACAACATAATAATTACTCTTGAAAAAATAAACTTTGCTACAGAAAACTGCATTTTACTTTCAGTTTGACTTAGAAGTGTATATACTGCTGCAAGCTATCACAGCCATGCATGGTATTTTTTTAAATATTCTCCAACCTTTTATTACCATTAATCCGTTTGATTGAAAGTAAATGAGTAATGAAGCTATATATATATATATATATATATATATATATATATATATATATATATATATATATATATATATATATATATACATATCTACCTACATAAAATTTAGCTTGCTTGAGAAATAAAATAATGGGAAAATGAATTATTAGACTTAAAACACAAGCTTCAAAGAGTGAAGCTGAAAGTTCAAAAAGGAGAGAAAAATATGAAATTTGTTAAGGAAGTGGACAAAAGTTATCGTCAGATTTCATACCATAATGAATCAATATCATTAAAAATAGCATTCATTCTTATGCTATGAATACAAAAGTTGATTCATAACATAATGTTGTTGTTTGTCTTTCGGCTTTTTCCCAGTAAGGGGTCACCGCAGCGGAACTCCGGTCTGCTAATGATTGGCAGTAGATTTTTACAAAACGCCGAGGTGCCAGCTCGATGCCCAACTTTCAATGAAGGCACGCCCATTTACGCAAGCATACGAAAGAATAATAAAACCTAATCAAACCCGATCATCAGCTTTAAAAATAACATGCTTTCTGATGTTGGGAATATTTTTCAAAAATTCAGATCACGCTGTATAGAAACAAATAGAAGTCATACATGAAATCAAAATGATAGAGGACTGCCAATAGATTTCACAAGTGGTGAAACAAACCTACTAAGATCAGAACAAATAAGAAGTAGTAAACCAAATGAAAAGGATAAATCTAAATAAAATACTAGGAAACAATAGTATTATCCCTGACATTTCTAAAATATTACATACAAATATTACAGAGTTTTTGTTATGGTGCAGTTGCAGATACACAAATCTCTAAAATAATACAACTCTTATGGAAATATGCATTAATAAAGGCAGCAATAAAAAAAGATAAAACAGTATGTGTTTCAAAGATGACAGGCCTATTTTACTTTTGACTATGAATTACACAATATTTGCTTCCATATACGTGTAGAGAATAAACTAACATATCCCACAATCAATAAACTATGATCAGATTGTTTTTATTTTACATAGACAAGCACAAGATCAATAAAAAGTGTATTAACTCTACAAGACTATACTAAATATAAGAAATTGGAAACAGTATTTATAAACTTAGATACAGAAAAGCATTTCATTAAGTAAACTATTAGTACTTATGTGCTGTCCTGGTTCAATTTTCCTGATGAATTTAGACATCTGTTCAGACTGCTTTATTCAAATAATTGTGCTAATGACAAATTGAACTCATATTTATGTCAACATAGCATTAAAAAGGTGTAAAGCAAGGTAGCCTTTTGTCACCTGTATAGTTTGAGCTGACAATGGAATACTTAACTTCAGCAATAAGACATAATCATAATATAGTATGAATTAAAATAGGTTAAAGACATGATTCTATGAGATTGTTTTTCATTAATGATATACTATTAACAGTAACAAACATTAACCTAGATAAATTAACCATAAATCAATTTAATCTAAGCAGTGACACTACTGAATTAACATATATTGAAATAATAATAACAACAAATTTACAGGATAAAAGAATCACTAGTTATAATAACATTTTAATTTTTCTGATAATCCAATATCCAAAAGAAATAGTATATTTCTAACTTTTGAAGATTCCACTCTAAGATTGTATATATAATTTAATCCACTGCTTCAATTCAAGGAAAATACAACTAACAGCTACTATAAAAATGCATTACTTAACTTCCTTGGTTTCCCCCCAAACTTTATTTTATTATTTATTTTATTTTATTTTACATTTGTTAACCGGGGGTATCTGACTGAGCAGAAAATGCCTTTTTTTCAGCAGAAGCCTGGGGAGAAAAGCTCCACAAAGAAAAATTATAGACACATTTAGTTATTTAGACATGATCAGTATACACACAAATTACAAGAGACATGTTTTACAGTGGTATGCAGCACATAAACAGTTACAGTGGAGAGAACAAACAAAAAAATATTAATTTTAAAAATAAAGGTAATTAATAGATTTGTGGTGTACAGCTGAAATTTGGAACATAGGTAGAATACATACATAGTACACAGGTACAGTACATACATTGTAGATTAGCCAGTGTTTGTGAGTAAGATTGAAAACTATTATCATGTGCTCTAGATTTAGTATGTATATGTTATCCACTGGAGCAATCATGGCACTGACAATTTTGCTTGAGATGTTGCCCAATGAGGTCTTTAAAGGAGGCTTTGGATGATGTGTTTTGAATGCTAGCAAGGACAGAGTTCCATTTTTTAGCCACTGAACTACTATATAGTGCAGCTGCAAAGCTATTGTAGCTGTTGGTGACTTCTAGTAGTAGTTTGCTTGATGATCTAAGAGGCCTTTTGGCTGAGTGATGTTGTACTAGGTTTTTGAAGGCAGGACACTTATTGGGGAGGTAATAGATAGAATGACAGAGGCAGAGCTGATTGTAGGTTAGGAGGTTGGGCAGTTCAAGCCAGTGGAGCTGTCTCAAAGCAGTACAGTGATGAGTTCTATATGAGCAATTTGCAGCAAAGCGGGCAATTCTGTTATAGCAGGCTTCCATTTTGCTTAGTTCAGTTTTGTTGATATTAGTCAGAATGGGAGATGCATAGAGTAGGGTGGATACAAGTTGGAAGCGAGCAATGGCAGATCTTGTATTGTTGGTAAGAAATGGTTTGATACGGTAGAGTGAGCCCAGTTTGGCATGTACTTTTTTAATAGTTAAGTTGAGATGACTCAAAAATATATATTTGTAGCACAAAATGCAGAACGCTAATAACCTCTGTGTCTTGGGATGCCAATTCCACAAAAATCACAGCAAAAACGAACCAAGTGTCCACAAGAAGATAAAATCCATCAATTTATTGACACAACATGAATACTGGTTAAGCTCTTTCACTCGCCGAAATGCGAGCTTCCTCAGAACACAAACAGTAAGACTGTTACCATTTAAATAACCTATTTGGTGCCAAAATACACGCTGCAGTTAAAGGAACCAATATTAAAAAAATCTACATCAAATGTTAAAATAATTCACTACATTGAACGAAAATCATAATTATTGAATAAACAATAACATTCATACATTCCAAGTGTAAATGTTATATGA
This sequence comes from Protopterus annectens, assembly GCF_019279795.1. Lineage (NCBI taxonomy): Eukaryota > Metazoa > Chordata > Ceratodontiformes > Protopteridae > Protopterus > Protopterus annectens. The sequence continues at coordinate 1,979,690,395 of NC_056739.1, forward strand.
AATAATAAAATCAAGTATAAAAAATCTATTATAACAAATACCATATTTTAATTCAAGCCAAAGACAAGAAAAATTTGATTGTAATAGCATCATTAATTTCTGGTGGTGTGGAGGCGTCAGTAAACAATTGCTACCATATTTCTTTGTATGATAGTGCTCCTTTACAATCACCACCCTTATAACCACACAGGCACTAATGAAAGTAATCAGGATAAACTTTTTGAAGCCGGCACTATCTATGGTAGAGCTTGTGTTTTGGAATTTGGCCCACATGTGGACAAAATTAAGAAAATTATGATTAATAATTGGAACATAATTTTAGTTGACCAGGATATTGTCAACATCCTATAGAATCGTCCCAGGTTTGTTTACAAAAATGGGACGTAACATTAAAAGTTTCCTTGAGAAAGGTCATTTCTATAATGTTCCAAATTATACACACACCCAAAAATGTGGATGTTGCAAACAATGTCATGTTATTTTTCAGGAAGACAATATTATGCTGGAAAATGTCAATAGGACGATTATCAGGTTTCAACATGGTAACTGTAACACAACGATGGTCATTTATTTAGCTAAATGTATGGTTTGTCCAGGATTTTATATTGGAAAGATGGAAAGGAAGTTTAAAGCACATATTTATGCACATATGTACAGTATTAGAACTAAAGATGATAAGAACGCCTTATATAGGCATATTAAAAAATGGGGGGACAGTCATAATTTTAAATTTGCCATATTGGCCAGTGTTCCGATTGACCCTAAGGGTGGTTCTGCATTTTGTGCTACATTTACATTTCCCATGGGTCTACAGAACACTTTTTGTGTGTAAAAATATATATTTAAATATATTATATATAAATTTATTATAGCATTTGGCATGATATTATGGTCTGTAATTATGCTGGTTTCAGACTGAACTATAAATCTATATGCATTCTACACAGCTGCTCTCTGTAAATATTTTATAACACCTACTCATGTAAGATTTCTCCTTAAACTTGTATATTCTATATCTGTACTTCTGCTCTTATTTGAGCCCATGCCACAGCTAAAAAATGATCAACAGACCAATCTACTTGCTCATTAAATAAACTGACAATAAATAAAGTAATTATATAATGAGTATTCAAACAGAAAAAAAAAGTGCTTTAGACAAACTGGCAAAAACAAAACAGCCAAATGGCTGTGTAGATCATTGGTAGTACCTAGGACTGCAGTTATGCTATCCCCGAAACTGCAAGAAATTCTCCATCAAATTTCTCAGAAGAATATATCTTGACTTGCAACTAAATATTTGCTGACTTCAGATATTAAGCAGCTTATCCAACTTTATTTTCATATTATAAATTTATTTATTTATCTGTGGTTACCAGAAAAGCCTCACTGGGATAAAATCCTTTTTTCAGTGGAGGCCTACGGAGAAAATCTCCACATTTAACAACAGTGGTTTCTGGCCCAGAAATTGTAGTTTATTGGCCTTTTGGGGAGTTTTTTCATCTCTTTCAACTTTCTGGTTTAAACGCCCGCATTTGCGTTTGTTTCCTGCCTTTCCTGTAACTAGTCCAGTCCAGATACAGACTTGCTGTATCCAGGACTGTTTGTAAGCTTCTGAGCCCCCCAAGCCTTTGTGTGTTGGAAAGAAGCCTTCTAGCTTATCAGTGGGAGTGGTAAGCACTAGGTAGCCTATCTACCACAAGATGAGTGGTTTCTGGCCCAGAAATTGTAGTTTATTTGCCATTTGGGCAGTTTTTTTCCATCTCCTTCAACTTTCTGGTTTAAAAGCCCAAATTTGCTCTTGTTTCCCACCTTTCTTCTAACTAGTCTAGTCCAGATACAGATTTGCTGTATCCAGGACTGTATGTAAGCTTCTGAGCCCCCAAGCCTTTCTGTGTTGGAGGGATGCCTTCTAGCTTATTATTGGGGTGGTAAGCACTAGGTAGCCTATCTACCACAAGAGGAGTGGTTTCTGGCACAGAAATTGTAGCTTATTGGCCGTTTGGGCAGTTTTTCCATCTCTTTCAACTTTCTGGTTTAAATGCCCACATTTGCATGTGTTTCCTAGTTTTCCTATAACTAGTCTAGTCCAGATACAGATTTGCTGTATCCAGGACTGTTTGTAAGCTTCTAAGTGGTGCCAAAGTCTGCTCTTCAATTTTTTCCCTTAGATCTGCTAGTTCTCTCCTCTCCTGCACTTTTACTAGCTTATTAGTTTAGCACTTTACCAGATTTCTTGTAGCAATTATTGTAGAACATAAAAGTGCTACCAGCATGAAACGTTCTACAAGGAAACAGCTCCAGTACTTATTATTAATGCCCACCCCTCCAGGCATGTCTAAAGATCAGTCCCCTGTGCTCTCTCCTAGTAACCTGGTGAACTTGGGCAACCTGAGGCAATGTAGCAACTGCCTCATGTACACCGACAACCCTCTCATCTTACCTCCCAACACTCAGACTTGCGAGAGATGCACTTTTATATCCAAATTGGAAGCCACATACTCTCCAGGCAAGACTGTAATAGCTGGTCAATAGGAGAAGGTCAACACTTGCACCAAACCACAAGGAACACATACCCCTCCAGAACACACACTAGCAATGCCTTAATATAAAAACACAAACCACACACCCACCTTCACGGAGGGTCTCAATAAAAATCTATCCAAACAGCAGAGACCTCTAAGGCAGAAATGCATTCGACCACCACAGCACAACACTAATCATGAAACATAAAACTCTCCTAAACAGTGTGCCACTCAACCAAAGCCCCTAAGGCAAAACAGCATGTCCAACACACTAGTCATAGGTGACTCGATAATGAGGTACACTGATGTCCAACTCAACGCAGATGAATAAGTAGATAGTAACTGTCAGCTGCCTGTCAGGTACCAGGATCCATCACATAATGCACGCACTCAATTCCCTCAATAACAGGTACAAATATGACTCTGTCATTGTACATGTGGGTGTGAATGACATGAGATGTATCTCCCTGGACTACATGAAAAGAGACATGGAGGAGCTCTCGGATTATGTAGCCCAGGCGGGTATGACCCTAGCCCTGAGCAGCATGCTACCATCACCCAGAATGATACCACAGTACAAGCAGAAAATGATTGATTTCAACAACTGGCTAAGTTTCTGGTGTCATTCTAAGGGGATCCAGTATCTGTCTGCCTGTGATGACATGATTGACAGATCTCAATGCTTTGTCAGAGATGGCCTGCATCTGTCACCCCTGGGCTTCCAGATACTGACCAAGACTCTTGCCACCCTTACAGTGCCTTTTTTAGGCAGTGTTCCAAGGACCAAATTACCACTGTAACAGCTGCAAACAAATGCAATCTGAGGGTCATGCTGCTCCATGCTAGAAGTCTAAATCTCAAAACGCACTCGCTCAAAGCACTCCTTAAAATGGAGAACATTGATATTTGTGCTGTAACAGAGACCTGGTTCAAGGCAGCAGAAAGCACCCTTGCACTACCAGGCTATATCACATTCCACACCTTTCGGCCCCAAAACATGGACCAAAGCTCCAAAGGTGGCGGTATTTCCATATTCATAAAAGATGCGCACACCTCCAGACTGTTAGCCCAACATAATGCATCTGAGATACTTCAGGTGCATCTAACATTGGGTAAGACAGCGATTCAAGTTGTAGCCTGCTATAGGTCCCCAACTATGTCCCAAGACTCACACTCCACGTTCCTAAGCACCCTGGAGAATATTAGGGTCCAACCTAACACTCTCATCCTGGGTGACTTCAACTACCCCTCCATTAACTGGGAAAACTACTCATATACCAATACACTTGCCCAACAATTCCTGAAATTCATTAATTCCAATGCCCTGGACCAGCTCTTTCTTACCTCCACTAGAGGTAACAACATCTTTGACTTGGTCATTACTAACATGGGCAACTATTGCTCTACACCAATAGTCAAGTCCTCCCTGGTTAGATCCGACCACAAACTAATCATCTTGGAAATCCACCACCCAACCCCCCCCCCCCCCGCAAAGGTAACCATCATGATAAACTTCTCCAAAGCTAACTTTGGGCTCCTAAAAACAGAGGTGGCAAACTTCATGACACCCATGCAAATGGAGAATAGTTGTATGACTACCGAATCATGCACCAATGCACTGTACTAACACATACACAAATGCATGGATCTCACCATACCCAACAGAACCAAGATGCTCTCCTCCAAAAAAAAAAGGAAGCCAATCTGGTGGTCCCCTGTCATAAACAAACTCTACAAAACAGGGAAGAAACTGATGTGGAATAAGGTGAAGCTCCAAGACTGAAAAAAACTAACTTATCAGCCTCTACATAAAGTTGAGATCCCTCATCAAATCCTCTAAAGTTAGCTATGAAAACAGAAACTTGAAGTGTGTGATTGCATTATGGCAAGGATATGTGAATTTGCCCTTTCTATGCCGTAGTGCAGTCTTGGAATTAGTATATACAATTAACAATGGGTGTGAGGTACACCCAGCAAGGATATGTGAATTGGCCCTTTCTATGCCGTAGTGCAGTCTTGGAATTAGTATATACAATTAACAATGGGTGTGAGGTACACCCCCATGCTAGGGGTGCAGGGGAGGCTTGTTTTTGCTTTTTTTCATTTTTTTTGTGTTCAGTGTTTGAGATGTTGGTGTTTTGTCACTCAGCATGCCACATGTTTTATAAAAAACATGAATCCACATTTTCACTTCTGATGCAATAGCAACTCAATATAGAAATGTTCTGCATATGTGCTGCATTCCCCACCAGTCATACAGCCAACTCAAGTAAAAACAGAGAGCAATGCATCATACCAGGTAGTCTCTGAGAAATGTTTGCATATGTTTTATATAAGAGGCAGTGCATTAGGCTTCCTTTTGCAGTTACTGTAAAACTTTCATGAGAGTACACCTGAGTTGAGGTGCAAACAGCACCAAAGAGGGTTATTTAAACATAACTCAGTGGTGAAGTTTCCCCACCACAAGACCGTGCAGGGAGGTTTTGTGTTGGAATCTTTTCAATGGAGAAAAATGACTGTTTCTTGTGAAATATTTATTATTTTTAATTCTTACGCATGACAACCCAGTAAAAATATATTATAGAAATTTAGTGCATTCCCCATCTGCATGGAAGCCATACTCTCACCACTAATGGAACTGGAGCATAGTACAACAGTCAAAGCTATCACAGTCAAGCACTTGTAAATCTCTGCATTTGGTACCCATGTATACCAGGCCATATGTCAATCCCCTTTTCACAGTCCTTCATAAGACTTTCAAAGAATTATCTTTGAATACTCAGGTACAATATGTACCTTAGGTTGCCATTCTAGCCTTAAAGATGTAACTGTAGTTAAAAGGTAAATTTGAACATGCACCACCATGCCAGTGTGAGACAAAGCCACGGTGGTGCAGCGGTAGCATTGACGACTCACAGGAAGAGGTTCTCCTGTTTGATTCTCGGCTGGAGTGCCTTCTGTGTGGAGTCTGCATGTCCTCCCTGTTGTTGAGTGGCATTTGAAAGACATGCGTGAATGGGCGTGCCTTCGTTGAAGGTTGGGCATCGGGCTTGCAACTCAGCACCATAAAAATCGACTGCCAATCATTAGCAGACCAGAGTTCCGCTGTGGCGACCCCTAACTGGGAAAAGCTGAAAGAACAACAACCACCATGCCAGTGTGAGCTGTTACCTGTCAAGTTACAAAGTCTCCCCTTTTTGGGCATAATATATGTGATTTTGATTTCTGATGCAGTAACAAATCGATGCAAAATATTCCAGACATGTTATGAATTCCCTAATTTGAAAAGGAGAAATGTATCTTCCCCAGTAGAAACCAAGCATAACACAGCTTGGCAGCTTGACACATTCTTATAGCCATGTATACCTGTTGATGATGTTTAGCAACAAATTATACATTTTAGCATAGTACTCTGTTCAACAAATCTGTATAAAATCTATGGTGGCTGTTGTTTACACACAAATTTCTTCACCTTCTGGCATATACACAGATACTGCCCATTACAAATTAGATTCAAGACTGTTTATTGTGACAAACTGACAGTAGTGGTCAGTCACTTTCCTGCACATATTGACTTCTCACCACCAAAGATAGCAATTTTCTGACTGGGTATAGCTCTAATCTTTGTCTGTGATCAAATGAAAGCTACAATGGCTGCAGTAAGGTATTTAAGCTTGCTGCTCTCAAACATGCACTTCCCTCTTTAACAAGCCATAATAATGACTGTTTAATGTAACAAAACAAATGAAATGTTTTTTTGCCTTCACACATATCCTGCTTCCTTTACTAACATAGATATCCAATTTCTGAATGTGTACACCACTAATGTTTGACTGGAACACTTCAACTATCACCATCTCTCTCCAGTCAGTGCCACTCTCCTACCTTCTTCAACACTCATGCCTGACTGTCGCAGATCTTCTCTCACAAAATCCATCCATCTCGTTGCTACATGCCCTCATTTCCTCTTGTCTTCTTCCTGTCTGTCCCAAATCTTCTCCACTAGCTTGTCTTCTGCTTTCTTGCACATGTGTCTGAACCCCCATAATTTGTTCTCGTTTTCCTTCTCTACAGTTGGATTTACTTGGACGTCTGCTCTGATGTCCTCATTTTTTTATCTGTATAACAGTGTGCATCCTAACACCTGTTTTAGGCACTTCATCTCCATCACCCCTAGCTTCCTCAACTGCTCTGCCTTCATTGTCCAAGTTTTTATTCTGTACAGTAGTAATGGTCACACCATTGTTTTGTATACCTTATTTTCAGCTTTTTTGGCATTTTTCTCTTATATACTACCCATGACATTGTTTTCCAGTTGGCTGCAGCTCCTCATTCAGATTTCCCTTCTCCTCAACATACCCTCCCAGTTACTTGAAGTTGTTAACTTGTTCCACTCTTTTCCCTTCTACCTCAGTTTCATCTTCTTCTGATTTCCCCCATTTGCTGCCATTACAACTGTTTAACCTGTACTCAGTTCCATCCTATGTGTCTTCAGTTTTACATTCCATTCTCCCATCCTTTGCTGAGGTTCTTGTTCTTAGTCTGCCTGTAATGTCACATCAGCTGCATACAGCAATTTTGTCGATTTCTCCCCTCTGACCTGTTTGCTAATGTAGTCTATCACCAGTATGAACAGTAGTGGGCTCAGATCTGAACCCTGATGCACACCCAATCCCGCTTGGAACCCATCTGTGAGGCTGAACACTCTTTGTATCACTGGGTCATTGTACATAGGCTGCACTAATTCTACCAATGTTTCTGGGACTTTGAACCATTGCATGACTGCAGAAATCAGCTTTCTTGTCACCTTGTGAAGAAAATATTTCCAGAAAGATAGAAGCAAGTAATTCCTACAGTGATCTCCAGGTAAATGATTAGAGATCACTGGGTAATCAATGATACTGACTGCTCCCAGAAGTTTGACTGTGAGCATCCAAAGGAAATAATGGCCATAGTAATGCATTATAACTCATTGCTGTCTCTCATGCTGTGCAACCCCTAACAATCACTCATCACAAGTATGACCAAGTAAATATAATTTTTGTTTTTATTTTAATAATTTGTCAGCTGGGTTAGTCCTGCTAGGCTAGTAGCCTGTTTTCAGGGGAGACAAGAAATGGTCTCTATGATACTAGAGGAAAATTGGCCAGGGCATCATGGAATGTCCTCTACTCATTGTCACAAGTGGGAACCATTTTGCAGGACCACTTCCTGTTTCCATTCTAGTTGCAGAGGCAGCCCAGAGAAACAGGAAGGCAGATGGAGAGAGAATGAGATGATGGAGTGGTGACAGAAAAACAGAGAAAGCAGATATCAAAGGTAGAGAATGTGTACAGGATTCTGAGGAGATGTTTATAGGTTCGTAGGAGGTTACTAGACTATAGGCCCTAGGGCCTTTATAAGCCTAGACATGTTATACTCTTGTTCCCTTATTGACCAAGTTGTATGGTCTATATTTGCAGCGCAAGTCTATGATCAGCACCAATGGCCCTTATCCAAGAGGGACATAGTGACACCCCCTGGGGTAAGTTTATGGCCTCCCATCCAGTTGTCTAAGTTACATTTAAATAGGGTCATTGAAGAGCTCTGTTTTACCTGAACTGGGAGTTTGTTCCAGAGGAGTGGCAATCACTGGGAGACATAACTGTCTCTCCAGCATGTCCATTTAATATCGCAGACTAGATTAAGATCCCTAGACTGAGTGAATCTTGCCCCATTTGACTTGCAGATGATCAACGTTTCCATTAGGGCAGGATCTGATACTGCTCTATAGGCTAGGCACAAGTCATCTCTCAGCACTCTATAAGATGTTAGTGGTCTGATGAGGGATAAATACAGGGTAGTTAGAGCATCCTTAGCTCTGCATGTGATGCCCTTACATATGTGCAACACAGAAAGCCTTCCTTACCACTGTTTCAAATAAAAGTGTTTCATGGCTATGAGTCAGCAAAACCCTCTAGTCAGGAAGGTAGCGGAATGATTTACTTAAAGAAATGGTGGTGCAGAGGGATCCAGAAAATGAAGGAGATGTTTCCTGGGGGAGCATTATGGAGAAAATACAAAAGGAGGACACAGAAACAATCCTGAAAAATAGTGGTGAGATGGAAAGAAAACAAATGCACAGAAAGTAAAAGAAGGAAAAAGTGGAGTGGTAGGAAAGAAGGCAGAAGAAAATTAAAAACAGAAGTACGTGGTAAGGACACAAAGTAAAGAAGGCAAAGAAATGGACCAGTATGAAGTGTGGGACAATTTAATAGCTCCTTTGGGTGTAAAAAGCACATGAGGTAATAGCATTTATTCTTATTAACAAAGAGACATTTTATGATATTGTATTTTGAGACTGTTATTTCAATGGTAAATGTTCTTGGAGAATATGAAAATAAAAGTCTGTAACCCATGGAATCTTTATGTGATAAAAGCATTTAACAGGAAAACAAAAAAGAAAATTCATACACAATTCTAAACAGTGGTAGAAAGAGAGACTTGGAAAGGACATTTGAAAACTTTACGTAAAGAATTACTGAACACTGCAAATGTTTATGACAAAAGGGGTTTATGGACCGATAGATGGAATTGTAATACTGTGTTAAAAACAGAAAGAGAAAAAAATTATACACATGCCAAGCATGATAAATCTGGAGGGGAACAGGGGTGTCGTAAAATACTGGGGACAACCTAAAACATCTTTTTTTGTAGTAAAGAATGGCATTTGATGAGTAACTGTGACAAAAGAAAATGTTATATTTGTGGGGAAATAGGACAAAATGCAAAAAGTGTGAATTGAAATGTTATAAATTTAACAAAATTGAACATTTATGGATGAATTGTAAAAATGAACATAAGAGCAAGGAAAAAGCAGTTGAAAGACAAGAAAAATTAGATGAGAAAAATAATAATAAAGAGAACATTGAAGAAGAATAAGAAAGACATAAATTGGGAGGTCGAAAAATTATAGTGGTAAAGGGGTAAAAGGTGAAAGGATAAGTACAAAAGAAAAAAGAAAGGAAATGGATGAAAAAGAATATATATACAGCTAATGATTGGAAGTTGGTATGATGGTTAAGCTGTTTGACTCACAGACACAAGTTACAGTGCTTGATTCTCACCTTTGGGAGGGAAATTGGATAGGCTTAGAATGGCCTATTAAGAACGCTAGCCTAATAATTAGCTATGAACTTATGAAACCATAATTCTACAGAAAAGGGAAAATGAAAGTTTTAGAGTGTGTTTTGTAAATCTGAATAGTATTAAGAATATAGTAGGAAGAATAGGGGTTTTGGAGTGGTTATGATGAACTCCATCACAGTATTAAATGGACAAAAGTGTTTAACATTTACAAAATAAAAATCTGGCTTTATTCCATCAGCACAGTCCTGACATCTTTTTGGCAGCTTGACTGGTTTAGTTATCTTTTAACTGACACTAATCCTGCCAGTGCTGTTTAGTGATTTTGGAGTGGTGTAATAGATGTGATATATGTAGATGTAACTATATCAGAAGAGACAAGATTTTTAACAAATGAAGAAATATTGCAAACAGAGAAACTATGAGGAGGAAAGATAAGCTGGAATTTGGGAAATGAAAGATAATTCTGGGATAGCTGTACTCTGTAGAATTGCAATAAAGATATCAGATGTAACTTTAGAAAAATGGGAAAATGAACCATTGCAGGTTTAAAATGGAAAGAACAAGTATAGAGAATTATAACATTATATGCTTACACTAACTGTAAAGAAAGGGAAAGCTTACTTCATCAGAGTTTTGACTATGAAGTGATAAATATGAATATTATAATAACAGGAGACTTTAATTGTGATTTAAGAGGCAAGTGTAAAAAGAAAGGAAATTATATAATACAACATGTGAGAAGTTATAAGATATGGTAAGCTAAAACTTTGGGACAAAAATTCAGTGACTTACAAAAGGGTATGTATAGAACTAAAATAGATTATTTTGTACTATCAGGGTGGCTTAATGGCTAAGGTGTTTTCCTTACAAACACAAGGTACGTGGTTTGAGTCTCACAAGGGATAATTGGTTAGGCTTAAAATGGCTAACAAGGGCAGTTAGCTTAGTACTAAACTGTTAACTGTTATCAGAAGGTTTTGTTATAGTAGAAGGGGAAGTAGTTGAAACAGGATTTTCTGATCATTTTGCAATATGCATACAGATAAAGGAAAACAATGAATAAACATGCAAAGGAATAACAAGGATAAACAATAAAGCATGGGATGAAGAAGGAAAGAGATTAGTAATACAGTTATGGAAAGATCATATTACTATGAGAACATTTTATAAAAATTGGTCTGAATGGTGGATAATTTTTAAGAAAAAAATACAAAAACATTTTTTCTACAGTGGCAATATGAAGTGACAAAAGTAGAGAAAGAAAATATAAAAGAACATATAACAATGTATTGGAAGATTTAGAATGTAAACATAAAGTACTTTGAAAAAGAAAAAGAATTATATGTAAGAAATCAAGAAAAAATACAAGAATTGTTATATAAGCAAAGATATTTTACAAGGAAAAAGAGAAGCAGTATTAAGTTAGTTAAGTAGATTACTAAAGGAAGATGGTAGTGTAATGAGAGAAATAAAAAAATGTAAAAGGAGAAATAGAAAGGAAAATATTATGAATAGTGTAGTACAATATGTACAAGAAATATTTAAAGAAAAAAGAAGGTAGTGAAAAGCATGGAGAGTAAACAAACTAACAGAAAAAGAGAATAAAGAGATGGAAATGGAGAGTTATTTAAATGAGCTAGATAAAGTATTAGGACAAGTAAATAGAGATGTGGCTGCAGGACCAGATGGAATAGGGTATTAAATGTATAAAATATAAGGGATTGGAAAAATATTTTAAAGATTTTGAATGAATGGTTAAATGAGAGTTTTATGTATAAAGAATTATGTAACGGAATATGGAGGAAGGAAGATAGTGACAATTAAAAAACTGGAAACCGAAAGTACTGAATAATAATGATTATAAGATCTTTAAGAAAATAATACAAAAGCGATTTGAAACTAAAATGGAAAATATGATAGAAGATAGTATGTATAGTTTAAACGTGAGGGGTTGTCAAGTATTATTAATGACAGAGAAATTATGAATGATATAAATAGAAAAAGAAGAAGTGAAAATCATGATAGGAGACCTTAATAAGACATCTGATACAATTGCACATGAAATCTATAGGTAATAATGAAATAATATAATATGTGAGAAAGTTAGGAAATTAGGTATGTCAAGGTAAAGCAACAATAAAGTAAACATACTTGTAAATGGCTGGTTAAGCCAAGAGGTACTTATGAAGAATGGTGTAAGACAGGGATGTCCACTGAGTTGTATAATCTGCATTAGTTATGAATGTGATAGTATGTGAAATAAATTACAAAATGAAGGAAGTGGGTTACATAACCCATGAAGGGTTAATAATTCAAGTTCTGTTAACATATGCAGATGACATTATAATAACTCCAAAAAACTAAATTTGGATAAAAGAAGTAATAATTTACACAAACACGTATCTAGGGATGATATGGATGGCTTTAAATAAAGAGAACAATACAGGTTAAGGTGATGTACAGCTAGGGGCTTTATATTTTACAATGAATGAAATTTTTGTGTTAGGTATAAAATTTAGGAATAAAGATGTAAATATAATTCAATGTGAAAAAGCAATGGAAGAAATAAAACAAACCTGTCTTATCTAGAGATCATATAATGATCACTCAGAAAAAAGGCTTATTTTATAAATCCAGTGCTGATGGGAAAATACCATACCTGGTAAGTGTATTTATGCTGCCAATAGTATTTGAAATGTAAATATTGCAGATTTATTTTTCATTTATATGAAGTTCTAGATTAAAACCAGTAAAAAGAGAAGTTTTATATGTAAATAATGAGGAAAGAGTTTAGGGTTAATTAACTCAATGGTATTTGCCACTTCATAAAATTTGTACAAAGCGTTGAAAATGATTAAATGAAAAAGATGCAAGATTAATAGTAAAACTGTATAAATATACCTATTATAAATTTGGGAGTATTGTAAAAAGAATAAAACAAAAAAGAGTGCATAAATGAAGAAATAAAATGTTACTAAGAAAAAACATTTTTAGAAAATAAAAACTGAGGATATAGAAAAAGACAGAAAAGTATGGTATAAGAATGTTATGATAAAACATTACTATGTAAAACCATGAGAAAATCT
>NC_056739.1:1979708130-1979860630 GCF_019279795.1 Protopterus annectens
AGTACAGATAAGTCCCAGCAAAGGAAAGGAGGATGGTGGGCGGGTAACCTGGACTGCAACAGTGAATACACTCGAACATCTACATTTATGGTAGGTACACAACTGTACTATGTTCATCTTGTTTCACTGTTGCAGTCATTACAATTGGGTTGAATCCCAAAGCTAAGGTTGGGAGGCTGGGGCTAAATAGCATTAGGAGAGGCTATGAGGCCCTGCAGAACTGCAGTGGCAAAGCCTGCCCTGGATTTAGAGTAGAGAGGTAAGTGATAGTGCTTTGTAAAAGTGTGCACTGAACTCCAAGTTGCAGCCTCTAAGATGTCTTTGGTTGGTACTCCTCTGAGGAATGCTGCTGAAGTGGCTGCTGCTCTGGTTGAATGGGGCCTAATGCCCTTAGGCACTGATTTGCCATGCTGTGAATAGCAGAAACAAATGCAGTGGCCTATCCACTTTGAAATAGTCTGCTTTGAGATAGCCTTTCCTTGTGATCCTACAGCATATGCCACTAGAAGTTGTTCAGTCTTTCTGAAAGCTTTGGTTCTGTGCAAGTAGAAGTGTAGCTGCCTGTGAATGTCCAAAGAATGCAGAAGTCTCTCACCCTTATTCTGTGGGTTTGGATAAAAGGTAGGCAAATGAATTGTTTGGTTAAGGGCCACACTGGACACTACCTTAGGCATAAATGTTGGGTTTGTCCTCAGAGAAACCCTGTCAGGATGGAAAATGATAAAAAGGTTCCACAGCCATGAGTGCCTGTAACTCTGAGACTCGTCTTGCAGAGGTTATTGCTAGGAGCAGAGCTGTTTTCCAGGATAAGAATTTTATATCAGCTGTAGAGGCTGGCTCAAAAGGAGGCAGTGTGAATTTTTCCAAGACATAATTGAGGTCCCATGCAGGTATTGGTGCTCTCCTTGGAGATCTTATGTTTTTGGCCCCTCTGAGGTACTGCCTTAGTAATGGATGTGAAAAAATAGCTGGTTCTGTATTGTAATGAGCTGAAATGGCAGAGGCATGAATCTTAATTGATGAAAAGGATAGGCCTTTGTCCAGCATCTCATTTAAGTATTGCAAAATCTGAGGAATATTTGGCGCAATCATGTCAATTCCTTGTGTCTGGTTCCAAGCACAGAATCTCTTCCATTTTTCTGCATAGGATTTTCTGGTGCTAGGCCTCCTGGCCTCCAAAATAACATCCATCACCGCTTTAGAAAGAGGTGTGTTTTGAATGGCTACACTGTCTGCCATGCTGCCAGATTTAAGGTCCTGAGTTGACTGTGCAGGATCTGACTGTTTTGTTGGGTCAATAAGTGAGGAATTTGAGGTGATGTCCAGGCTGGGCATTGCGACAAGCTCTTTAGGACTGGGTACCAGTGCTGGTGGGGCCAGTCTGGGGCAATCAGTATCATTTTTGGCTTCTCTTGTCTGACCTTTAGGAGTACCTTGGGGAGGAGAGGCAGTGGAGGAAAGGCATATACTGTTAAGTTTTTCCAGCTGAAAGATAGAGCATCCACTTTCCATGCTTGCTTGTGATAGGTCCTTGTGCAGAATCTCTGTAGTTGGCAGTTGTGAGGGGAGGCAAATAGGTCTATGTCCAGGCATCCCCAGTTCCTTGTTATCATGCTGAAGACTTGTGGAACCAATTTCCATTCATGGGGATCCATTAGGTTTCAGCTTAGTTCGTCTGCCAGAGTATTTATCTTTCCTGGCAGGAATTGTGCTTGCAGATGTACTTGGTAAGTCAATGCTGTGTCCAACAAAGTCATGGCTAGTCTGCAGAGGGGGTAGGAATGTGTGCCTCCCTGCTTGTTTATGTACCACATGAGTGTAGTATTGTCCATCTTTATCAATAGTTGTCCTGGATGAAGTAGATCCTTGAAGGCTGTCAGGGCATTTTGAACAGCTAGCATCTCTTTTTGATTGATAATTAGATGCATTTGGCTTGCGGTCCATGTGCCCTGAATACATCTTCCTGCCATATGGGCCCCCCAGGCATAATCTGATGCATCTGTTGTTAATGTCTGCCTGGCTGTGGGTAAAGTGAATGGCTGTCCCTTGTTGTGGTGACAGGCCTTTGCCCACCATCGAAACTCCTGTTGCAGGCAGGGAATTAGGGTAATTATTGTTTCCAGGCTGTGGCAATGTTAAGCCCAAACACTTTTTAGATACCATTGTAGTTTCCTCATATGCAGTTTTGCATATGGAATTAGCAGAATGCAGGATGCCATGAAGCCCAAAGCCTGCAGAATTTTCCTTGCAGATAACTGGGTCTTTGTTGCCAACATTTTGAAATAAGTAGTCAGTTATCTTTGTTTGTCTGGCGTGAGATAAGCCATCTGGGCAGTTGTATTTAAGCTTGCACCCAGGAATATTATCTCTTGACAGGGTACTAGTTTTGATTTCTTTTTGTTTACTGTGTACCCTAGGCATGTTAGTAATCTTTTTACAAATGCCAGATGCTGTAGTAGAATGTCCTTGTTCTCTGCTTGAATAAGACAGTTGTCCAGGTAAGGATAAATTTGTATTCCTTTTTGTCTGCAAAATGCAATTACTGGTGCCAGACATTTTGTGAAGACCCTGGGTGTAGTAGATAAGCCAAAGGGCAGTGCAGAGAATTGGTAGTGCATTGAGCCAGCTATAAATCTGAGGTATCTTCTGCATGATTGTCTGATTGGGACATGCAGGTATGCCTCTTTTAGGTCTAAAGTCACAAGCCAATCCTTCTTGCCCAGCATGGGCAGCAGCTGCTGCAGAGTCAACATTTTGAATTTTGGAATATCCAGAAATGTGTTTAGAATAGACAGGTCCAGTATTGGTCTCCAGGCTTTGTCCTTTCTGGGCACCAAGAACAGTCTTGAGTAAAATCCTAGTCCCTGCTCTTGTTCTGGTACTCGCTGAATGGCCCTCATGTCCATGAGGGATGAAACTTGTTTTTGTGCCTCTGCGCATTGGTTGTGTGGCAGGTCTGGCATACCGCTTGCCCTTGGCAGGGTGTGAAAGTGGAACCTGTAGGCTTGTGACACTATATTCAAGACCCATTTGTCCTGGGTGATCATGTGCCAATTTTGTGAAATAAATGCTAGTTTTCCCCCTAAAGGAGCTGCCAGAAGATAAGTGCTTGGTGCTGGCAGGTGAAAGTCATTGAGACTGTTTTCTGTAAGGCTGTGATTTATCTTCTCTGCTTTTGGAGGTAGAAACACCCCATTGTTTAGACCTGTATGAGCCTTGGGGCTGGGATCTGCCTCTGGGGCATCTGTATCTGCCTCTTTGTGGCCTGTCTGACACTGGAAAGGACCAATTCTTTGTAGGCCAGTTTCTGCTAAATCTGGGAGGCTGTACCTGTAAGAAATCCTTGACTGTTTGCATAGATTTAGCTTTGTCCTCCATTTTCTTCAACACCTCTTCTGCTTTAACACCAAACAAGGCATCATGCTGTAATGGACCATCTAATAATTTTGCTTTAACATGATTAGGCAGATTCTGTTCCTTTAACCAAGCATGCCTCCTAATGACAGAACCCGTAACAGCGGCCCTGCAGGAGGTCTCCAGAGAATCAAAACCACATTGCAAAGTATGCTTTCCCACTTGTTCAGCTGCATGCAATAAATCCTGCATTTCTTTGTTTTCTGCACATTCAGAATTTGTCAACATTTTCTGTTTAAGCAGTGACATAAGGTATTGCTGATATTTAGGTATTGCTGATATTTAAGCAAGTTCATAAATTCAAATGCATGGAAGAGCTAGTCCTCTAAAGCAAACAAACTCCCAGATATGCTCAGATTAGTCCAAAATGATACAAAACCTGAACCCCAGTTACAAGTGATGTCCACCACTACAGCGGTCCCTGGCCCCCTATTGTTTGGTCAGACACTGCAAGCAAATTGGAGGACCCCAAAAGTTCCTCACCAAAAAGGATAAAAGGGGGACTCCAAAATCTGTCATATCCAGATTGACTTAAACTCCAGCTCTATTTCTCTATTCACTGCTCAGCAGGTGTGACATGGTGACATACAACAATACAAGGCCATGCCGGAATTAATGGACATGCTCCACCTCAAAAAAAAAAAAAATCCACCAACCACTAGAGCAAGCGACTTAAACCTTAACCACGGATATAAATAGGGCGTGCTGGTATTTTTCTCAAGGGGTGCGTAAAGGCAAAAATTTGGCTAGGCTTATAAAATGCCTAGGGGCAGATAGCCCATAGTATAAACCTATGAACCTATGATGGGTGGGTGTGAAGCCCAAAAAAATTTGGGCTAGGCTTATAAATGCCTTAGGGCAGATAGCCTAGTATAAACCTATGAACCTATGAACCTATATGAAACTGACAATTTAAGGCCCTTACGGCCAAGGTAGCAGAAGTGTAATTTTTTTTCCCCCATCTGTCCAGGGCCCTTGAATCCCTATCAGAGGGAATAGGTTTTTTTGCAGTGGAAGCCTTGACCCCTTTGGACCCTGAGAGATAGTTTCTGGGTCAGCAGCAGGGTTTTTATAAAGAAATTTATGTGAATCAGGAACCCTGTAGTATCTGTCTGGCTTAACAGGAGCTGGTGGTAAAGAGTCAGTAGACAGACCGGACTCTGAAAATACATCATCTACAATATCTAAAACAGGAGGACTAGCAAGGGGCCTGTGCTGAGGTAGTAAGAGGAAGTCCCTGAGCCTTTTCTTAGATTCTGAGTAATCTTGGCTCTCCCAGTGGAAGTACTCCCTCATAGTATGCAGGGTCTCCCCAAAAGAATAATCCTCAGGAGGAGAGGCTGAAGGAATAGATTCTTCAGCTTCGGAATCCTCATAGGGAGGAAGAGAGTATTCCTGTTCAGAAGAGGAATCAGAGGAAATGGAAACCTGATCTGAAGATGCATATTCTGTCTCTTGCCTAGGCCTCTTATCAGGAGGGGGATGGGAACCCCTGATCAAAGTAATTAGGTCTTCGGCCATTTTAAGCATCTGTTTTTTAGGCATGGAGGTCTGTCCAGGAGAATGTTGTACTTGTTTCTTTGTCTTTAGAGGTGCTATAGTCTTTGCCTTTGAAGCTGAAGTTGTTTTCACATATAACTGTGTAGGCCTGAAAACACCCTCAAAAGCCGATGCCTGCTCAGCGGCTCCAGACCCATCTGAGGGAATAGTTTCTGAGGGTCCAATACCTTCAGTTTCTAGCAGCCTAGTCGGCTCCGTGGGAGTTGGAAGCAGCCTGTGGCTCTGAGGCAGCGGGCATCAGGGGCTGCAAAAGCACCTCACTGAGAACCAGCGAACCGGCGACTGGCCTAGCAGAAGCCCCGTCGTCGGTTTTGGACCTCGGATGCCTGTCCTTTTCTTTGCGCTTTTTATAAACTGTGGTAGTCGGCTGTTCTGATGGCATTATATAATTAAATCTTCTGCCAAAGTAATGAAATGCAAAATCGAACTGACGCTTAATAGTGTGTTGGTTAAATCTAGCACAAAACCGACAACTAGCAATGTCATGGTCAGGGCCTAGGCAAGGAATGCAGTAAGAATGAAAATCCTTATGAGGTATTTGCTTCCCACAAGAAATATAATTATTAACTTTTTCTGACATTGGTCTGGAGCAAGAAAAAAGTTTCACCAACAGGGTACTTAGCTTTAATGAAGACTTTGGATCTGAAATTTGAACTTGAAAATCTCAGGAGTCGGCCGACCGGCACTTGCGAACTGCTTTTGCTTCGGGCACTGCATGGCAAGAAAGACTTAAGAAAATGGCATTGGCTGCATCTTTTATACCCCTGGCACTCTGACGTCAGGGAGGAGGCAACAGCAACCGACGCTGGACCAGGACTTTGGAATTCAGGCTGACTGCGGGTAGCCTGCCAGCAGGATAACCCAATTGTAATGACTGCAACAGTGAAACACGATGAACATCCATTGCGATGCGAAATTCAGTGGGGACAAAGCCAGAGGTGAGACTATGATTGAACATGGTACTTAGGTAGGGTGCCAGTTCATTCTGTAGTTCATGTAGAACGCAGCCTGGGATACTGTCAGGTCCCATGAATGCTGTATTCTTGGCTTTGGAGAGTGTGTTTTTTACCTGTGCAGCCGTGATTACTAGAACTTTGCATTCTTCCAGTATAGAGACGGGCCCTCTAGGGGGTGAGAGGGGCGTAAAGTTAGCACTGAACCTATCTACTAGGATGTTGGCAATATCAGTTGGTTCTGTATATTTAGTGGCATTGTGCTGTAACTCAGAGCAGATCTGAGTGTTGCCATTGTGATTCTTGACATAGCTAGAGAATGCTTTGTGGTTGTCTTTAGAGTTAGTGGCAATTTTGTTTTCGCAACTAACTTTGGAGGATTTTATGAGGGATCTCAGCTTCTTATTGAGGTTGACCACGGAGTTCCTCCAGTCATGGGATTTTACTCTTTTTTGCAACAGTTTCTTTCTTCTGTTGTAGAGTTCATTTATGGCAGAGGACCACCAGATTGGCTTCCATTTTTTGGAGGATAGCATCTTGGTTCTATTAGGAATTGCATGATCCATGCACTTGTGTAAGTGCTTTTAGAGTGTATTTGTGTAGGATTCAGCAGTCGTACCCCTATTGTCTGTCTGCATGGGTGTCATGAAGTTTGCCACTTCTGTCTTAAGAAGTGTGAAGTTGGCTTTGGAGAAGTTTTTTACGGTGATTTCCCTAATTGGGGGTGGGGCGGGATGTGGATGTCTAGGGTGATTAGCTTGTGGTCGGATTTGACCAATGAGGAATTGACCTCTGGTGTGGAATACCAGTTGCCCATGTTGGTAATGACCGGGTCTAGGATATTGCTGCCCCTGGTGAGGGTGCGAATAAGTTGATCCAAGGCACTGGAATTTATGAATTCAAGAAAACGTTGAGCAAAAGAGTTGGTACATGAGTAGTTTTCCCAGTTAATGGTGGGGTAGTTCAAATCACCCATTATTAGGGTGTTGGGTTGTACCCTAATACTTTTCAGTGTATCAAGGAATGAGCAGTGGGAATCCTGGGGCATGGTGGGGGGATCTGTAACAAGCTACAATTTGGATTGCAGTCTTGCCCAGAGTTAGTTGCACTTGGATAATCTCGGATGCATTAAGCTGTGCAACTAGCCTGGAGGTTTGGATATCCTTAATGAATATGGACACGACTCCACCTTTAGTGCTTCATTCCAGGTTAGGTGGCCGAAAGGTGTGGTATGAATTATAGCCTGGTAACGCAGGGGTGCTCTCTGGAGGTTTGAACCAGGTCTGTCACTGCACGGATGTCGATGTTCTCCATTTTAAGGAGTGCCTCGAGTGAGTGCATTTTGAGGTTTACACTTCTAGCATTGAGTAGCATTACCCTCAGATTTTGCTTGTTTGTACCTGTTATGGTGGTGAATTTGTCATTTGAACCTTGCCTAAAAAAGGCACTATAGGGGTGGCAAGAGCCTTAGCCAGTATCCAGAATCCCAAGGGCGACAGGTGCAGGCCATCTCTGGCAAAGCATCGTGGTCTGTTGATCATGTCGTCCCAGGCAGACAAATACTGGATCCACTTAGAATGACACCAGAAGCTTAGCCAATTGTTGAAGTCAATAATTTTGTCCTTATACTGTGGTATCACTCTGGGTGATGGCAGGATGCTACTCAGGGCTAGGGTCATACCTGCCTGGTCTACAAGATTGGAGAGCTCCTCCATGTCTATTTTCATGTAGTCCAGGGAGGTACGTCTCAAGTCATTCACACCAACATGGACAATGACAGTGTCATCTTTGTATTTTTTGTGGAGTGACCTGAGTGCATGCGTTATGTGGTGGATCCTGGCACCTGACAGGCAGCTGACAGTAACTTTCTCCTTGTTTAGCCTGGTGAGTGGAACATCAGTGTGCCTGACTATAGAGTCACCTATGACTAGAGTGTTGGGTACGTTATGCCTTATGGGCTGTGGTTGAGTGGCACACTGAGTTTGTGGGCTATGTGTCATTTCAGTTGTGTTGGGGGGTGAATTTTGCTTGTGTTTCTGCTTTGGAGGATCCTGATGCTTGGGCAGGTCTTTATTGAGAGCCTCTGTGAATGTAGGTGTGTGTTTTGTGTTTCTATGTGTGTGTTTTGGTGGAGTAGGGTTTGAGGGACTATGTGAAGAGTGTGGTGTGGTGCAAGTGTTTACCTTCTCCTCTTGACTGTCTAGTCCAGTCTTGGGTGAAGAGAGCTTTGCTTCCAGTTTGGCTATAAAGTGGAATACTGTGCATGGCTGTGTTGAACAGAAAGACTGTCTAGGGAGAGGTGAGTTTTTTTATTTGTACAGTTGTGTTACTGCAGGAAATATCTGATGGTATTGCTTCTCAGTCTATGCAGTCATTCTTTCCTGTCTTCAGGGAGATTTTTCCAGTCTTTGGATTTGTGTGACCCTACAGCTGGTAAACATAACTTTGGGGATGCAGAAGGTCTTGTCTCTCCAGTGAAGAACACTTTTTTTTATTTTTGTTAGTTGGTAGTAGTGTTTAGGTTATGTTTGAGATTATGTATGTCGCTATATTGTGTGTTTGGTATTTTGAGGTTCAGAATTGTTTTTATTCAAAATTTGCTGATATAATCACACCCATTTGCTGGGATGTCATTTTCCCATTACTGAGCTCATGATGTTGTTTTGATTTCTTATAATGTGACTATGACTGTGACATCCCACTACTGCCACCAAATGTGATGACCCTCCACTAGAGCAGTAATCATGGAGCCTCATTCTTCACCACTGGCAACAGTGGTGACATTCACTGAGAGGATAACAAGTACATGCACAGTATTTCAAGATGCAGCTCTCTGCATCAAGTGCAATTTCCCTTAAGAGCACACAAAGACCACAGTCAGTCTGGGGCTGGTTTCTCCCTCTTTCTCAAGATCCCAGTAAGACTCCCCACTGGTGCAGCTATAGAGGTGAGATCTCAGCTGAGTGACCAAGCCAAGACCTCTGGCACCTTCTCTGTCCAACCAGTGCTATGTGTCTCTGCCCAAGTAGCTGCGACACACACTCACTGAGGTTTGATTTACATACACACACACACACACACACACACACACACACACACACACACACACACACACACACAAACTCGCACACAACTGGGAATGGATTCCCCCTTCTGATTAGACTATAAGGTAGTTTCTACTCCCACCATAGATTTATATGTTCATAGGTGTTTACTTGCAGAATGACCTCACTTCTTGTCATCTAACTTCTAGTCCCCAGGCCAAACCCCTCATTCCTGAAGCTTGCAGTATTTAGCATCTACCTGTAAAAATATACAGACAAGGGCTTCTCCAGAGATCTCTGGCAGATGCTGGAAGTCATAAAGCAATTGCATTCCTTCATTCTTTCAAGACTAGTAATTAGTTCACCCTAAATACAATACAGAAAGTTTCCTAGTACAGACAATGTGTCTCTTGCTGCATTGAAAACTGGAAGATACCATCTATTATGGCCTAGCCATAAAGTAATTTAATTTCAGTTATTCTTCTGAAGTTTGCTGGACTGAAGTCAACCTCCTGTATTCCAGTTTCCACTGTTGAAATATATACATTTTACCAGTTACAATAGTGCATGTACATTTCTGTTCTCTTCCAGTAGGGTACACTTTGGATCCATTTTAAACACAAGCATTTTACAAATACCTTTTCAACACACACACATCTGTACAAGCAGTTTGATATACACATGACATATAGTTCTAATACATTTGTATCACAAACATCTTATATAAATCATATGATATTCACCAATGACATATAATTATTTACAAAATTCCAGCTAGCAGGCTGGCAGTTTCTCCTTTTGTCACACTGACATTTCAGTTTGTGCAGCTCTGACTTTGCTTTTGTGGGGTATTTCTCCCTCTGCCACGGCTGTGTGAATATTGAGTTAATATATTTAAGTAAAAGGGGTTATAACCCAGTAGCTCTGTTTACTGAAATAGGACTGCTGGATAATGAAAGTAAATATATTTTCTTCATAATACAGCCATTTACATAACGTGCACTACAAATTTACGAAAGCTGGAACTTTGTAAAAAAAAATACTTTCAGATGCCTCCACACTACACTACTTTCAGATCACAGCTGAAGGCTTTAGAAGTAGTTTAGCAATTCCCCACCCCAATATATCCATAAAAAGTTCTACTGCAAGCACACTGTCATTAACCAGTCACTGACATTCACCAGGGTAAAAAAAAAAGCTTTACCTTAACATTTTTTTTGTAGATGATGGCACCTCCCCAACAAATCCATGTCAAGATGTTTAACCACCAAAACTGCTTCAATTGTACATACTAACTCTACAGTCACAGTGAAAAGAGAAAAACCCAATCACCTCTCAACCTGGAAACATCAAAGATCTGGACAAAGGCCCATGAAAAATAGGTACAAATCTGTATGCTGATTAACATAAAAGTTGCATACATAATTATGTAACCCCACCCACTCCAATGGAATTGTGGTATATCAACTTTCAAACGCAAACTGAAGAACAGACAACCAAAATATAGCCCCAGCCCAGAGTCCCCCTGTGGTCATTCCAATGTCCCATTACTTGGCTATTTCGCTGCATTTACCATTAACACTGTAATGTGCATACTGGTTTACTTCTACAATGATTATTTGGATTTTATTTTACATTATATAGCACAAACACTAATAGACATCTGCTAAACAAAGCAATGCAGTCTCACAATGAAAATAGACATAGGATTAAAACTTCTATGCCCTTGAAACTCACATTCATTGAAGCAGCATTGAAACCCACATCCAAAGAAAATGCATCTGGCCAGTGGTGGATAAAGATTACCTTTGGGCTGTTTTCAGATCATAGGGCACTTGCACACAAAACATACACGTGTTCTTGGATACATCTTCTTAACCGTATTAAATTATATTCCTTGTATAATACAGCACACTTGTTAGAGCGGATTTTAAATTTATTGCTTTGAACATTTTTCCAGTATGCAATGAAACAAAATGCATGAACCAATAATGACAAAACTTCCTAATTCAGAACATTTCCATCATAAAAAGTCTCCTCAAACTTGTACAGTCCACCAGTATCAGTAAATACGCACAATCTCTGCAGAAGTAAAAGTCATCTACATAATTCCATGTTAAAGAGGTCTGTAACTAATGAAGAGGTTGCTGCTGGAAAACTTTATATTTTGTTTCATCTACAAGTAAAGTGCCTGTTGCCCTTGAAAAATAAACTGCCTATGTTACATTAAAAAATGATAAGTTAGTAATATTTCAATAGGGGATGGATAGCAAACTGATAACAGGTTCATAGTTACTGCCAAAGGAGGACATTCTCAGGACTGCAGCATCCACCCATTTAAAAGTACAACACAGTACAGTATCAGCAATCCATCTACATCCTGTGGGAGTTAAACCCACAGCCTTCTGCAGGAAAAGTGAGTATACTACCTGTTGTGCTACTAACAATGAATGTAAACTTTGCATAAGCAGCACTAATCTTCTCTTTCCTGAAGAACTGTGCAGCACAAGAAATCAGGAAAAAGCCAAAATGTATTGGGGGGGGGACAAAGGCTCAAAACTGAGGACACATTTTAAACAATGCTTCTATAATCTTAGAAAGTTGCTAGAATAAAATGTTATGTTACCATGTGTTTCCTGAAAGATAGGAAGACTGAAACTTAAATCATCTTCTTTCGGCTGTTCCTGTTAGGGGTCGCCACAGCAGATCATCTGTTTCCATTTCTTCCTGCCCTCTGCATCTTGCTCTGTCACACCAACCACCTGCATGTCCTCTATCACTACATCCATAAACCTTATCTTAGGCCTTCCTCTTTTCCTGTTACCTGGTAGCTTCATCCTTAGCATCTTTATCCCAATATACTCAGAATCCCTCATCAGCACATGTCCAAACGAACGTAATCTTGCCTCTCTGACTTTGTCTCCAAACCTTCCAACCTGGGCTGACCCTCTAATATACTTATTCCTAATCCTGTCCACCCTCGTCACACCCAGTGCAAATCTTAACATTTTTAACTCTGCCATATCCAGCTCTAACTCCTGCCTTTTTGTCAATGCCATTATCACCAACCCATATAACATAGCTGGTCTCACTACCCTCTTGTAGACCTTCTCTTTCACTCTTACTGGTACTCATCTGTCACAAATCACTCCTGACACTCTTCTCCACCCACTCCATCCTGCCTGTACTCTCTTCTTCACCTCTCTTCCACACTCACCATTACTCTGAACTACTGAGCGCAAGTATTTAAACTCATCCACCTTCGCCACCTCTACTCCTTGCATCCTCACCATTCATCTACCTCCCTCTCATTCACACACATATATTCTGTCTTAGTCCTGCTGACTTTCATTCCTCTGCTCTCTAGAGCATATCTCCATCTCTCCAGGGTCTCCTCCACCTGTTCCCTACTCTCACTACAGATCACAATGTCATCTGCAAACATCATAGTCCACGGGGACTCCTGTCTGATCTCGTCTGTCAACCTGTCCATCACCATTGCAAATAAGAAAGGGCTCAGAGCTGATCCTTGATGTAATCCCACCTCCACCTTAAACACATCCGTCACTCCCACCGCAGACCTCACCGCTGTCACACTACCTTCGTACATATCCTGTACCACTCTTACATACTTCTCTGACACTTCCGACTTCCTCATACAATACCACAACTCCTCTCTAGGCACCCTGTCATATGCTTTCTCTAAGTCTACAAAAACACAATGCAACTCCTTCTGACCTTCTCTGTAATTCTCCATCAACACTCTAACAGTAAACATTGCATCTGTAGTGCTCTTTCCCTGCATGAAACCATACTGCTGATCACTAATCATAACGTCACTTCTCAACCTAGCTTCCACTACTCTTTCCCATAACTTCATGCTGTGACTGATAAATTTAATCCCTCTGTAGTTACTACACTTAAATGACTATCATTATTTAGTGAATTCAGTTCTCGTTGATTTGCCAGAAAACCATAAATTTTATTTTTATTTTACATTTGTTTACTGGGAAAGTCTGACTTGGAAAGACGCCAATTTTTAGCAGAGGCCCTGGGAGAAACACTCCAGATGTATGTCTTTGTATCGTGGGAGGAGACCAGACAGCACCCAGAGAAAACATGCACAAATGCAGGTAGGAAATGCAGACTCCACACAGAAGGCACTTCAGCAGAGAATCAAACTAGAGAGCCTCTTGCTTTGAGCTAACAACACTACCACTGCACCATCCAAATTTTAAGACAAACAGACCAAATGTTTGAGCCAAACATTCCACAAATTTTGTGAATATTTGTACAGTTGATACCTATACCTTCCCCTCCAAATGAGAAGTGGTGGCATGGGTAGAGAACTACCTTGCACAATAATTGAACTGAATGCACAATAATTGAATTAAACACATGCACACACACACACATACACACACACACACACACACACACACAAACTGCACAATAATTGAACTGAAGGCGCAATAACTGAATTGAACACACCAAACACCTTGCACAATAATTGAATGCATAGTAATTGAATTGAACACACATACACACACACACACACACACACACACACACACACACACACACACACACACACACACACACACATGCACACACCTTGCACAATAATTGAATTGAATGCACCAGCAACGGCAGATAAACAACTTGCACGATAATTGAATTTAATGCATCAGCAATGGGTGAACTGAATCCAGCAACAGCAGACAACTTGCACAATAATTGAATTGAATGCACCAGCAATTGGTAAATGGAAACGGCAGATAAACAACTTGCTTGCCAGCAGCACATTGAATGCAGCAGCAATGGGTCCATTTTGCATGGCCAACAACACACTTAGACTGCAACCTAAATACTGAATGCGGTCATGATGTAGCATGATAAACACCTTGCACAGCAACCAGCAACTTTTGAATGCAGCAACGGTTATAATGTAGCTAGCACAATAAACACCTTGCATGGCCAGCAAACTAAAAGCCAGCATAACTAAATAAATACATGTAGCACATGCTGCGAACATTAAAAATGCAGCAGCAACAGTCACAGCCAGCAAATGTAGCCAACTCAGGCAAACTAAAAGCA
Source organism: Protopterus annectens (assembly GCF_019279795.1). Classification (NCBI taxonomy): domain Eukaryota; kingdom Metazoa; phylum Chordata; order Ceratodontiformes; family Protopteridae; genus Protopterus; species Protopterus annectens. The sequence goes on from NC_056739.1 coordinate 1,979,722,199, forward strand.
AGCAAAATTAAATAAATTAAATACATGTAGCATGATAATTCAGCAACTGCAACTGCTGTGAACAATACCAGACAGATATAGCCAGCCAACTCAGACAAACTAAAAGCCATCATAACTCAACAAACTGAAAGCCAGCATAACTAAATAAATTAAATACATGTAGCATGATAATGCAGCAACTGCCATGAACGACACCAGACAGATATAGCCAGCCAACTCTCAGACAAACAAAAAGCCAGAAAAATTAAATGCATGTAGCACAATAATGCTGCAACTGCCATGCCGTGAACAACACCAGACAGATAAACAATGCAATGGTTAAATAACCAGAGCTGGCATGGTTGAACACACCAGACTGATAAAATAGTTGAGTTATAATGCCATACAAATTGTTTTTTCCTCTTACCTGTTATGCTGCCCACCATCCCTATTTCCCTCAGTCCAACAGGCAGTAGCTGATGTCATCACGCATGCCCCTATAGGCTGGTGATGCGTGGCGTTGTGACATCAGCCAAAAATTTAAAGTGGTAAATTCAAAAAAAAAAAAAAAAACAGGAAATTCGGAAATTAAGGGGGCCACTCAGGAATTCGTGGCACCCCAATATTTTGCCCTCAAAACTGGTAAATACAGAGGAATTCTGTATGGTATGTTGCCTATGCACAAACAGAAATCTCAGTGGTAGTGACTTCCAGTGTAAAAAGCAAATAGGTAGTTTGACATCGGGGAACAAAAACCAGCAAGAATGAACTCATCCAGTTTATACTTGACAAAGTACAGGTAAACTACAAAAAAGCACAGCTGAGTGAGAGATTCACCATAACAGCAGATATTCAATAGCTGGGATTTCAAAAATTTTTTTAAATTTCAGGAAATGTGATTTAGCCATATGTTTAGCTGAACAGCACATTTTGTGGTAATTACCAATAGTGGCCCATCCGTCACACTGGCACATGTACCCCCCATTCACTCTCTCTCACACACAAATGCAAACGTTCATACATACACACACACACACACACACACACACACACACACACACACACACACACACACACACACACACACACACACACACACACACACACACACACACACACACACACACACACACACACACTCTTACTCCACTAATCCCCTAACTAACCCTCATAGTACGACCACTGAGGCAGACAACACACACACACATACACACACACACACACACACACACACACACACACACACACACACACACACACACACACACACACGCACACACATGCACGCACACACACACACACACACACACACACACACACACACACACACACACACACAGAAACACAAACACACAGTCATCCAAGACCATTCATATCTCCGCACACATGAACACTCTTCATACACTCACAACTCCCATCACTGCTTCTCTGCTAAACGTCCTAACACTTGCCTGCAACACAGTTTTTCCCATTAATTATAATGGGGTTTGCATTTTGGCAGTGTTCATTAACACAGCTAGCCATGCTAAGTTACACAGCTGAGTTATTCTCTGAATCATTCAGATTGGTAAATCCCTTCCTGCAGTCATTTTTGGGAGAAAGCACATGGTTAATTAGCACAGGTCACTACTTTGGAATGCCTCATCAACATGTAGCATGGTCATAGAGACAGCCCACCACACTCATTCTACTGACAGTGTAGAACCACTGCATTTATCATATCTTTGAATCAGAAAGGGCATTCTCCAGTGGTTGATTGCCCATATTAGGGCTTGCCACTGGTGCTTGCCCTTTCCTTCGGTCAGTCAATATATATTTTTTTCCTCGTCTCTTTTATAACATGTGGACACTGGCAGCTCTCCTGAAAATGAGTCAAGTATAACAGGAGGTTCTGTAACTCAACTAGTATTACTATATCTAGCAGCAGTAAAATACTGCAATCTTCTCCTCCAGCTCCTCAGGAAGTACTCCCCATGTTTTTTCACTGGGTTGACAACAAGCATTTAGCATGTGACAGGGAGATGGAGTTCTACAGAGAGGTAATTAAGCACACATAGGCTGGAATTGTGATTATGAATGTGATTTGATCTTATTTATTTATTTATTTACATTTGATAACAGGGTAGTGTCCGACTGGGCCAACAGCCCATTTCAGTGGAGACCCAGGGAGAAAAGCTCCAAGGAAGGTTACATAATTATACATTTGTACATACGAGAATTACAATAGGAGGTCAAACGCAAGTTCCTTGATATTGTATCTAAAAGCATATAACAACGGTAGTACAATAAGCTTACACTATTCATACAGACAAAACAAATATATATATATATATATATATATATATATATATATATATATATTTTTTTTTTTTTAGGATAAAAATATCACAAACTGAAGCTAAGAAGGCTCAATTACAAGGAGTTATTGACAATGGGTAGTGGAGAGAAGGAAGTTAGACTGTAAGGGGTTAAATTAGTTAGCCTGGTGGTGAACATGAGCAACTAACTATCTTATAACGGAGCATTGATGATGACGGTTTGGGTTGTTTGCCATGTGGGTTCTACAAAAGAGATTTGGGTAGCACTTTGTCAATTACCCAAGCCACCTACTCTTGTTAGTGAGATTATATTATCTGGTATGTTTCTCTGATCTCTGTGACTTGTGTTGCTGCTGACGGTTAGGGGGATCAAGGCTACTGCCGCAGTCTTTCTTTTGGCATCTCTGAGGTTTAGTCACTCACAGTTGAGTCCCATGTTTGTTGCAGACTCAACAAATAAGTTAACTTATTACTGGCTTAGCTTTAAGATATTTGTCCATTCAGTTCAATTCTAGATACAGATTCTGGCGCCAAGGCTGAAATGAGGCTGAATTCACATTTGGAGGCAAATGTCAATGCCCTGGTCTAGGCAAACCATTTGAGCATCACTGGGATAAGGTCTCTAAATGATGGTTCTGTATCCCTTTCATTCCTCTTCCCATTAGTGCATTCATAATTTTAAACTATCCTCCTGGTTCACAGTAGTGGACTAAAAGCAATAAATCCCATCTTGGTGAAATACTCTTTGCAGAAGTAGAGTACTGAGGCCTCCATTGGGTTAATGAGGGGACTGCAAGCCACGTATGTAATACATACCCTTGCAAGACATATTAAAGCCTGTCTTGGAGATACGACAGGTTGAAAATTGATTATTTGGTTTTGATCAACTGCAGTTCGAGTGACTGTAGCTTAATTATGTGATATATACACTTCTTTGTCACAGATGACATTGAACTCTATAAAGTGGTGGGCAGTAAGACAAAGAAATCCACAGTGACACATGAAAGCTAGAGGGGTTATGTAAATTTTTGACATTCACTTTCAACTTCTGCACCAGGAAAAGCATAGTGAAATGTATTATGGAAAATATGTGATTAAGGAGTAGGTGGAGCAAATCTTACCAGGAAGTAGGATGAAGGAAGTCCAATCAAATTCTCTCAAATAAGCAAAGCACACTGTAGACCAGTTAGGAAACAGCAGTAACTTGTGAGGAGTAGTGAAAAAAAGAAGAGAACAAGTTTATATTTTTATTTATTTATTTTATATGCAATTGATTAATAAAGGCATACAAGGAATAATGCACCTATCTATGGAATGGCAGAATTACAAAAGAATGATAAATGAGTCAAAGTCAGGATGAGGGAGTCTGTAAAACCCTAATTCAAGGCATTGTTAAGCTTTACTCAGAGACCTTAGGGAAAGAAGCAATGTTATTTATTATGTGGAATTTTATATTAGCAAAATAAATCTGCAAGGCAATATATGGATTTGGCTTCATTCCAAATTCATAGAATGGAAATCAGAAGAGGTAGGAATGAGTATGTCCTAAATAAAGTTGACATAATTATGGACATACCTCTTATCCTGTTAGGGCAAGAATTTTGGACAAAGCCAAAATAATGGGGGGGGGGGGGGGGGGCACAAAGGTTCAAAATCAGGGACAGATTTTACACATCATTTTTATAAAATTAAAAAGGTTATCAAATAACAGGTTTTATATTTGTATGCATTTTCTGAAGTCTGAAACGGAAATGGCTGTCATTATTTACTGGCATTGACCCTTCATGAGTTGTCAGTAAACCACAAATTGTATGAGGGGCAGACCAAAAATATGAAATACAGATGTGGGTATTCTACAAAAATCTGCACAGTTAAGATGTGTGCTAGTGGACCAATACAACCAAGATGACCATAATTTGGCTAGAAAAATGAAGGGGAAGATGGCAGTGGGCAGCATATAACGCCTCTCACATTCTGGGGGAAGGGAAATGGTGGTCTCAGTCTGGTAAAATGCTCTTCTGCAAGCAGAAGCAAGCATGATAACAATGACTGGAGGATTAAGGGATGGGGGCTTGGCATTCCAAACCAGTGATAGTAGCCCTAACAGGCACATATAGAAACAAGCACATAACAGGAGAAGCCATAGAGTGCCCCGTAGTGACAAGAATGCTCATGTCAGCAACAAAGGGGGAAGGGTCAGGAACATAACCACGGAACCCTTGATGGCGGCTTATATTGTGGCTTTTGAGGAAGGGAGGGTTCATGGTTGGCAAGCAATGGGAAAGAAGAAAGAAAGAAAGAAAAAGAAAGAAAGAAAGAAGATAACAGAGAAACTGTGGACCTAGTGAACAATGAAAATACAGCCTAATGAACTGATTAATCTCCTGGTGCAAGGCTAGGGCCTGGGGCTGACTGTAACTGTTGCCCTGAATGTTGGAAATTCTATTAAGAATTAAATGAAAGACAGAGAGGGCAAAGGATCCTGGTAGAACAATCCATTTCTCCATTTCAAAATGGATTAAAGCAAATACAATGATTCACTACTTCTTCCCTCTCATCATAGCCTATATTTCTGTACTAAATAAGCAACTGTTACACACAGCCATCTGAGACTGAGTAGCCAGGCTTGCTAGATTTTACAGCAGTAAGCAAAAACAGAACACTGCTGGTTTCAAATAGTTTCTTGAGATGTGGAGCAGTTATTATTTTGCAGGATTTAATGATTGATTTATTTACAGTTCATAACTCAGACTGACTTTTAATAAGAGATGACCTGCTGTGACATTTTGCCAAGTATGCAGCCAGCAGAAGCTGTACGGTGTTGGAGAGCAGCCAAAAAGAACAATGCAGACTGCAGATCACTTTTTCCAGTAACTTAAAGATACAGCAGTACCATCAACTTTGCACTATACATTAATACACTGGGACAGATCTTCAAAAGAGACATATGTTATACTTAAATACATTTAAATAAAAGCCTTCACATTTTTAAACTACCACTGTTTTTTTTTAATCAGAATTTTTTTTAATTTTTGTTTTAACATGGTACAGTGATATTATCTGCACCCCTGTCTCACTCACATGGAGAGTTTACTGGATATATGCCACTCAAACAAGAAAAGACAGTGGCAAGTCAAATGCTTTAACAGTTGCTGAAGTGCTTTCCATGAAGGATAGAAAAGGCTAACCTTTTCCTCTCTTCCTCTCTCTCTTTAGCAATGCAACTGTTTATCATACATGACACAAGGCATTTGGAAGAATCATCTGCATGTTGTCACACATTTGGAAACATTGCTTCATGTTGTCATGCCTTCCATTTCTGTTACTGAAGACAGGTGGCACCCTTCCTCACAGAATGTATGAAGCCTTTGGACTGTATAATCTTACTTTTACCACTGAAGAAAAAAGTAGCAAGCATAAATGCACAGCACTGGCATAGCCCTGGCAAAGTTAGGCATACCAACAAGAAAAGTGCACTACCAAAGCTAGAAGACTATATAACCTTATAAAGCACAAAAAAGCACAATATTGCTCGACTATTATGTTCCATTTTTGAATATATGCATGCTAAAGTTCTTACAAGTACAGGAGAAAATCAGAGTACAGCAAATGCTGTTTAAAAGTAATTATGTGGCAAAGGATACTGACTGCCACTCACCATAACTACATAAAAAACACACGCTAAACATCTATGGCTTTAGGCCATTATCGTGTCTTTTGTATTCTGCAGTCCGTTTGTTGGACAAAAAAAAAACAATGATCATCGGTCTTTTTCTTCAAAGCAATACATTTCAAGCTGGTAGGGAGTTAATAAGTACTTTCTGGTTCATATGACTTAACCTAAGAAAAAAAAAACACTGGCAACACTTGGTTGTGGTCCCCCACGCTGCCACTGGAGACCCTCACCAATCCTCAGGCATCCTCCATGCAACTCTGGTATCTAAGATATCTCTATGTGTATGTGTTCCTTTCCTGATATGCACAGCAGCCTTTGCCCACATGTGCTCTTCAAGGAGGATATTACATCACAGGATTCCTTTGCCCATGTGTGCTCTTTCAGAAGGATATTACATCACAGCATCCCTTTGCCCATGCGTACTGTTTCTGGAAGATATTACATCACAGCATTCCTTTGCCCGTGTGTGCTCTTTCAGGAGGATATTACATCACAGCACTGTCTGCAGTGAAGAACATACTAACATTTAAATCTGCCGCTTTCATTTTATTCTAAGACTCCAGCTTGACAGAACTCCTCACGCTGAACATAGTATCTCCCAGTATCAGGATGATACTGGCAGTACATCTGAATGCTTCAGGCATGTTCTCGGCCTCTTCTGTATCTCAGGGTATACATTCTGATGTCCGAAATCCTTCTCCACAAGAACTATGATGCTTCACAACTACAGCTTTTTATTCTCTTCTATAATACCTATACATTTTCTGAACACTTTCAAAGGCAGCCTCAACACATGGGCAATTATTTGTGATGGCACTATTATCAATATTATTACTAAGCTCTTCATGATGAAAGTAAGGGAAAACCTTTTGTCTCAGGCATTCTATCATCTTGTCAGTTTTTAGCATCATATATGTTTTATTTTTAATCTCCTAAGTCCACTGAACATGCATCTCTTTTCAAAGGTGACTCAGGAGCACTGGTTAATTCATTCACTCGCACTCATATAGTTTGTAAGCAGAAACTAAGGGAATGAAACCTACGACTATAGCGGGGAGCATCTCGTAGCCTTAACAGTCACCACTAAACTGCCAAATATTTTCACACCAGCTGCTTAATCTTAGGTTAATACAATGTAACTGCTGAATAAACACACTGGAAGATGGGAAGTAGACTCAGAAGGATTTGGGGATTTATTTTGTAATAATAAGTACACTTACTAAATGCTAATTATTTATTTTGCAGTAAGCATCTGTTGCACAGTCTGACATGTTACATAATCACTATATGGCTGAGGAGCAGCCCTCCTGCTCTGAAAGGGTGGATGTGAGGGTGCTAGAACTTGAACCCACCAAGGAGAAAAATGGAGAGAAAGAAGGACTTAGTATAATGGGGTACTATGCAGCAGATTTGTTACAAGCATGTACAGTAGCACATATGCAATGTACTAACACCAATGTATGCCTGCATGACACAGTAAAGGGCTGCAGTTACATAACAAGTGAGATGGGCTGGGGAATCTCTCTTTCTGCCCTCCTCATGGGTAGGGATAATAAAAAAAGGAATAATGCTGTACTGGTAAACATCCATAAAACACTAGACAGCAGAAGAGATAAACACCTTTATTTGGTTTAATGTGTTTCATTACAGAAACTAGCTGAGCTTTCAGACTATAAGACTATAATACCCCTTCATCAAGGATTACTAATGCTTTAATGCCAATTAATGAATAGGAAAGGGAATACTGAATTCATTTCTTTCCCGCTGGGTAAATAGGATTTTTTAAAAAAAATAATTGCAAGAAAAACATGTTACTACACAACTTAGATGCTTAGACATACAATACAGACTCCTGACAGAACTGAAGAATATATGCATGCCTGCCTGAAAATCTAGATGGCAGAGCTCATGATCTTACATAAAAATAGGGAGAGTTGTGTCCATGACACAAAATGGAAGAATTCATCCTAAATCAGAATAATTAACATTATCACTGCTGCTTACCGTAAAGAAAACATTCACTTAATTTGATACAGTCATTAAGGACTTGGGTGAGTATGTTGATAGAATCTCATTTGCACTATGTCTCGCTGTGATGGTTAGAAAATCCTTCTGCCTTTCACAACATATCCTTTATGGTATCTCTTCAAGTGCCATAGAAGTCAAAGCCCCTCTTTATCCATCTATCCATCCCATATTAAGCCCATCATTGAATATAACACACCCTTCAGCATGTATCTTGTAAGCATCTAAATTAGCTTGAAAAACCTCAATGTTTCCTCACCAAAAAGATTCCGTGTCTCAATGCCCTTAGAAAATCTGATAGACTAAAAGCCCTGTACATCTGCTCACTGTCATACAGACTCATGAGGAGGCATTCTCTGCTTAGTCTTCCATGCTATGAATGGCCAAACACCCTTTGAACTTCTTCACCTAAATAAAAGCAGTGGTAAAGCAAACACCTGTACCACAACAAGAGCGTCAAATGGTGTGAAAGATGCCTAATATAAAGTATACCCCATTTCTGGAAGGGGCTGCCCTTACCCATCACGCACAGTACTTCTCAAGTAACATTTAAAGACAGTCTGAATGACTGGATGGATGAAATCTTCACCAGGGATATGTGGAGAAATTCTACTTAAACGGGAATATTTGTAGTCTCCCAGAGTAGTGGACGATGTGTCTGAGCTTCTCAATGATTTTCTTTGGCTGTAAGCTTAGTTGAAAGCTAAGAAATGCTCCATCCTTGGTGAGTGGATTGTTGGTACTGCAATGTAGTATTAGGGGGAGGGCTGCACTCCTGTGTGTGTTTGTCATCCTTCAGCTAAGACATTAAACCAGGGTTCCATATGGTTGAGTAGGTGGTAGCATAAGGGGATGTAAGAGATCCTACTGCACCTATCGAAAAGAGCAGCGAAAGCTCCCCAATGTCCTGGTTAAACCTCCCCTATTATTATGAATATCACATCATGCCCCCACTGAAAAGACACCACTAGCCTAGTGGGACTAACTCAGTCAACAAAGGATTAATAAAAATCCATCCATACATCCATCCATCCATCCATCCATCCATCAATAAATAAAATAAAGTATCTAGGTCACTTCTGTAGTGATGTAACCAAGCTGCTGGATTGCAGGTTTGGCTAGGTCATGGAGAAATACTGGACCTTACATATAAAAGTAATGCATTCATTTTGCATCTATATTTACCATATTTATTAATTTCCTTTGCCCTACATTTTTAATCTTTCAGTACAACCATTCAGTACAACAATGCTTCTGCATTGTGAGCAACATCTGCCTACAGTAATCTCAGTGTATTTCAAAGTGCTATCTTTTTATCTGTCTATCTATCTATCTATCTATGTATCCATCTATCTGTCTGTCTATCTATCTAGCCAGCTAATGCAGTTGAACAAAGCCATTAACAAGAAAAAAAAAACATCAGCTTCAGCACTCATCAAAGGGACACCACAGACCCACTGTTCATCAAGCCTAATAAGACAAGCTAAATAAAGATAAAGATGTATTTACTTATGGGGCTTCACCCCTACACCACCTTAGATATACATACTCGGGAATGTCAGCAACATGACACTGGTAGGGCAGTAGCAAAAACACTGAAATATTTAAAAATATATATTTTTCTAAGACTGCCCATCCTATAGAATTGCTATCAAAGTGATGCCCTGGCTCTGCTAACTTTGAAGTATTAATGCAAACTGTCACATGTGCCGGTGGCATCAGAAATAGTATAAGTTCCACAGTAAGTATTTCAGCATGCTGCTGCTGGTATTGACACCTTTCCCACACTTTCTGTGTGTTACTAATTGTTCTAATCACCTGCAGGAGGGAAGGAGGGAATTAACGAACTCAAGATTATATTACCATCTTCCGTTATGGGATTAAGACATGGGGGGGCAGAGGGCAGAAACATGTGCATAGCAATGCCCTGGAAGTGAAGTTTAGATTACAGTACACTAATGGGGGGGGGGGGGTGTCATGGTCATATAATTTTATTGACTGCAGCAGTGGACTGCCAAGTTAAACAAATTAGTGCATATCCAGGTAAATTCACAGATTTAATCCCTTTAATCCCTTAATTTTGTTTTTATTTTCAAGTTTGTTACTCAGCTTGGCAGATGTTTTTGGTTAACGGACCTGGTTCGACTGCGAATATTGGCACTTGCTGAATCATTCTCTCTGTGACTTCGGGTCATCTGCTGAGTGCTTAAGTAAATCACAAGACACTAGGAAGATTTATTTCATGTGGAAACAGGTCAGTGGAGCAGTTCAGTGTCAAGGAAAGGATCAAATTGTGAAAGATTTGAGTAAACTTGAAGAAGGATTGGCGACACCCTGTCTCCTGTTCCTTCATCTGCATCTCAATCAAACAGTTGCTGATTATTTTTTCAGGATCTGCTGGCAGACCTATTTTGCAGACAGACAGGCCCAGTCTAAGATCAAACAGTAATCTTCAGACATATCTTCTTGTACTCCTGGAAGGCTTTTGGCTGAGGCACTAGAAGTTACTAAACAAGTGAATTTATCAATTCTGTGGTTGTGGTTCCTTCTCATTCTGCATTTTGGTGTGGTTTTCTATACATTCTGGTCCTGACTCATCCAGCATAAATCATGGTTTCCTTTCTCTGTGGACATAGTTTTACTTCTTAGCCTGCTAATACTGTGTGTGCTCCCTTTGAGATAAAGACCTCTTTAGGTTTCTTTACATTAATGCACTTATTCAAATGGAGTATTATACGGCATGAAGAAGCTGTTATTTCAACATGGTACAGGAGTATTTATTTGTAACTTAGGACAGGACATATTTTGGATTTAAAAATGTTATCCTTGAATTTATTTAGTAAATAAATAAATAAATAATACTATTTAGAAAAACAAGCATTGCACGTAACATTGAGTAACAGATTTTCATTTTCAGATAGAAATCTACAGCCAAATTAAATGGTGGACATGAGAAGTTTGCAATGGTTATTTGTCCAACGGACAACACCACATAGGAGGTATTGCTGAAAGCCATTTTCAGCGATCATTGGGTTTTTCACTTTTCTTCAGTGTCATGGAACCACAGAGTTGGGAGATGTAGGGAGGGGGCTTGCCTACTGCAAAAAAAAGTTTATTGTATTGTTGGCTAAAAGTGACTCTTAGCAATAGTTTTTGAAGTTTTGTCCATTTGAGAAATGCTCTGTTTCTAATTATGAATCCAGTTAGGTTTTGTCCATTTGAGAAATGTTCTGTTTGTAATCATGAATCCAGTTAAAGGCAGATGAACATTTATTACCACATTTCCTAGTTTTATAGTTTATTAGCTGCTGCAGACATAGTAGGCCATTAACATTGCACAGTCCTGAGTACCATGCTGTTTTTATTGGATGACTTTAACAAGTTTTGCCCTTTTTTAATTTTTCCAACTCTTTTAGGTTTCTAATACCATAATGGGAATGGACCCCATTCCTAATTCAAAGTATGATTAAAGTTCATGAAATTAGTATTGTTTCAGTCTTTGATGTCAGCAAGAAGTGCTCTTCGCAGCACCCGCAATGTGCTCAGCAATGACTCCTGCAGTTTTTGCAGTATGACTAGTCTGATCCACTTGAATGATATTTTATGCATTTACTAGTAAGGTTTAATTATATTAGTATGTTGTTGTGTCTTTCGGCTTTTCCCGGTTATGGGTCGCCACAGCGGAACTCCGGTCCGCTAATGATTGGCAGTAGATTTTTACGTGCCGAATTGCCAGCCCTGACGCAGAACCTTCAACAAAGGTACGTTTAATTATATTAGTATAAATATTATAAATACATATATTAGTATAAACAAAGGCAATTGACCAGTAAATTTAAATAAGTCACCTACTTATGTAGTTACAGACTGAGGTATTATAAACTGCACAATCATCCCTAGGTACAATAATGGCATCTGATTATTGGTTATTAAGTTGTGAGTAATCTCAAAAGAAATTAAGATGGAATTTAGGGCAATCAAAAACTAAGGGGAGAATGGAACTGAGATGTATGACACTGGCGAGTACAAGTTGACAAAACAGTTTACAGTTGGGTTGATCACAATGTGTTTAAGTCATTTTACACAGTTCTTCCAGAATACATGCTTTTTTGGATTTCAAACTGAACAGTTTAAACAGATTTGTGTGTTACTTAACATTTGGCTCCTGTGGTGGAATTTAGACCAAAGTATGCAGTTAATAAAATAACTGCATGACCCTCAGTCTGTCTGTAAGAACATGAAATCCGCACACATATGACTGTGCACAAGAATTTTCTTAGCTATGTTTCCTTTCCCAGCTACTAGTAATTGTAAAGTTGATATCCAACAGCCAGATTATGATTTTAAAGCACTTTGTGAGACTACTAAGAGATCTGCATATCTTAAAGGAATAACGGAATTATTTTATAGACAGGCCTCAATAAAATAATCTACAGCTCTATTCTGAAGCTTTTCTGTAACCTCATCTTATTTCAGAGCACTTCCACAAGCTCTTTATTAACAACTCCAGCTGACTCCCTAATGCAATTTCCTGTGCTAATTAGGCTTGCTGTACTGAATTCCACTGCTGTAAAATACATGTATAGCTTGTCTGACATAAAGCAACTTAAACATTGTGTATGATTTAATCACAGTGGGCAGCACTCATACAAACTATACATAATGAGGTAGTGTTTCTCTCGGTCATAATGTAACATATAGAACTACTGTTTTTGAATGCTCAGAGATTATTAGCCAAGCTGGATATGAAACTATCTCCTCCAGCTGTGCTCGGAGTAACTGCAGGATTAAAGGTTATTAGCCAAGCTGAATATAAAAATATTGCACGGTGAGAGGACATTAGCCAAGTTTGATATGAAAATAACTTACTCACCCATGCTGGGATTAAGCCTGTGGTAGCAATGAGAGCAGCTTTACAGAAAGCTATTGTTGCCTACAGGTGCGTACAGCTTGTTCTCCTACTAGCATGTGTCTAAAAATGGGGGAGACAATATCGCCAGGATAAGGTGCCCAGATGAAACAAATACTGCTACAGTATTAGCATCTTTATATGAAGCTGTTCACACCCATAGTATCTCTTACACCTATGAAGCTGTACTGATGGGACTACACAGGTGGTCTATAATTTACTATAGCTCTAAAGCAGCACAATACTATAAGCCACTTTAGTTATGAATTCAGATATATCTCAGTTATGCCACACAGCAACACTGTGTTTACTTAATAACACTGTGAAGGGCTTCATAAACAGCTTTCTTTATGGACCTAGATATATGTGATAATTATGACATATCGATCTGCTACTGCAGTGACATATTAACGGAGTGATTAAACGTATTTGTCATGAATTATTTACTACCTCCTGCTTCCAGCTTGTATAAATGAGCTTCCACAGTTAAAAGCACAAATCAGCCATTAGACTGACAACCTTACGACATACAAATCAGCTCCTGCTATGAGGGAACCTGTTCCCATGCATTAAGTGAAAGGACTGGCTGCCACACAGGCATACATCTAAGCACGCCTTAGTGCTGCTATTAGTTGACATTGCTCATGTAATTGTTCTGTAGATACATGAAAACATTTCGGGACTTATTTGAACCCATAAGCTCTTTTGGAGCACCGTTGCCTTGTGTTCACATTATCCTTGCATTAGATTTCAGTAGTTGGTATATGCCGTTTATTCAAAGTTAAAGTATTTGCTCTCTAAACAAGTGATATTTTTTCAGACATGCAGTATGCATATTCTTCAGCTTTCCACTGTAAAACTGTAGCAGTTATCCTAGCTAGTGCCTTCCATAATGTGCCTGTCCCAGCATGGTTTGCTGTGAAACTATAGCAGTTATCCTGGTTTGTGTCTTCCACAATGTGCCTCTTCAGCCATGGTTTGCTGTAAAACTGTAGCAGTTATCTTGGTTTGTGCTGAGAAACTGTAGCAATTATCCTGGGTAGTGCTTTCCATAATATGCCTGCTCTGCCATGGTTTGCTGTGAAACTGTAGGAGTTATCCTGGCTTGTGCCATAATATGCCTGTCCAGCCATGGTTTGCTGTAAAGTGTAGCAGTTACCCTGGCTGGTGCATTCCATAATGTGCCTGTCCCGCCATGGTTTCCTGTGAAACTGTAGCAGTTATTCTGGTTAGTGCCTTCCATAATGTGCCTGTCCTACCATGGTTTGCTGATTTCAGCTTCTACTGTGGTACTTTCTTAGTATTGTAATGCAGTACAGAGTGCATGAATGTACCACCTAGTGTACGTGGCTCTTATTTATTTGCTAACATAGTAACTGGACTGATTCTTTTGCACTCCTTCAGTTACAACATTGAGACACAGCAAACCAAATACAACAAGTAAATGCAGGTAAGGTTAGTTAAACAACACAACAAATAAATAATCAAGCAAATAAATAAATAAATAGCAGTATAAATAGAACTGACTGCATTTTCCATTAACTCAGTAAAGGTAAAAATCGAACTATACTTTTATGTATCAAGCAGATGAGTATAATTTAACACTGTTACATATACTTAATGACAGATTAAGCCCTGTCTGTGCCCCAAATGACATGTATTTGATTAGTAGTATGGGCACTGGAGGGGATGGGCTAGGATGAATAGGAGTGAAGGATTTAAATTTTGCTTATGGGTGAGTTTGGTATAAGTGGGTAGGTTTGGTATAATGGTCAATGTCTTTACCTCACAGACACAAGGTACATGGTTTGATTCTGAACTCACTTTATTGGCTAGGCTTAAAATGGCCCTTGAGGGCATTTAGCCTTGTATTAGCCTATGAACCTATGAACATAAATAAGATATGTTGTCGAGACAGATATGTGTATTTGAGGATCCCCATGCTCTGGAACAGGCTCCCCATCAATGTAAAGAAGAGTCCATCCCTAACCCTACTTAACTGTAACCTTGACCAATGGATGGGAAATCAGAAATTCACCCAGTGTCTGGACCATATGTCTCTGACACAGAGGCAAATAGCAATGCCCAAACTAACATACCCCCATGACCTCTAGAAACTTCCTAGCTACCATACCCCTTCTTAATAAACGCCCACAATACACAGGGACAAAACCGGGTTGGATTGCACAGCTAATCTTATAAAGACCCTGGTGGTCATTAGACTGGTATAGAGCTATGATCCTATGAAATATGAGAAGCCATGGTGATACGTAATGGGAGTACTGGATATTACACACATGGAGCATGAGCCTGCAAGGCACGTTAGCAAATAGTGTGCCAGATGTAAACAACACTAGATGGAATGCGTGAGTGTGTGTGTGTGTGTGTGTGTGTGTGTGTGTGTGTGTGTGTGTGTGTGTGTGTAAGAATGTGTTTGCACTCGCACCTTCCCAACTTGGGAAGGACTGTGGAGTGGAGTTCAGAGAAGCAATCAAGAGGAAACACCTCCATAGTTAGGGTGCTCCATAGGACCTGCTAGCTGGTCTGCTTTTTATGACCCAGTTTTCATCACTGCAAAATGAAAGGATCAGTTAGGTACTGGTATTAAACCACCTGGCAGGGTCTTGTGAAGAACAGGCAGGGGAAAATATATAGCTGATGCTGTAGTACTGGCCAGTATTACATATATACAGTTTCTTCTTCTTGTTTCAGCTTTTCCCAGTTAGGGGACAACATAGCAGATCACCTGTCCGCTCATGATTGGCAGTGGAGTTTTACAGTGTTGAGTTGCCAGCCCGGGGCCCAACCTTCCATAGAAGGCACACACATGCCCACACTCAATTTAGAGTGTCCAATCCACCTACAGCATGTCTTTGAGATGTGGGAGGAAACCGGAGCACCTGGAGGAAACCCACGTGACCACAGGGAGGACATGCAGACTACGCACAGAAGGCACCCCAGCTGAGGATCGAACAGGAGAACCTCTTGCTGTGAGGCAGCAATGCTAACCACTGCACCACCACTGCCGCCCTATTACATATATGCAGTTTAATATGACTAGTACATTCTGTATGAATACTGTGTGATATTCTTTCATTGTTTCACTCTGACTAGTTGTACAAATTATGTTGCTGTATTTGGCACTTGCCCAATAGTTTAAGTCATGACTGAAATGGATTGGTTTACATGCCTGGTTAACAAATAAAATAAATTAAATGTCTTGTACCAGTACCTAAAGAAAGGATAAAAACTCACTGTGTGCTTTTGCTTGTATCCAAAATGTGAGTTAGTATGATCAATATATATTTCTGTGGGCTGCGTGGAGAAAATGTATTGAAAAACATAATTAAAGCAGCTGTAGCACTATGTGTAGCATATGGTTTAAACAGCTGAGCAAGGTGGAATGATTTTGAAACGAAAATCAGTATATTGCGGTTAAAGGATATCTTGCTGTCAACAAATAAGGCTAGATTTCCAATGAGTGTGTTCATTTTAAAGGACTGCCATTTATGTGATATGTATCTGGATAATCTTATTTCTCAAATGAAACTATGCTACATGTATGGAACTGAGGCTTAGTACATGATCATGACACCAGGTACTGACTGTGTCAATCCAAGGAAGATAATGATTATATCACCATATACCTTGTTGCATGAGCTTTTCAGACTGGGTAGGTTCAGTTTTAACCTCAGGTATTTTATTATTATTATTATTATTATTATTATTATTATTACTATTATCACTTCCTCCACACATACACTGATGTGCTATGGTGACCTGGAATGTCTATCTCCCTTTTTAAGTACATTTAACAATCTACCTCCCCTCCATCCCTACCTTTCTCTTAACTGTTGTGCACCTGGTCCCACCTCTTTCTGAATGCCTCTGGAGAGTCCCTGTCTACTACACAATCTCATATTCCACTCCAGAGGTCCAGAATCCTAACTGAAAAAGTACTTTTAGAGATCCCAGAAATGTTGTGTTCTCTTTTGCTCCCTGTATCCTTCATGACAGACCTGTATACTTCATGGCCACAGTAACTCCATTTCATGTATCTGATGTAGATTTGTACACCAATAGCATGCCTTCCCCCATCTGTTTTCATCTTATGAAGATGC
This sequence comes from Protopterus annectens, assembly GCF_019279795.1. Lineage (NCBI taxonomy): Eukaryota > Metazoa > Chordata > Ceratodontiformes > Protopteridae > Protopterus > Protopterus annectens. The sequence continues at coordinate 1,979,739,227 of NC_056739.1, forward strand.
AAACAACCAGTGTTTCAGTAGCCACTCTATGCTATGCGTCACTTATACAGACAGCAGTAGTCACTCTATGCCATGCATCACTTATACAGACAGCAGTAGCCACTCTATGCCATGCATCACTTATACAGACAGCAGTAGCTACTGTATACCATGCTTCACTTATACAGACAGCAGTAGCCACTCTATGTCATGCGTCACTTATACAGACAGCAGTAGCCACTCTATGCCATGCGTCACTTATACAGACAGCAGTAGTCACTCTATGCCATGTGTCACTTATACAGACAGCAGTAGCCACTGTATACCATGCTTCAGTTATACAGACAGCAGTAGCCACTCTATGCCATGCATCACTTATACAGACAGCAGTAGCCACTCTATGCCATGCGTCACTTATACAGACAGCAGTAGCTACTGTATACCATGCTTCACTTACACAGACAGCAGTAGCCACTCTATGCCATGCATCACTTATACAGACAGCAGTAGCCACTCTATGCCATGCATCACTTATACAGACAGCAGTAGTCACTCTATGCCATGCGTCACTTATACAGACAGCAGTAGCCACTCTATGCCATGTGTCACTTATACAGACAGCAGTAGCCACTGTATACCATGCTTCACTTATACAGACAGTTTCTACACTAAGAATCTGTAAAATGAAGTCAAGTGGATGTAGGCATTCAGTGATATCACAGAACTTATTTGTTGTAGTTAGTTACTGGACATGTTGTGCTGGGGGTGAACTTGCTAACAGCTGTTATAGCACTTGCCCCCTGCATATTAACTGCTTCTATTGTTATATACTGCATAAGTGGTGACCATTATTTTACAGTGCCAAGGGAGATCTTGAAAGTGCTGCTCTACAACAGCATTTTCAATATTTCGGACTGAATTTAATTGACTGACCTTTAATACATGTTGCTGCAATATTCACCTGAAAATGCAAGTTACAAATGGGTTTGTATTTAGCAGTGATAGGCTTCTCGACAAAGAGAAACCAGATGTCACATGCCCAGCACAGACAAGCACAACAGGATTGGCAGGAAGAGGCAGCGAGATGTTAGGGAATATAGCGCCATTCCTGATGTGCTAAGTGCAACTCATTTGTGGGTTAGACATAACAGAGTCAGTAGAGCAGTAAGTCTCACGTCAGCTGGGATATGATGCTGTGGTTAACCATATGCTTTATCATAAAAGCTGACAGACTTTAAGACTTGCTGTCTGCAGACAGTATTACTGATATGTCTGGGGTGGGAATGGGGTATATTGTTATCTATTCTGGATAATGGTCAGTTACAGTGGGTCATAAAGACAGGTCTCAATAGCTGCACACATGCATGTTAGTGATAGCAAGGATGTGTAAAATATTCTTTGATGCCTGCCTGTAGCACACAGTAACATAGTGTTGCTCATTCTACTAGGTTACGGACAATCCGTTGAGCCCCATAGCACCAGCACAGCTTCCTAAAAGACCATCCATGAGTAGGTATGCAGGTCATAAAACCTGATATGCGTATATAAAATTTTGTACATTTAAAAATCCGAAATGCACTGCACCATATCTAACATTGCTTTTGTTCTCTACAGACTTGTCACTGAGCTGTCAATGCCCAGGGCATCAACATGGCAGAGAACACTCACTACTAAGTATGTTATTTTGATGGACATTTTGAGCATTGTATACATTTTAGCAGTCTTTACACAAACACTATGTATCTTTTTATCTTTTGCACAAATCATTTGTGCATGAACATATTTAAGTTCATCTCACAAAATTGGAATGATTCTCATTTACTACCCTGTCTTTACACACCCTAAGTTACCAGAAGCACAACTAAGTGGACTACCACAAGCAAATCCTCCTGGAAAAGTAGTAGTGTGTATTAATATAAGTAGCCTCTCTGCAGTCATACTCAGGCTGAATGAAGTACTATCAGTTGGGATTGCATGTGACAACTTTGTTGAATGTTAACAGCCATATGCACCGCACAGCAGTACATGTGACTTGAGCAGTGACCTGCAGAATCTCAATGTCAGTGAGGAAATGGACCAAAAAATATGCTAAGCCTTAGCAAAGGTTATGGAAATCATGGGCTCTACAAACACGGTTCTCTCACAGAGCTGGACAACAGAAATATTTTCACAGTGCAGTGACAACCCCCTAAGGGCTTTAACTTCCCTAAGAAATTCATGGAATATGCTAGAAGCCAGCAACACAGAAGAGTTAGTTTACAGCTGCTGCATGCGTTCAACTGTACATGGTACTTGCAGAGTTTACATAGTATCTTCTGTGTTCAATGCTCTGTCTTCTACTATAGAAAAGAATGTGCCTTGGCGTGAACCCATAGACTAATCCAATGCAAGGAAGATTCTTGAGCAGCAAATCAGGTCCAAAGACCATGCAAATACACTTTAAAGTCTATGGCATATCTACAAGTGTAGACAAATGTACCCTAGCATAATGCAAATAGCATTTCAATGCACTGTACAGCACAATAAAAAGTTACAGGAATGCATACTGCAAGTTTTATAGCATAGTGTTAGGATTATACTTCCGTGCAGAAAACAGAATATGCCAGTTAGTGGAAGGCTCACTCCTACTGTCACTTTCAAATCTCGTACATATTACATATGCAAACATAGTACTTGGGCTTTGGGAAGAACATATTTTTACTACCAAGAATTTATGGAGAGACAAAATCATTTTCTACCGTAGGTTTGTGGATGATGTCTTTTTTCTTTGGAAAGGCGATGTAATTGAACTTACTTAGACAGTTTGTCTCATATTTGGAAAGCACCAGCAGTTTTCTACACTTTACCCTGAATTACTCAGATAAAATGATTGAATTTCTGGATGTTCATGTTTTCAGATGAGAATAGTGAAATGGGGACCACACTGTACAGGAAAACATGTTGGAAGAATACGTTGCTTAGTTACGACAACATGTATCCGTGACATAACGTTCTCTTTACAGTGACTCTGAATTGTTGTCGGACAACTTTAAACCACATGGCTATAATAAATAGTTAGTAAGTGATATTGTATGTGATGTCAAAAAGATGAGGAGAACACAAGGCAAAGCATGGTTTAGTAATAAAGGCGTGGCACTGGAAAAAGTGAGCAATGAGAACAAGGGGGTGCCAGTGAAATACAGCAGTGATATAAAAGGCATCTGCAATATTGTGAGAAATAACTGGAAAACTTTAGCCAACAATGATGTACTTAGGTTGATAGTGAGCAATGGAACAAACATCTTAAGCAACTTTTACACAAAACTACTACCGGCTTTAATACAAAGTTGCCTGCAAGTGAAATGGTTGGTACGTATTGTTGCCAGCGATGCAAGGCTTGTAAAGAAATATCTAAAAACAACACTTTCATACACCCAATTACAGGGGTAAGATATCAACCCAAACTCTATGCTGAGTGTTGCTCTTACAATGCGATATATCTTGCCAAATGTGGATCCTGTACTTCGTTTTATGTGGGTAAAACGAACATAAGATTAAAAGACCGCATACTGCAGCACCTAAGTGACATTAGACTTAGTAAAAACACCAGTGCTTTATATCAGCAAAAATTAAATAAACCTGAACATAACTTTACTTTCATGGCACTACAGTTATGTGAACCAGATAAAAGAGGGGGTGATATACGCAATCAAACAGAAGTGGTAGAAGCCCGTTTGACAGTAGATTTACAAGCTGATAAACCCCCCCAGGGTGAATGGCTATCTTTCCCTAAAACCCATTTTGAGAGAATGCAAGCTCAGGCACTGAAATGGTTAGCTTGCTATAAGCAAGAGCTCTGAAAAAGAGGAAAGAGGTGTGGTGCAGCTTTGAGTCTGTGATTGGTCAAGTGTTACTTAAAACAGTCAAACACACTTTGTTCTTTGATCTGATGAAGGAATTGTCCGAAACCCCTTATCTTTTATGCTTTACAATTAAATTTATGGTTTGAGCTGTCTTGGTCCTTGTTGTTTTTTTGCTGCATAATACCAATACTGGTAGACAGTGGTCAATGCGCCTCTGTGGTGGGAAATAGATCTTTGATGATATATTGTCTGCTTTATTGATAAAGAATACAAAAGAGGCACATTAAACATACTGAGTATGGATGGAAAAAAAGCCTGTAATGTGGTGAATGGCATTGCTTGCACATTTTCTTGGAATCTGGAGCCTTCTTAGAGATTGTTGGGTTATTAAGCTCTATTTATAATGATCCTAACGCTAGAGTTAAAATACATGTAAGTGCATCACCTACTCTAAGGATATTAAGATGTATAAGACAGGGATGTCTCTTAGTGCCATTATTATTTGCTTTGCATTTAGAACTGTTAGTTGCTTTGATTAGCAGTTCAAACCTTTAGAGGTACAAAATGTTTAATTAACAATTTAAAATGCCACTGCTTGCTAATGACATGCTATGTTATTTGACAAGGCCTGTGATATGGAGGGGTAGTATTAGATAAATTCAGCAAGATATAAGGGTGTAAGGTAAATAAAAGAAAATAAAAACACCGGCACTGATGATGAATTCTATCCCTTCTTAGAAACTGAAGAATTACGGAATGATAAATGTATTAACATTTTAGTAATTTGCTGAGAAACTCTTCACAGGGATCAGCCAGTAAAACATGGAAATTTGAAGAGCTAATTATCGGATGGTTTTCAAAGATGAAAAATGCTACATTATGAACTAGATCACAATGTGTGCAAAGACAGTTTTTGTGCTCCTCTTACTATATGTGTTTCAGGCACTTCCAGCTGACATGCCAGAGGAACTTTTTGACCTCAGTTAAAAATGTGATGCATTATTACATCCGGAAAGGTGGCAAGTGTAGTATATCCTGAAATATATTAATGCTGTCATAAGAATGAGGAGGTTTGAATGTGCCATGTTCAGGGCAAACTGAGTTGCTGTTTCACTTATCAGTTTAAGCTCTGTGATGCAATATGAAAAGCAATGATGAAATTAAAAAATAGGATTGATGAGAAGTTTGATAGGAATGTTTTTGGATCTTTAATATCACAGAAAATTGATTTCCACATGCGACTGGACAAGCTACAGTTTCTTGAAGGATATGTTAAACAGGCAGGAGATTAGCCACTGGGAAAACTATGCAGTTCCCAATTGAAAAAAGTAGTTTTGGAATATCTGAAGAAATGTAGGAAAATGAGACTGATGTACTCTGGGCAGCTGAAGTGGGATAATATCTGAGGTACATGCATGCAAATGCAACAGATGTATGAGGTGCCACAAATGGAATATGAATGCTTGATAAATAAAGGCCATGTTAAGGGTTTGACTGCTTTGTTGACAAATGCCCAGACTTGGGTGTTACCTTTAACAATGAAGGCTAGAAATAAGATTTTGTTTTCAATGTGATTACTAAGAAGGACATATACTGTACATGGACAGCTTAGTACTAAAGTACTGAATAAAATAAGGGGTACGTGGAGTCTCATGCTGGAAATGACTACACAGAAGAGAATATGCTTGATACATCGATATGCTATAAAGTCGTGGCATTTTAGAATGTTTGCAAGGAAATTTGTTGAGACACATCTTCCAGCTGTAGAGACACACTGTTAGACATATGATGAAGGTGTGACAGATACACAGGAACACATTTTTAGGCTGTAACAGATTACATAGTTTTACTGGCAAGGATATTACAAAGGGATATGCAGATTATAATAGGCGTTATATCACTGGAGTGTGATACAGATGTTCAGTAAAGGGGTGTAGGTACATTGAACACTTAAAAGAGTCACACTGCACCCCATACCACAAAAAGGTATGAGCCATTCCATGATACCTTTCAGTCATACTGTGGCACACAGCAGACTCACACTATATTAACAGTTTCATTTTCAAAGCTCAAAATACTGAAATTGTTGAATTTCAGTATCACGAGATGACAATATCGTAAGTTAAAAGCACAAGCCACAGAATTTATCCTAGGCAAGTAAATACCTGTCCATCATGGGGAGATATACCCTATTCCCAACTGCAATGTGATTCTGGAGTTGGTACATATAGTTGGGGGGGTGTAGCCCCCCACCTAGGTGGGTTTACTATGGTGTGGTATGTTTGTAATTTTTGTCAAGTGTTTACCTGCACTGGGATAATTTCCGTGGTTCATGTTTTTAACTTATGAGATTTTCGTCTCGAGATACTGAAATTCAACAATTTCAGTATTTCGAGGTTTGAAAGTGAATCCATATTAACTCATGGCCATATCATAGAGGATGGGTTTTGGTTTCAGTGCTGCTTCACAAAAGTGTTTTTTGACAGTCTGCAGCTTCATTTAAAGTGTAACATTGTGACAAGCCTCCATATGCATCATGGTAACTGGTCCCACAAAGGTCCATTTACACAACTCCCAGTATTTTAAGCACCTATCCTCAATGTCACATCATTTGTAAAAAACGTCAGGGCCAAAACTAACCTTCAAAGCTTCAGACAATTACTCTTAAAACACCCCATACAACACTCACAACGCAATTTCTTTGACATCCCATGCATAAAAATAATCCCCTACTTTCTGGTAAAATTCTCCTGACGTAAACACATTGCTAAACGCTGCTATATATTCATCCACCTCACTGTCCTTTTTCTTCACTTCTTACTACTTCTGTGTTCTCTACTTTATACAATAATCTTGCCTATTAACTTCTTATTCCCACCCACAGCCTTCCCCTCTCATTGCTTATGACTTGACCAGACTTCTCTCTCACAAATGCTTCACGTTGTAATTCATCCCTATTATTGCACCTGACATCAATTACAGATCCTCTCAATCAGACAGAATTCCTATTTGTATGCCCCAATCCTAGCTAATTCTCTCACTGTTTTTATTTTTTCTTACACTCTTTCTACATAGGAAACATTTGATTTTTCTTTGACACTGAAATGGTAAACATTTAAGACAAAATGTATTTTTAATATTTCTCAGTGTTTGTATACCTCTTTGTGTATGCATATGCCTAATCTATTGTTATGTATTAAATGTTTGTTTTACATTTATTGTATTATTCACTGTGCAATGCCTTCAGTGCTCAGACTGTGCCTCAAAAGGGTCCTCAGACCAGTGTACTAACAAATGTATAAATAAATAAATGGATGAAATGGAGGTTTGCGAAAGAGGAACTGTTAAGGAACTTTCATAGGGAAACTATAAGCCTCACTGGTTGCAATGGAAATTTATTTGGAAACTGCTAGAGGTTAATTAATCTAAGCTATTAAGGGAGGTTAACTGTGGATTAGAAAAAAGAACTATTTGCAACCTTCTTCCATTCCTTACCTTTACAAAGGTAATTGCCATCAATGTAATAAGAACCGATGCTATACAAACTGAAGATACCTACTTTTGTTCTAAGTAAGTGACCCAGCTATTGCTTATTTACAGATTTGTAAACTTTTTTTGTAACTGACTATTTCGACTGTTGATGGACTTACTGTTTTAGAGATGAAGCTAGTCAAATCAGTACTATAAGGCAAGCTAACAAAAAAGATGTTTTTTTCGTTTGTTCACAAGTGAGAGAGATGGTGTGACAGGTACACACCCAAAAGAAGTGCCCAGCAATACTGTAATCAAGAAAAACGTCCATCAGTGCTGTAAATGTAAAAAGGAAAATATACCTCTAAATATGAATGTTCTTGTAATTGTTAAGGTAAAAATGTTAAGATAAAAAAATATATTTTAGATTACTCAGTTTCAGAGTTTCTCAGCTCCGAAGTGTTATTAGACAAAATAAATGCTGATTACTTTACCATGCTGTATGTAGGCTCTTAAGCTTTTCAAAACACATTCTGCACATCTGTGGGTTTTAAATTCAAAAATTAACAATGCAACCTGCCTTTAAATTCTGATAGAGGTTTCTCTGCTTTGACTAAATGCATTGCCCCATATACCTTTAAATGACAAAGACACTGACAAGAAGAACAAGATGCCTAAGAAATGAGATGTGATGGGTAGTCAGTGACAGTTATGCAGTTTGTATTCTAGGCAGTAGTCCACATGTTTATACAGATGTAAACCTATTTTACTGATAAACCTTTATGAGTATCCAACACTGTCCTTTAAATATTGCAGAGACTGCAATGCTCGAGAAATTGCAAGGTGTCATGTTTTCCTACATAACCATGTTCATCATGCTTTTGCAGTTAGGATCTGACAGAAATGAAGGACTTTACTTTAAGGCCTATTTGGATTGCACATTCGAAGCCCCTTAAACATAATTTCACAGAAATATAAAGTGCTGCAGGATGCTATGGAAACAGATGGCTGTTTTGAATCTGAATGCTGTAACACCAGGTATACTGCTGTGCATTTGGGTGGTTGCTATAACTCAATGGCCAACAAAAATTGGAAACAGATGCATTTGTGCTTTGGCTGAAAGAAAAAAGCAGTGTTATCAATGAATTCACCAACATCCTTTTAGTCTGTAACACTTTCATCATGAGCTAGACTGCCAAACTCCTTCTTATGATAAAAAGCTACTGTAGAAGTTTGCAACCCCATACAGCAATTGGGGATTTTTGTACTTTCTCTCATACTGAAACAGAAGTTGTGTACCTCAGCCTTATAAACCTTCCCACCACACCATCCTGCTTCCTCTTACCTAACTCGTGTTTGGATAGCTTCCAAACAACATGACTACCTGCTTGTTCATCCCACATAAAGGCATCCTATACTGTGGATTTAAGCTTGCTGTCGAACTTCTAAATAGTGCAATACAAGTTGATAAGCATCAACCTTACTGACAGGATTGGAAGTAAAGATGGTATTGCAATACTTTATACTTCCTGCTCTAAGGCAATTGGTTACATTTCTTGCCCTAAGCACCAACAAGCCACATCTTGCTGGCTGTGCTTGTCCAGCCTTGACAATACTGCAATGACTAACTTTTACTGTGTGTCTTCAATTTGCTGAGCCTCAGTCACCCTTCTGATAATTTCTAAGACTGTTAAGATTCTTGTGTACTTGATGAGGCTATATTATGCAAAGCTCTCTGTAGTGGCACACTAAACTATAACTGAATATGCACTGAAGCTACTACTTCAGATACTGTCTAAGATGGCACCGGGCCCAATTTATATATCGTACAATTGTAAAGGCTCCCAAGTTACACCTTCATTGCAAGCACAGCATGTCTTAATCCAAACTTTCTTTGAAAATATGGATGTAAGAACTTGTATGTTCTTTCAAATGCAGCTGATATAAAAACGTTGGCATTGCTGTTTCTGATGTGCCAAAGCATCAGTCATCAAAGAGCCATCAATCACATGTAAGACACACTGTAGAACAGTGTACCCAAACACAGCCCCCCCTAAAGGAATGACTTTCTGCACAAAAGCCTGTCATTTCTCCATAACACTGGACTTGTACAGTCTGTATACTCTACCTGTATCATACATAAATTCTTGCACATTTCAAAGCACAGAATAGACCTTTTTCTGCTAGAAGGCTAGGGATTAGATTGTTATAGTGATATGACTACATCTTCATTTATACAGGCCTTCAAGATTATTTCTAGCCTTTACAGCCAACATTAACCTTAACCTCAGTTCTAACCCTGACATTATACCTGTGACTCTGACAGGTACTGTTAGAGCACAGGTTGGGTATATACCTGAATTAAGGCTCCCTGGAAAAAGTACAAACCCTATAATTTTGAGTCTCATAAGTAAGATAATTAAAGTGCAAATTTCAGTGTATCCACTGAAATGGGGGGATTCATTTCCCACACCTTTACTAAGATATAATATATATATATATATATATATATATATATATATATATATATGTATGTGTGTATATATATATATATATATATATATATATATATATATATATATATATATATATGGTTCTACCTTACATAGTCGACAGTGCAGAACATCGACAACGTAATCGCGATTGCCAGAAGATCGAAAATGCAGAAGACCGACGGATGAAAACACCGACGCCGAGGATACTGACATGAGAAAAGGCTGTGTAAGTATGCGGTAGTGACGGACGTTAGGGTGCGAGTAAGGTAAGTGTGGATATTGACGGTCTGTGGGGATAGGGGTGGGTTAAGTGAGTTAGGGTTAGGGCGCGGGTTAGGTAAGTGTGTGGTAGTGAAAGTCTTTGGGTTAGGGGCGGGTTAAGTGAGTTAGGGTTAGGGCGCGGGTTAGGTAAGTGTGCGGTAGTGAAAGTCTTTGGGTTAGGGGCGGATTAAGTGAGTTAGTGTTAGGGCGCGGGTTAGCTGAGTGTGCGATAGTGACGGACCTTAGGGTTAGGGTTTGGGTTAGGGTTGTAGATAGTTGTGTATGTGAGGTTTAGTGTAGGTTTGTAAGGATTTTGGTGTGCTTGTGTTGTGTGTGTGGTTTTTGGACAGGGGATGTGTTTTGTTTGTTGATTGTTGTTATTGTGGTGTGTGCAGTGTATGAGGTTTCATGTTTGTGAACCGTCGGTTATTTCGTTGTCGGGCATGTGAGGTGTCGTGTTTATGCACTGTCGATTATGTGGTGTCGATGATTGCGTTGTCGGTGTTCTGCACTGTCGACTATGTAAGGTAGAACCATATATATATATATGTATAGAATTACTTAAATTGATCAAATACCATTTATGTTGATGTGTATAATGTGACGTGATACACTCTGACACACCATTACACATGTGCCGAAAATTAATCTTGGCACATGCAAAACATTAAAAAAACACCAAGCAAAGCATTGTTTTTGCAGGGGGCAAGCTCCCCTGCACCTCCACAGCCCACAATTATTATACATTCTATTTTCAGATCCCAAAGTCCCCAAGGAAAATGCTATATTCTCCTAGCTGGAGACTGCAGATCTTGAGTGTCTGTTGACCATAGTCAACCAAACTGTGTTGATTAAACAGATGTGCAAAGTACCATTCTACAGAATTACATGAACTGTACATACATGTGTGTGTGTATGTATAAAAATATATAAATACATATCTATATATATATATATATATATATATATATATATATATATATATATATATATATATATATATGGGTTCCCTATATAATTTCGAAATACTGAAATCACAAATTTCAGTATTTCAAAATTATAATAGCGAAGCCTTGAAATACCGGAACACCAGAAGCATGAAATTCAAAATACCGAGGTACGGAGATTTTGAATTAGCGCTTCTGGTGTTGCAGTGTGTGAATGGTAAGATGTCAGTTTGGGTATGTATGTATGTATGTGTATGTGTGTTGGTTAGTTTGTGTTGTGACTGTGATGTGTGTGTGCGAGGGAGTGTAAAATATATGAGTGTGAGTTACCTTTGTGTGTCTGATTGTGCAATCTCAGAGTTAGTATATATATATAAGTAGGGGGTGTGGGGGGCGCAGCCCCCCACATGACGGGGTGCTGGGGGGGGCTTGCCCCTCTGCTTATCTGTAGTGTAGGTTTTATATATGAGTTGGGGGGGAAGTTGTGTGTATGTGTTTGTGTGTGCTGTATCTGTAGTGTACTGTCGGGATTTTGAATTTCGCGGTTGTAGGGTTTCAGTATTTGGAGTGTTCGGCTATGTAATTTCGAAATACTGAAATTCTGGATTTCAGTATTTCGGGATTACATAGTGAATATATATATATATATATATATATATATATATATATATATATATATATATATATATTTATATGGGTCTACTTCAGTAGACTGAAAGTTCACTTACCCGACTTTCAGTTAGCCGAGACAAAAAGGTCAAAATCGCAGAAGACCAACATCCCGGAACACTGATTCTCACTGCAGGTAAGTAACCACATGGCCACCTTGTTGACCTTTGCTCCTTACCCCTGCGGTAGAGCGATCTCGGAGTTGATATATTTAGTTAGGGGGGCAAAGCCCCCCACATGAGTGGGTTTGCTTTCCTTCAGATTTACTATTGTTTCAAATTGGCCAAACACTTACTTACCTGGAGTGGGAAGTCAGTGTTCCGGGATGTCAGTGTTTTGCGGTTGTCGGCCTTTTCGTCTTGGCTAACTGAAGGTCGGGTAAGTGAACTTTCAGTCTACTGAAGTAGATTTATAGATATAATACATATACATATATATATATATATATATATATATATATATATATATATATATATATAGTGTGCATGCATTTGGTTGGCCGGTGGATAGCCGACCGGAAAATTCCGAAAGCAGTGCTGTGACTTCGCATAATTGCGAATGCAATTATGTCGAACTGCACAACACCCCCCCCCACACACACACTTTTTGACCCATGGTAGCACTTGTTTAAGTGGTAGAGTAGTCGGGAATGTCAAATTCAGAATTTTTTATGATATTCTGACCGTTCGACACCTAGAAATTTGACATTTCGGTTCAGAGAAACCGATGTTCGGCATTTGGTTGCGCGGCCAAATGCATGTATTCCTATGTGTGTGTGTGGATATATATATATATATATATATATATATATATATATATATGTGTGTGTGTGCATGTGTATATATATATATATATATATATATATATATATATATATATATGTGTGTGTATACACACACACACACACACACACACACACACACACACACGCGCGTGCATATGTATGTATACCAACTGTGTATACTGCCTATACTTGCACATACATTCTCACTAGTCCAAGGACCCTTGTAGTTTAAATGTGAGCCCCCTGAATTAAGCCTAAGATATCGTTATACTGCATGCCTAACTGTAAAGCACCTCCCAGATGCAAAATAAACCCTGACCTTAGCTTAATCCTAGCAATACTTCCAACTTTCAGGAATAAAATTATGACTAAGGTAAAGATAGGTGGTATGCTTACAGCTGGGTAATCATTACGGATTGTGCTTAGTGCTTTAAGCAGAAATAAGGCAATACACTGGCATGGCAGATAAGGATACTTATATGGAGCACCAAATAACCATTTTGGACAACTGTGCAGTTCTTCACAGGGTGGTAGTTTCTCAATTTATTTTGTTGGTAGACTGTTTGGTGGAAATTTTGATTTGAGGTTCATCGACAAATTTAATTTTTATTGCATTAGTGAGTCTAGTTAAACAAAAATGTTTTCCCTGGGTCTGAAGAGTATCAATGTCTGTGTCTGAAACATAGACCAGAAAGGGACAACGCGTATTAAACACAGTAGACAGCTACAGTGCAATACAACATACAAGTTATAGAAAACTATATAACTTTATAAATGCATGAACATTATAAGTCAATATGCAGTCTATCAACTGTCAGTGAAGCCACTGCTAACTTTTTATTCTGAAAATGCAAAAATCATTCAATTTTATGAAGCTGACACAAAAGTCTGGAAGGAAAATTAATTTGCATCACAATGGAATATAGCCCCAGCAAGCAAAGTCTGGTAACAATAACACTCTAAAACGCAGTACTGGTCGTGCAGCAGTAAGAAGAGGCCCACTGCTATCATTTGGCTTTTCCTGGCATTGCATTTTCTGAAGGCCCCATATGATGGAAAGCAACATTTCTGAGACTCAGCATAAATGTTGTAGATGTTATGGCAAAGACAAATTTGCACATTTAGAAACCGACTTAGAACACGTGGATTTATTTTACTTCTGGATACATGCCTACACTGCAAATCATTCTTGGCATTAGACATAATGTGGAGCAGATCTGAGGTCATCAGACAGCGTGGCATACCTTAAATAAAACTGGTATTTTTTATAGTATAGTTTGTGCTACAACTTACTCTGGACAATTAATGGCTGTGAAAACTGCTGAAATCATGTCAGGGTGCTAGTAACCTTACAGGTTAAAACAGCCTCAGTCAAAGCACAGAAATAAGGCAATATTCAAATTAAAAATACAACTAACCTCACAGAAGACAGATTCAGGACAGCAAATATATCTGTAGTATATTTCATTGATTGTGATAATGAATATTATGTGTTTGTTTCATTATAAATGTATGTGCTTAACTAAGGGAGATTTAGGTTGTATTAATTCAATAATTAGTATGCACTTTCATGCATGTATGAAGACATTGCACTACATACCTGCGGGGCACAGTTAGGTATGCAGTGAAATCTGAGGTACCATTTTAAATGCCTAGAGACCCAAGGCAGGTACAACTATGTTCCAAAACATCACACACTCTGCTTAGCCATACTAATGAGCCCTTTAAAAAACACTGTAAGACTAGTTCCTAAACATGCCATAGTGCAATTGTTATTTTGAATAATTACAAGACTTTTACGTAATCTATTGAGAATATTATCATCTATATGCATTTTTTCCCCTCAAGTGGTTACAAGAATGCCCAAGAACTTTCAGCATAGTTCAGAAGTCTATATGTAACCACACAGGGTAGCTGCAGCTAAAAGTGGATCCAAATTCAGAAAAATGGTTTGCTGAATGTAAGCTGATTTCCTCTTAGAAATCACAAGGCAAGTGAGCATGATCCAGCACAACAGCTACCTGGTATATACACCTTATTTTCTGCAGAATGTGCACAAACAAAATGCCTGCATTAATGTAGCCGTATTGTGCAGCTATAGCTAATATACTATGTGAAATACACTTTCAGTGGGATTTACATTTATTTTATAATAGCATATCATATGTTGGGTCTACCACAAAGCCAGTCTTCCCACATAACACCATTATTACACCACTTTCCTAAGGAAACTGCTCACTGAATAGGTGGATTTGCTTTGTTAAGCTTCCTTACCGTTTGTTTGTCTTATTCCACCCTGGTTAATTTAATGTGGTTAATTGCATTTTTCTTGAGGGCTCCACAAGGAGTCATCTATCTGGATAACTAAGTTTTGCTGAACAGAGAAAGAGAAGCTCAAAAAGATGGTCACTGAAGTTCTTCCGCATATTTTCTTTGTCATTTGACATTTAGACATGGCCACTACAGACTTCATGTGTACACTGCTGTCAGCAATCCAGAAATAAAACCATGGAAAGCCTAGGAAAAGAAAGTATAGCTGTGTAAGTTGTACTCACCATAACAGTACATGTTCACATTCCTCACTGCTGCAGTAGCATGTAGCTATTTGGGTTATATCCCTGGCTCCTCTCCACACACATACCCAAGCTGCCATGCTTCAAAGCCCACAAGGAGAAAACAGCAGTCTAGGCACCAATTTCTTCAGGACTTTCTTTTCCTCCTAAAGGGAGACAGCATACTCATTCTGAAATCCCCCCAAAAAATTGGAATACATAATCTTTATCTGAAAAAATAACTATATACAGAAAGAGGGGGTTAGGGAGGGAGCGGCTACTGCAGCAGTGAGGTATTAGAACATCTAATGTTGTTGTAAGTACAGCTTACACAATTGTACTATATTCATCATTCTCACTGAGTCACATGTAGTTATTTAGGGCATAGGTCTCAACCTCTTAAGAGGCCATTGTGGGACACAGACCCTATCAATGTGTGACAAACAGTCAAAATGTGGAACACCCTATTTTCGCACTGGGCGAAAATGCACCATTTCCATGGGGACCTGGTTGAAGTGGGCTTTCTGCTAGAAGAACTAAGTGAATACTGTATATTTTTAAAATTCAATAGGACACACATCAAATAAAAAAGTCAGCAGAAACCATTGATAAAATGCAATATGCAGACAGTGTGGTTCAGGCAGTAGTGACCTTGTTTGTTTGTGTCTTTCGGCTTTTTCCGGTTAGGGGTCGCAACAGCGGAACTCCGGTCCGCTAATGATTGGCAGTTGATTTTTGCGTACTGGCTTGCCAGGCCTGATGCACAACCT
The DNA here is from genome assembly GCF_019279795.1 of Protopterus annectens. Lineage (NCBI taxonomy): Eukaryota > Metazoa > Chordata > Ceratodontiformes > Protopteridae > Protopterus > Protopterus annectens. The sequence continues at coordinate 1,979,754,997 of NC_056739.1, forward strand.
TCAACAAAGGTATGCCCATTCACGCATGCCTCCACGCAGAAGACACTCTAGCTGAAAATCGAACCAGACAGCGTCTTACTGTGAGGCGACAACGCTACCGCAGCACCACCACCACGGGTACATTTCCATTAATTATGATGCACACAACCTGGTGAAGATACTTTTACCTTCATAAGTAAAACGACTACATTTTGTATCGCAGTCACGTTAGCTAGGCAGCTGCTTACCCCTAGTCCCTTTATTCATGTCGGTCATAAACAACAAGTTCTTTCTACCTGCCTTCTCTCCCATTCTTTCAAGTTATGATTCACCCCCATGTTGGACCCAAAAATACCCGCATCTTCTCCCTCACTCTGTTAACTCCAATTATTTCTTCCATTTGACCAACCCTCCTGGAGAACTTCTTGATTTTTTTCAAATAATAAAAGCTCTGCTTTTTCAGAAAAGTACTCCATTCCCAAGCTGAGGCATGACCCCCCAAATCTGTCATCTTACCCTTCTGTCACACATTCGATGTCACTCACTGCAAACCTTTCCTCCCAAACATTGAATGTACTATGCCTCTTAGATGTCTACTGCTTTTCAATCAATCTGTCAATGTTACCCTATTGTTAATGTACTGTCCTTAAATTGCTACCCATACATTGTTCAGAAAATGACTTGCTGTTTTCAGCTGTTGCCAATTATAGCCAAGAAAAGCTAGTTTTACAAAACACATTTCTAATAGGTAGGCATGTTTTGGACAGCACTATTTATTAGACCCTAGTTTAAAATGTTCTAAGCATTCTGTGTTGTTGCACCTGTAACATTTATACAATATGCTCAGAAAGAATGCACTCACTTGAGTACACTAAGTATGGCTAGCTAAACCCTAGGATCCTGCCTCTGTTCATTACTTTAACATTCAAGTCTCTCTAAAGTCACAGTTCCCACCATGACTACATAGTAACATATTTCTTGTTCTCTTCTCTCCACACAAACTGCTACAGAGGCATGAAAGTAAGAAAAGTGTTACTGACATAGCTCCTTACTGTTTTTATTTAGGATCTGTACATTCAGAGGTTGCCCAAGACCTCAAAGTATGTGAAGGGCACAATAAACATTCTTATCTTTCCCATCTGAGTTATGGCCAGCTGTCTCCCTCTTCGTCTGCAGAACTTATTACTGATTTTGTATTATTATTTCATACTTGTTGATAGCAGACCTATATTGTTCTAAGCTTAAGCCATTAATCTCTCTAGGAGCACAAACTGCCCGGGACAGAAATTCTCCCAAAAAAGAGAGCAGTTAGTGCTAATACGCAGAAGCACAGCATATCTAGGAACTGACTGCTCTTTGATATCCACTTTGCCCCAACATGTCAAGAAGGTAGAACAATGCATCTCTTATGTCACTTAGCTGACTGCAAGGAATCAGAGATTATCTTCATTTCCTCAAAGTATATGTGTGAACGAGGGGGGGGGGGGGGCTGTAGCTTAATTAAGAGGATTAATCTTCTGATTTTTTTTTTTATTTTAATATTCAACTATAAGTAAGCACATCAATTGCATTTACTATTGTTTCACAGAATACTAAATATGACATTATTCGTCTTTGGTTTACCATCAGAGTAACCAAGTGGCATGCCAAGAAAGAACACTGAATAAAAAAATACAAGTATTCAAACAAAGCTCATATGTATCCCTAAGCCAGTCAGCTCTGACATTTTCATGTAACCTTCTTGAACAAATATTCTGCAGTTTTAAATGTTGTATGCCCCACAGGTTTCTTTATTGTGTGTAACTACTTTAACTGCAGTCATCCTTCAGAAATAACATTGTTACTTGTAGCTATACAAAAAATGGCAGTTGTAAATGCAGAGGCCCGTATTTACAGTAATCTAAAACAATGACACAGCCTGAAAATAGTGATACACTTAGAAGAAACCAAGCCCAGCAGACTCCGTTCTTCATTGCAAGATCCCTAAAGTCACAAAGCGGAGCAATGGCTGCTCATTGTGGAACAGTGGAACAGTGGGCTTAATTGATCACAAATGCGGAGCGTTCCGTACAATCTGGAGCACTTGGCTGCTCAGATTTAGGGTAGATTACCATAGCCTATCCATTTTGGGAGGTGGAAGGATTAGGATCCAGGAGCCACTGGAGAATGGTCCTCGCAAAGCCTGTTCTGGATTTGGAGAAGGAATCCAGCTTGTAATTTTCTGTACAAGTATGCAGAGGCAACCAAGAAGCTACCCCTACAATGCTTCTAGAGTCCATCACTTTCCAATATGACATCAAAGATGATAAGGCTCTGGAATAGATATGCCATGCTGAGAATATTAAAAAGCAAATGCAAGGGACAGCCATCTTGAAATAGTCTGCTTTGATACTGGTAGCCTTTTCTTTGTCACATCATAAGAGATAAACAGCTGTTCAGCTTTCCTAAAGGACTTTCTTCTGTCACCACAATAGCAGCATTGAATGTGCACGTCCAGAGTATCAAGAATCTTTTCTTCCTTATTTTAGCATCTGGGTAAAAAAGAAAGATTGATATGTTGATTCAAAGTAAGCTTTGAACCAACTTTTTGCATGAATGAAGAATTTGTTCTTAAAGTAACCTTATCTCTGTGGAAAACAAAACAGGGTTCACCCACAAAGAGGGCTTGCAAATCAAGATATTCTTCCTGTAGAAGTAAAGCAATACCTAACATGGTCTGCCAAGTTATGAATCATAAATCAGCCAGATGCGAAGGTATATAGGGAGCCCCGTTTTTCTAGATGGTGTTATATGCAAAACCCCCTTAAATGACTGCTTGACCAAAGACAGGGAAGAAAGGGAAGGATCCATGGACAAACAGAAAGATGAACCTTGAGAGAGGAATCAGACAGGTCAGAGGATAATATAATAACGCATACAAATATTTAATAAAGAACTGGTATATAATCCCTGATTAAGCCCTGCATATTAGTGTGGCATCAAGTAGAAAATCATTTCCATTTGTTAACATAAGATTTCCTAGTAGCACGACTTCTTACCCCCTTTAGTATGTGCTGCTTGACCTCATGAGGTAGATTCCTAAAAGATATCAGAACTGAATCATCTAGGTAGTCAGTCATACTTGTTTGAGTGTGCATACATCAAACGTCCTCTGTCTTGTGTGAGTAGATACAATCTGTGAGGAAGCTTGTAGTAATTGCCCTCAGTAAATTCCATAAATAAGGAAAATTACTGTTACCTGGGCCAGAAGGAAGTCACCACAGTGGTCTTTGAGGAGTCCTTCTGAATCGTCACAATTACTCTCTATATCAATGGAAAGAGTGGAAAATACATAAGGAAACATTCCTGACCACAGGAATGAAAAAGCATCTGTTTCTCAAGTTTGCCAGCAAAGAGTCCTGGTGCAGAATTTGCTTAGTTACCTGTTTTGATAGGAAGAGAAGGGATCTATATGAGTGTTCTCCACAACTAGATAAATTCCTGGAAGATCCCATCATTCAATACTTATCATTCAATACTTATTCCTGGGGGTCTGTTCTGGTCCTGCTCAGCTTGTCTGCTACAACAGTTTTCTTTGATGGAAAGGAAGAGGCTTGGAGGGTTAAATAATGAGCTATCATAATCAGCCTGCATGTAGTGTAAGACTTGGTGCCCTCCTGTTTGTTTATATACCACATCACTGTGATGTTGTCTACAATCACATGAAGAAGTCCCGGGGGCCACTAATGACAACGAGATTCTATATCTTGGACAAAATCTAAAATTTCTTTGACATTTATGTGCTTTGTCCTGTCTGCTTTATTCCAAAGACCCTGCACTATTACCCCCATTAAAACTGCCCCCTAAACAAAATTTGAAGTATTTGTTATCACAGATTGAGCTGGGGCTGAAAGGCAGAATGGAAGACCTGGGTTTAGAGCAATATATTTTCTCCATCACAGCAGTTCTGTCTTTACAAAACCACAAAAAAAATAGGATCTGAAATTCCAAAGGGAGAAAATAATGGCTCCACATAGCTTTTAAGAACCACTGGATTTTTTCTCAAATACTGCTTGGCAACAGAAATCATGAGAATCGTGGATGCCATTAACCGTAAAATCTTGATATACTTTCTGACTTAAGTCTGAGACTGATTTAAGAAACTCAGGAAGAATTATAGACACAAGTCTACCTTCTCCCAAGTTAGAAATGACTTTTGCTGGGAAGAATGTAAAAAGCATCCTAGAACACACAATCTTGTAACAAAAAATGAAGGAGGATTTTTACTACTGATCTGAAAGCCCAGGTTGAGAAGAAGATTTGTAACCTAAGGAACAGACTCCTGACACCTGGAAAAAGACTCTGCAAAAATAAGTAAGTCATAAGGAAATATGTGTTTGCCCTGTAGTCAGCAATGAGCTATCTCTGGAGCTTGATATTTTGTAAATACTCTTGGAGTTATTGATAATTCAAATGGTAATGCAGAGAACACATAATGTGACACAATAACACAAAGTCTGAGGAAATCTTGAAGTCTGTGACAACAGGGATATGATAATAAGTACCTTTTAAGTCTATAGTTACCATCATTTCTAAAAGAGGAATGAGAGGTAACAGATTCTGTAAGGTCAACACCTTGAAGTTTGATATTTCTGCAAAAAAGTTGAGCAAGGATAGGTAGAGTACTGGACTCAAATCCTTCTTTGGTACCAGAAGCATTCTGGAATAGAATCCTTCTCCATTTTGGTTTGAGGCACTGTTTCTATAATGCCAAAGAAAGCATATAATGAAGTACATGAAGAAAAAAAATCTGTCTGGTTCAAAAGATGAGGGGGGATTCCCCAAAAGGGAGGGTTGTCTATCCAGTACATTTGTAACCCAACTAAACTACTCTCAAAACCCATTTGTATGAAACAATCTGTTGCCACAGAGCCATACAGGAAGATTGACAATCAGTTTCCAGATCAAAATGAGAAAGTATAGGTTAAATACTGGTCTCCAAGAAGGATCCTTCTTTGTCACCAGAAAAATTCTGGAATAGTATCTTTCTCCATTTGGTTTTAAGGCTTTAGTACTATAAACCCAAAGGAAAGTATATGATAAAGAACCTGAGGGTAAAATTCTGCCTGTTTACAGTGATGGGGGGGGGGGGATTCCTTAAAAAGTAGGTATGAATATCAGTGTCATTGTAACCTCCCTGAACTACTCTCACAACCTGTTTGTGTGAGACAGACTTGAAGGGGAAGAGGCTGGTGGTGAGTAGTAGGAGGGATAGTCATTCTAAAGTACAGGTCCATCCTTTTTTGTAACAGAATCCCTGATTTTTGCTGGACCCTACCTGCCATTTCATTTTAGATCCCTCTCTGTTGTAAGCTTGCTGGGACTGCTTTCTTTGCTTTTTGAAAAAAAAAAATAGGACTTTTGGAAGACTGAAAAAAAGGGGCTAAAAAATACCTTATTGACTCCCTGGGTCAATTTGCCTTTTTCATCAATGTATTTTAGTACAAGTAGCAGAAGGACTAAATGAGAATTTAAAATCTCAGATTTTACTTTATCGTAACACTTCTGAATATATATCTGGGTAAAATTTCTCATAATAGTAGCAGTAGCTGTAACTCAGGACACAGAATCATTAGAATCATACGCACTCTTTAAAGAATGTCTAAACACTTGAGAAAGAGTGGCAATAATAGGATTCCTACCTTCTGAGGATAAACTGGCAGAAAACTCCTCACACTGTGCACACAAGTGAACAAGGACTTCAGTGTATGATCCAGATAATCCAGGATTCTGAAAGCTAGAGTGGAAGAAAAAAAACTTCTATTTCCAGACTTGTCAAAGTCTTTGCCATCCTTATCTAAATGTAAAGGATTAGCATTGACAAGAACCTTGTTAGCAGCCGAAGAAGAAATACAAATAACTGCTGCATCAGACCTGAGGTGAGAATACAATTTCTTATTAAAATAAGAAACTTTGTCAAGTCAATCTGCTTTTTTATGGACTGAAGATTGCCTATCAGGATTATTGCAAGCAGCATCAAAACCATCCTTCAAGGCTGACATATTCACCCCGGGGAATCACACCAGTAGCCCTGCTAGACAGGGGTCCAGGAAAGTAAATATTTGTGGGAAGCAATAGCCAGGGAATTGTTATGGCTAGGCTTGTATAGACCCTAGGGCCGATAGCCTAGTACATACCTATGAACCTAAAAGAGAGGTTGCTGTCAGCCTGTGTTCCCAGATCTCTTATAACTCCTTCTGTGTTCAGTGGACTACCATCGATGTGATAATTCATGGGAACCGGACTCTTGGGACTCAAATACTTGTAGCCGAACTGACCAGTGAAACAGTGTCTCCTACTCAGATTAAGAACACAGTCTTAATTAATGCCAGTGCTATGGGGGTTGGTTGGGCTGTGAGACAAAATCAGTGAAGGAAAAATGACCAGTGGTAGCCACCAGGTGAATGTGCCACCAGTGTGCTCACAAATGTCTTGTCACCTGAAACAAAAAGCATAGTTAGAATTTGAGAGCTGGGTATATTTTTTTTGGAAAAAAACACAGTAGAGAGATTTTATATTGAAGGAGAGTAGTTCCAAGTCTGACTTTTTCTTCATTACCATGTAGAATGTTTTCTCTTCACTTCACTTAACAAAAAAGTCCAGAAAGCTGAAATACAGACGTTTTGGAAGTTAGCAATGTAGCCATTGACAAGGCCAGTTAAAATTTCATGTTTGCAATCTTAGGCCTTGAAGAACTATTTTTCCTTTTCCTGCTGAAGTTTTCTCCTCATAATTTTGTGCTCCCTTCCAACATCCTTTTGTAGAATTGTGCTAATCTTGCTGATTTTTCTTATGCCTTCGGATTATTTTTATTGGACATCTATACATTTTAAATGCATTTTTAACTTTACAAGCAGTACTATCTGGGATATTAATCACTATTTTTGCAGTACCTAATTTGAACTGCATTCACTGTGAGGTTTGTCTCTGTTAAGTTAGGTATTTGTAGATGAGACCGAAATAACATTCCGTTTGGCAGTGAAACAGATTTTCTGGGTTTCTTTCAGTTTGGCTTTAAAGATGATTTTCTGCATATTTTTCATAACCAAAAAATGCAGACGTTTTGTAGGTTTGTAGATGAAAAAGGGTGATTTTTCACTAGCAACTGTAAACAACTGGCAAGTGTTTGCAGCCAAAAAGAAAATGTGTGTTGTGTTTCTACTTTTCAAATAACTTGGAATATAGTGACGTTAGAATTGGTGCTGTATAAAATGTAGGGATACATGAACTGATGCTAAGAAAAATGGAGCTACAAAGGAAAAAAATAAGTTTAAAATACAGAAACAGGTTGAAATAGACTAGAGAATTTACTAACAGGCATGAAAGGAAACAGTACATACTGTTTTGTCTGATAAAACAGTAGTAAAAGCCACTGACCTTGCTGTTTGTGCTGTAGTTAATGCAAGGAAGAACAAACCTGTGTGACGTTAAGCAACTTATAGTAAGAAGAGATTGAAATTTTGGCAGTCACTTTTTTCATGTTTTTCATGTTCTTGCCAACCTCTGATTACAGCCTTGAACCTCTGTTACAAGTCTGTTGAATTTGAGCTTGCTATGATGCTTGTCTGTTTTGCTAATTTCCATACTCCCAGTTCCTGTGACTAATGGGAGCATGAAACCTGTTTGTATACCAGACCAACAAGTCAGGCATGTTATGGTAAATACATTTAGTCTTCACAAAAAAAAAAAAAAAAGTATTTTTTGTGATTTGATATTCAAGTGCTTTTTCAGTAAACTGTGCTAGCCATAATGACAATTAACTCTTATTCAATGAAGTGACCTTTAAACCAAAAGCAACATGTTTTAAAAATGTTACTGCAAGGGGTGCTGCCTTCTGACTCTTAACTCCTGTGCAATGGGCAAGGTACAATGTACCCGTTTCCGACATAACTTCTCAGTGTTAGCTGTTATAACTTCATAGATTCTTACTAAGCTTTCAGCCAAGATCATTGAGTAATTATGGGAGATAAAAAATTCCCCCCATCAAGTAGATTTTGCCTGCATATGCCAACATTTTTTTAACCTGCCCCAAAGGTGAGCATCCTCATGCTAGATTATTTTAAATAAGGGGATGCAGAGGAAAAATCCCTCTTCCCCTACATGGGTGACTGTTCTCTCACCTCATCCAGTGCTTTAAATTTGTCAGCATATTTTTCATCATTTCACTTACATGGTCTGTTGCTTCAGCTGGACTCCTTAAGCATGCCATATGCAGCTTATAGCTTTCTAACATAAGGTAACCTTTATCTCTAGAATCACCACATATCTAATTTAAGTTCTAAGGTTGAATTTGTCCGACCTTTCCTGTTCTTGGTATATCAGCAGATTTGTTCCTTGCAATTTTGGACTCAACTTCTACTTTGTTTTGTCACTGCACAAATCTCATGAATGGATCAGTGCATGTGTTTATGTTACATGTACTTAAGTAAGCATTTTGATGCAATCAAGGTCAGGACGTTATTGGTTCAGAGATGCTGACTTACATGGGATTATTATGGAACCTATTTGTATACTTCATTTGTCCAAAATGTACTTTCTCAAACTAGTTAAGTCATGCTGAACATATAGAAACTAGCCAATCAATCCAAAGAATTTAGCGAATGGAGTCACCATCCTGCACAATGACGGCCATACTGCTTATCCAAGGAGTAGATCTGTGGGTACCCATTCAATCATCAAAGTACTATCTGTACAATGCTACTGAGTTATAATGTTTGAAGCTTGTTCCATAAAGAAGTTTTTGGGTGAGACTCTATTCATCCAAGAGGTTTTGTTTATGCTATTATTAAGTCTAAGGTGTTTTGGACTTAGTGTTGTTACAATTACTAGCATTTCTGAAGTAGAGGAAGTCCAGTAGGACAGGATGTTTCATAGCCTGTCAGGTGAGGAAACTATATAGCAACCACTTACAAACACAGAAAATTGAGAGTTTTTTTTAAATCTGTGAGAGTAGATAAAGAACTTAACACTTTCATTTTAAGTTATAAAATGTTGCAGTCTTTCTAGTGGGTAAGATGATGGGTGAAATGCATTCTATTTGGCTCACTGTACTCCATGAGTGACCTAATAAAGGAGGGACAGAGGGACTTATGGCATGCTTCGACGTGCATGATATACCTTTTGCACTTAGGGCAAGGAAGAAGAATTTCCTAACTATAACTGATAAGTGATGATGGAAGGCTAACCTGAGCCTCTAGTGATTGTATTAATCTTAAATAGCATCCCATTTATGTGATGGCCAGAAGTACAAACATAAGTCCCAAAGGTAACTGTATATAGTAAACTTGATTACCCATACACCTTTGACATCTGCTTTTAAACTGGAGAAACAGATTCCAAAGTGGAGGGGACACAGAACAGATCTTTGAGGGACACCATTATTCTGACATTTTTTTAGATGAGAAAGTAGCACCAACTCTGTGCATTCAATTGAAGATGTAGATGGAAAGTTTGCTAATAATGCCAAAAACAGGAATCATATCAAAGGCTTTATGACAGCCTAGAATGACCTTTGCCTGTGGCATCCATTACATTTTCAAAGAAATCAACAGATTCCGGAGATGGGATCCATCTTTTGTGAAGCCAAACTCATTATAACTGAGGGATTGCAGGTCACTAATTTTGTTGTTTATGACACATATTCCATGACCAAGATGCATTCCATGATTTTACAGATGGTGCTGGTGTGGCTTTCAGGCCAATAGTTGCCAGGGTCTGTTGTGGAGCCACATTATGGAATGGCACCATTAACAGCCATTCTCCAGAGATTAGGTACATGAAAAGTCCAAGGCTGAAAAGGTTGATGAGGGACTTAGCAAAGCTGTACTTTGTACTAGTCTGAAGACAACCTGGTATAATGTTTAGTCCCATGGAGCTGCTGGTATTGTTTTTTTTTTTTTTGACAGAGGTTGCTAGGATTGCATCTATAGTGATTCTGGAAGAAGAAGAGTTTAGTGATTCAGTGGAGGGAACATGGAGCTGACTGGGAGGGGTAAGACTGGATATGGATTTGTCAATTAGGATGTGAATCAAAATGAGCAATGTTGTACAACTGGACATAGTGCAGTATGAGTATTATATTTAATACTCTTAATACAGTTAACAAGGGACCAAATCCAATGAAAGTCACAAACCACAACACCAAAACAGTGCCTCGCAACAAGGACTGCACATCGCTCACAGAATCAGCATTCAGTTAACAAAGGTCTTACAGTTATCCTTGGAGTAGATGGCTACTTACAGTTCATAAATTGAATCTTAGCTCTTCTTAATAGCATGCTTGAGTTCTTCGATGGCATGCCTAAATACTTTCTTATAGTGGTGAAGCAAGCAGACTTTTCCTGTTATTTTAGTTTATTTATTTGTGAGTTCCACCATCTGGGCTTATTTTTTAATATCCTATTATACTTAAGCCAAATGAGAATGAGGTTCTCTGCACCCTAGTTTTGATGGACATAGAAGACACAGGTACATGCAGTAGCCTTAGTGACAGAGCCAGTGGAGGGGACACTTTTGAATTTATTCAGACCCCCAGACCAGGTATATTAAATTGGATTTGGAGTAATCGCTGAATATAGTATAATTATTAGGCAGGATATAACAGAGCTGATAGAGGTGGTCAGATTTAATCAAGGAGGTAATGCCATTAGTACGTTTTCAGGAAGGGTAAGTGTGTTGTCTCCTCTGGTGGCAACTTGAACTATTTGGCTCTAGGAAGCTGGTAATGGTAAAAGTTGTGGAACCACCAGGAATATTTATTGTACAAGATTTTAGTTGAAAGGCCAGCAGTTAAAGTTGCAGAGGATTAACATACTGCCATTAGCAGTTTATTGAGATAATTAAGATGTATATCAGTGGACACTGATGTGGATATATAGTTAGCGATAATGTAGTAAATGGCTTTATTTTGTGTGGCTATGATGTGCAGTAATTCCATATTGGTGTCATGAGGGATTTAGCAAAACAAAATGGTGCAACAGATAAATACAGATGGTCCCCCACCACTCCCAGATGGTCTGAAGAAAGGATAGCTGCAGTACCCAGGTATAGAGGGAATGCTATCAACACAATGAATCCAAGTTTCATTAACTATACACACACACACACACGTGCATATATATATATATATATATATATATATATATACAAATATAAATATATATATATATATATGTTTGCGTGTTAGGAAGGCTGCAAACTTTGACAATTCTTTGTTCATGCTCTTAGCAGCACTGCCACCTTAATGTGAGTCAGACTGGACTTTGCTAATGCGGAATGTCCTGGAGATGGCCCTTGCCTTAAAAAGGCGCTAAGGTGGTAGAACATGTCCTAGCCAATATGCAGAAATCCTGAGAGCAGAGATGCAGGCCATCCCTAGCAAAACAGAATGGCCCACTGCTTTCCATGATGACATACACTGGATTCAGCTGGAATAACACCAGTTAGTTAGCCAATTGCCAAAATCAATTATTTTGCTTTAGAACTGTGGCATTATTCTCAGAGATATGAAGATATTGCTCAAGAGCTACGTCTTGCCTCTGGCATACACATAGACAGCTCAGCCATGTCTCTCTGCATTTCCCCTTAGGTAGAACATCTAAGATTACTTACCCCAAAGCAGGCAACAAGGGCCTGCTCATATTTGTGGTAGCAGGCAATAAGGCTCTGGTTATGTCATAGGTTCATAGGTTCATAGGTTAGTACTAGGCTAACTGCCTTTGCGAGCCATTTTAAGCCTAGCCAATTATCCCTTGTGAGATTCAAACCCTGCACCTTGTGTTTGTAAGGCAAACACCTTAACCATTAGGCCACCCTCCCAACCCAGACTAGATAAACAGATGACTGTGACCCTATCTTTCCTCAACCTGGTAAGATGAACATCAGTGTGCTGGTCAGTGACAGTAGGTCAACAAATATCATATTTGCCTTTGGTGCTGGAACACCAGAAAGCTGTGGGTTCTACTCTTGCCTCAGTTGACAGGATTCCTTTAAGTCTAGCACAGAGGATTAATGCTATGAGCTTTTAATGAGATATTTTCTGTGTCAAGCCTCAGAGTCATTTCAAAGTGTTAACATTGTTTGTCATAGCTCATCCATTATCCAAATATGTGTAACCTTTGAATTTGTATTAGTAGCCTCTGAATTTGTACTCCTCATCTTGTAATTTATGTATTCATCATCTGATATACAGTCTGTTTGGGACATTTCTCCAATGGGCTTTGCCGAACAGGGGCTTTTTGCCCAGTTAGACTTCCACGGTTACCAAATGCAAATAAAACAAGATAAAATTAACTAGTGACTTAACCAGACAGGGCTCTAAAGAAATTGGGAGCCTCAGGATTGCATGCCTAATAACTACTTATGAACACATGCATTATGGAATTGCCTATTACTGGCACATTGGCATGTGCGGCCACAGTCTCTGCGGACATTACGGGTGAGGGCTTGGAGCAATAGTGACTCCTGTTAGAGAAGGTGAAGGCAAAAGTGAGGATGTGTGTGTGGATATAGTAGTATGTGGCTGAGGTTTGTTTAAGTAGTATATAGGAGACTTAGGTAGTGATTTCTTTACAATATCAGCATTAGTTTGTCTAGTGTTGGGTGGCTGTCATGTGATGGTAACCTATTTAGAAGTAAGAGTGAGGGCGCAAGACAGAAAAAAAAACATCTCTCATTAGTCTCAACAGGCAAATCAGGGCTCGTCAAGTTTTCTAAAGCTAAATGAGACTAAAATAGCCTCCCAAGCAAAGGAAAACCACAAAGCATTTTTGGTTATGTACGAAATCTTAAGGGAAATCTTAACGGAAACACTCAACAATGTGCTGAGTTGACTGTGCATGGCACTAACTCTACAGAAGAAATAGCAAACCTGCTGGCTGATAAATTCAGCTCAAATTTCATCACCTCCAGGCAATACCCCAACATTCCTTTGCCTGTTATCACAAAAGAACAGGTCACTACTGTACTCTCTAAAGCTAGAAACACAGCATCAATAAGCCCTGACAGAATCCCAAGGTGCCTATTAAATAACTTGAAACATGACCTAGCAGACCCACTCAGATCTCTATTTAACCACATCTGCCAGACAGGTTTATTTCCAGTAGAGTGGAGGACAGCATCAATCATCTCTTGGCACAAGGGGAGACCAACAAAGGACCCAGGAAACTAAAGACCCATAAGTCTGACTAGCCTCATACACAAGGCAATGAAAGAATAATCATGGACCTGATTAACGACGACATAGAAAATCCCCAGACTATAGACCTGACCCAGTTCAGCTTTGTCAAGGGCAGGTCCTGCCTGCTCAATCTGGTGGAGACCTTTGAGAAGGCCACCAAGGCCATGGATGATGGTATGTCAGTGTATACCACTTACCTTTGACCTGGCCTAGGCATTTGACACTATACCCTTCTCAGGTATTACAGATTAGCTCACAAAATTGGGCATCCACTTCTACATCACCAGATGGATAGCCAAATGGTTCATGGATAGGACACATTATTAGAGTGGGGGAATCCACATCCAGCAAGAGGACAGTCACCAGTGGAATACCATAGGGCTCAATGCTGTCCTCCCTCTTGTTTGGGATATACTTCTCAGATGTCAAGGTAAGTGTAGATGGCCTTCGGCTGACCAAGTTTGCTGATGACAGAAAGTTGGAGGCAATCACTGACTCCCCAAATAATGTTGATATCCTACAGAAAGGACTGATGCAGACTAATGACCGGTGTCAGAACCATGGCCTCAAACTAAATGTGAAGACGTGCATAATACCCACTGAGAAATCAGATACCCCTGCAAATTACAGCATTGTTAGCACCACTCCCTAAGACTGGGCCCAGTGGTGAGAGATCTGAGTATTCAGATAACTAGTAATATGAACTTCAACCACCATGTGTCCACGGTGGTGAGGAAATTCTTCTATGTGGCTCAGCTTATAAGTAAGGGCATGACATCCAGATCTAAAGACGTCATTATACCACTGTACTCAGCCCTCATCAGACCAATAACTGAATACGATAAAACCATGTACTTCACCAGGCACATGCAAAAGTTGGTGCGTCCTCAGCGATTTCTCACCAAACAAATACAGGGTATAACCAATATGTCATATGGGGACCGATTAAAAGTCCTGTTACTGTATTCACTTTCCTACTGATTATTGAAGGGTGATCTATGCCTGACCTACAAGGCAGTCTCTGATCCAGCCCTGATGAAAATGTTGTATATTTGCAAAAGTAACTGCACAAGGGTTACCCACTCCAAGATCTAAACCTGATCTCTGACATGAATAGATCATGTTGGAGAGAAAGATATGTGTCCCAGAGATTGCCTCTCCTCTGGAACAGGCTTCCTATTCACGTGAAGCAGAGCCCTTCTCTGACCATCTTCAAATGCATTCTAGACAAATGGATGGGAAATCACAAATTCTCATAGTGACTTCAAATTCAGACCTACACAAGAGTCTGATTTACTATTCTCAGCAGCTATCTGGAAAAATGTTTAACCTTCTCACACACTCCTCTGTCTCTCTGTCATCTCCTTTAATGCTTCCATTTCCCAGTTACCGACATCATAAAAAATAAATTTTCTCCTTTTAAAACTGTAAGCTATTCAGACAAGTGTAGACAATTAAACATTTAGAGAGGCATATCCTGTCCCTCAGAAGTCAAACTATGCAACCTATGTACAGAGTAGCAAACTTGACTGTGATACCAGTAACCTGAATCATAGGTTCATTGGTGTATATTAGGCTAATGACTACTAGGGGCTTTATAAGCCTGCATGTCAACCCAAATGTGACCCACACATTTGTTTTATAGGGTCTATATCATAAATTCGAAATTCCAAAATGTCAATAACCATATGTTCAAACTTGGAATTTCGAATATTGAAAACATTGAATGCTCAGAATAGCGACTTTTTTCCCAGGGGTCCAAGAAACATACGCCCAACACAAGCACACCAAAATAAATAAACCACACACATACATTTAACAAAACCCAACCCCACACTAAACCACACATACATTACTAACTATCCACTTACCTTAACTCGCACCCTAACCCTAAGGTCCGTAACTATCGCACAAATACCCTACAAATCTATACACAAACAAACTAATTAATGCACACACATACAGTTAACAAAACACAACCCTACACTACACCATACATACATTACTAACTATCTACTTACCTTAACCCGCACCCTAACCCTAAGGTCTGTAACTCTCACATCACAGTGGAGGAAATAGCAAAGCCACGGAACGGCCCACCAAAATCTTGCCCTAGGTAAGATTTTGATGTTCCGGGGCTTCGCTATTTTCACCATTCGATATTTTGGGTTTGATGTTTTCACATTCGGCATTGTACCTCTTCGGAATTTTGATATAGACCCGCTTTATATATGGGGTGATTTGCAGACTGCCTATGTCCAACAGAGACATATGTGTCAGGCCAAGAATGACTTTGCAGTTATCCATTAATTGGTGCAGTTTATGCTAAAATAGGGTTAGGGAGGAAATCTGCTTCACATGGATGGGAGCCTGTTCCAGAAAACATGAATTCTCTCTAAAACATGTCTGTCTCTCTATCATGTCCTTTTTATGTTGCAAGCAAAATTTGGTCTTTTGATCTAGTAGCTCTGATGCTGTTTGTTTTGCAAGGACATTGTGCCCTGTATTCTTTTTGTAAGGAACCTTTGTGAATGTTCTAGTTGCTGCATTTGTCTGGTCAGGTACATACTAAAGGGGCATTACAATCTATGGTGGTTCTGATGAGGTGGTACGATAACCTCTAGGGACCTAGATGCCATGCCCTTAGCTATAAGTTGAGTAACATAGAAGGATTTTCTTACTATCCTGGACACATGTTGGTTGAAGGCTAAGTTACTGTCTACATGAGTTCCCAGATTCCTGACTAACAAATCAACTTGTAGGGGTGCTTTATTGATGATGTAGTTACCTGGGGTAGCCAACTTTCCAAAGTTATTATAATGCATTTCTTGGTATTGCGTTTTAAGTCATGGTTTTGTCACCAAGCATTTGTCTGTACTAGACTTTCCAAAGGGTGTTCCCTTCCTGAGGAATTCAATGACTGCTTCCAGTTTGCAATCATCTCCAGGGATGGTCGTCCAGAGGCCTTTGACATTGGCTTTGACCACTGAGCAGCAGCTGCCAAAGTGGAGCAGGTCCAGCACAGAGCTCTAAGTGACTCCACTGGAGACTGGCCTCCTTATAGTGGTGGCTTCAGTGATCATAACTTCCTGAATCCATTCCTTGAGCCAACCAGCTATTCAGCATGTTATAAAGTTCCATAACTTTGTTGACAATGACCATGGGCTACTGTATCAAATGCTTTATCAGATCTAGGTAGGCATTATGCACCACATTCCCCTCATCCATTGCCTTAGAGATCTTTTCAAAGAAATCCGCCACATTCAGTAAGCATGCCCTTACTCTGATAAAGCCAAACTGGGATGGATGCAGTGTCTGGAGGCCTCCTATGTCCTTGCTGATAATTTCTATGATACGTTTTTTCTATGACTTTGCAAATAAGACTAGTCAGACTACTGGGTCTGTAGTTTCCAGGATCTATTGAAGGTCCTCCCTTATGAAGGAGGATGACCATTGCAGTCTTCCATTCTTGTGTCACAAAGCCTGTTTTAAGATTATCATTAAATAGTGACTCCAGGTTCCTGATAAGTTGTATTTTAGACTATTCAGGAGGCATCCTGGGATATTATCAGGGCCCAGTGAGGTTCTGTTCTTGGTTTTAGAGAGCACAGCCAGCACATGCTCCCTAGCTATGTTTGAGGGCATTTGATGGGGGATAGTTAAGGGTGAGAAGGGTGTAAAGCTGGAACTGAATTTATCCATGAATAGGTTTGCTATATGACCAGGCTTGGTGAATGTGGCACCATTAACCACCAGTTCAGCACATTATTTTGTGCTGCAATTGAGGTTTCTGATATAGCTGAAGAAGACCTTGTGGCTCTCCTTCACTTGGGAGGCTATCTTAATCTCAAAGTTAGCTTTGTTTGACCTAAGTAGCCCTCTTAATTGCCTATTTACTTTGATGAGAGAGTTTTTATCTTTATAGGAATTACTCTTCCTGATTTTTGCCATCATTTTTTCCTTTTGTTGTAAATTCTGTTTAATTTGGGATGCAACCAAACAGGTTTGTTTCTGGGGCTAGTCCTGGGCTTACTTCTGGTAGGTACAACAGCCTCTATGCATGCATTGACATGGCTGTACAGAGTTTCTTGGAGCAATTCAGAATAGGCTGCTATGTTTTCTGGGTTTGGAGGGGCACTGTATTTTTGACAAAACTCCACTTAAAAAGATAGTTTGCTTTGGAAGAGTTCCTAACTGTTACCAGTTTTACTGGGGTTACAGAGTTGAATTTGATTTCAAAGGAGACAGCTTTTTGGTCAGACCTTACCAGGGGGGATGAGACACTGGGGGAAGTGTGCGCAGCATTCTCTCATATTTCTGAGTATGACGTCCAATATGTTGGAGCCTCTAGTGGACATATTCACTATTTGGTCAAATGTATTCGCATTTACAAAGTACAGGAATCTCTGTGCCTCTAGACTTGAGGTAATGTAGGATTCCCAGTCCATACAGGGATAATTAAAGTCTCCCATGAGTGGAGTGTTAGGTTGAATGGTAAGCATCTCCAGTAGGTCCAAGTATGCACTGTGGGCTTCTTGAGAAATGGAGGGTGACCTATAGCTGCCTAGGATAGGGTATGTGATTTTGTCTACAGTGATCTGTATGTGGAGGAGCTCCAGCACATAATCCTGTTAGATCAACTTAGAGGTATGCTTGCTAGTGATGAATATTGAGACAACTCCATCTCTAGCCCTTGTCTGGGCAGCTAGTGGTCTAAAAGTGTGAAAAGCACTGAAACTTACACTGTCAGGGTACTCTCTGCCACTTTAAACCATGTCTCAATAATTGCAAACATGTCTATATTTTTTACTGTGAGGAGTGCTTGCAAGGCTTTTAGTTTTTTTTTTGGCTCCTAGCATTGAGCAGTAACACCCTGAGGTTCAGTTGAGCTGATTTTGATATGTCAGTAGGTATGTCAGTTTGGCATTGCCTAATAAGGCACTATGAAGGTGGACAAAGTTTTATCCAGTATTTGAAAACCTAAGTGCAGACCATCCTTGGCAAAGCAATGTGGTCTGTTAACCATGTCCTTCCAAGCTAAAAAATATTGGATCTCCTTAGAATCTCACCAGAAAGACAGTCAATTGTTAAAATCTATAATTTTTTGCTCATATTGTGGCATCATAAAATACACCCCTGGGATCACTTCATTGGCTCTGCTTGACAGAGGATCAGTTAATTAATCAATGGGATGGCAAAGGCTGACACACTCTGGCTAGGCTTATAAATGCCCATGGGCAGATAGCCTAGTACTAACTATGAACCTGTCACTCTTGGTGATGATAATATGCTTCTCAATGCCATGCTCATACCAGCCTGAGGCACATAGTCTAAAAGATCCATAATGTCTCTTTACTTTTCCAGTCACCATCCATGAAGGCAGATTTACGAACATTTCTGTAATCAGTTCTCTAACTAAAATGGCCCAGAATAGCCCTCCCTTTAAAAGAACAATGGGGACTTTCTTTTGTTCATAGGAAAGTCTCAGCAACTCATAGAACAGTTCCTGTTCAAAGCACACAATTCAGATTTTTCTAGTAGCCGTTTTTGCATGCAGTTTATTTTATATAGGTAAAACTGTACTTAGTGACTCACCTCATCAACTTCAAAGTATGTGCAAATAAAAATGTTTACTACATTACTGTGACACAAACTATTATGCATAGTGGTGGAATAATTTCCATAAATTCACACAGAGAAGATTTCCGTACTTTATATATTTCTTTTAATCCATGTTACATAAAATATTTGTATGAGGAATACCAAAATACCTTTTTAGCATTTTAATTGTTGTTTAGATTTAAAAAAAATATAAATCACATTCACAGTAATGGAACCAAACAAGTTCATTATAATCCAGGAAATCACCAAACATATTCCGTAAATTCCTACAGCTCACACATAGACTTAAATGGGTTCCTGTCAGAAGACCGACGATGCATTCTGTCGAACGTGTCTTGGTCGAACTGTAAATGTCGAAAACGCAAAATGACGAAGCGGCTTTCAAGCGAATTCTTTCCCTAGGAAAGAAGTCGCTAGGCCTCTTCCGTCACGTTGCCGTTTTCGGCACTGTAGTGCAATCTCAGATTTGGTATATTTAAGTAGGGGGTGTGGGGTGTTTAGTGTGTTGTTTTTTTTTTTTTTTTGGGAACAGCAATTTTTTTCCGTGGGAAAAAATTTGCTGTTCCGGCTGTTCGCTCCTTTTTCTTTTCGTTCTTTTGTGGTCTTTTGAGCGTTTGCTGTTATAACATAGACCCACTTAAACAACACTCCCTACTAGATGGTGACATTCACCCCAACCCTGGCCCTAACAACAAAGATGCCACTGTCCCCCTAAGACAAAATCCCTCTACTTCTTTCAACCCCACAAGAACTCCTAACTCCCTCTTTATAGCACACCTCAACATACGGAGCTTAAACAATAAAATTGCCGACCTTCATGCTCTCTTAGAAGTACATTCTTCTGATATCCTATGTCTAACAGAAACATGGCTAAAACCTACAACCCAAGACAATGAATTCACCCCACCTGGATACAATATTCTGAGAATAGACTGCAAAACCAAAAATGGAGGGGTAGCAATATTATACAAATCACGGCTACAAGTTACTTCAGCAGATGCACAACTTCCTTTAGATAGTAACGCTGAAATCCTTATTTCTAAACTTCAGATCAATGCCTGCAAATCCATCTATATAATATGCTCCTGCCTTCCTCCTGGCAATAACATCACCACCCTTGAAAATATCCTTAGCTGGCTTTCTACTTCCTTCCCTCAAGAAACCATAGTGCTGGGCGACTTCAATATAGACTGGAACAACTGTACTTCAGCCAACCCTACCACCCATATAAACCTATATGTTTTTTCCCAAACAATTATCACCCCCCCACCAGGATCCATAAACCCAATAACAAAGAAAGCACCTTAGACTGGATTCTGATAAATAGTCATCCCTTACATATAAAGCAGGTACCCTTCCTGATATATGTACATGGTTTAATCACACACTTTTTGTGACAAATTGTTTTAAGTGAATTTCAGTTTTCAGTAACAATAATTGACAACAACAATGACTTTGTTAAGTAATATGTCACTGATTTTAACTGAGAATTAAGGTGAGTATGTTGCATCAGGAAGGTTATAAAAATTTTTATAATGACATTTTATTAGTAAGATATTAACAGTTCAATTTTTCACGTGTGAAGTTGGTTCCATTCTTTATGAACGAGTATTTGTTATGAATGAGTATGTCTTTAAAAATTTCCCTAGCTAGGTCTTATATTGTAACAAGATTAGTTAAATGTGACCACCTGACACCTTATATATGAGTTTTGAATTGTAATTTACTGTTTCTGAAGAAGTTTGCTTGCTAAGCAAATGAAAAGCGCTTCAAACTAAATAAATTTACAGTGTGATTTTAGACTTCAGCAGCTTGTCGTGACAGAGTTTTCTTCATTTTCTATATAATTAGACAAAAGATCAATATTCCCAACCCAGCCTTATATAGAACTACCCGGACTAACAGACATTTTAACCCAGAAAGCTTCCACACTGAACTTAAGGCATGTGATTGGTCACCCCTAAAACACCTCCAACTAGAGGAAGCAGTGTTATACTTTAACACCAAATTCCTACACATCCTGGACTAGCATGCCCCTATTCACTCTATCAGAAATACGACTAAAACTGCTCCATGGCTCACAAAAGAGACAAGGCATAAAATCCTACTAAGAAATAAAATCTGGGCCAAATGGAGATCTTGTAAAAACCCAACAGATCATCAAAAATTTAGACAGCTGAGAAATGCTACTAAAAAATCAATACTTTTTAACAAAAAAATCTTTTACTTTCAACTCCAACTAACTCACCAACATAAACCACAAAAGTTCTGGACAGGTATTAATAGACTCCTCCATCCAGGGCACTCCAAGCACCAACCCCATCAGGCACCTCCTACGACAATACCAAGATTATTGCAGATGCCTTTAATACCTTCTTTACTTATGCTGTCCAATCTCTAGCTAATTCCCTACCTCATGTTAGCACAAACCTGCCTTCCTCCACAACTAGCTTAGCTCCCTCATTTCATTTACAACCAGTTCCAACATCCCTCATCTGCACCCTTCTTCAAAAACTCAAACCATGCACCCCCTCGGCTGACCTTCTCTAACCTCGGCACTGTTTATTGACCTCTCAAAAGCCTTCGACATGGTTAACCATCAGCTACTTATAAATGTACTTAAATCCCGCTCTCTACATACACAAGCACTACAATGGTTCAAGTCCTTCTTAGAAAGTAGGCAACAGGCTGTGCTTTGGGATAACAATCTATCCAAACATCTCCCTATTAGCCTTGGTGTCCCTCAAGGCTCTATTTTGGGCCCTCTCCTATTCTCAATTTTTATCAACGATCTAAATGAAAAAATTCCTGAAGCTACCTGCATACAATATGCAGATGATTCAACATTAATATGCTCTGCTACTTCTTCATCTGAACTCCACTCCCTCAACCAAAAAGTGTTTAATATAGTAGAAAACTGGTTCCTACAGTGCTGCCTCCTCCTGAACCCAAAAAAACAAAATTATTGCTCTTCACTCCAACACAAAAGTCTCCCCCAATAAACCTCACAATTATATCTAATAATGGCATTGTCATATCTCCTGACCCAACCACTAAACTCTTAGGAGTAATAATCAACCACAACCTTAACACACATATTAACACTACAATAAAATCAGTCAACAGAAAACTAGGCCCCCTTTATAGGATTAAACCCTTCCTTACTCCAACGGCTAGAACTGCTATTGCCCACACCCATCTAATCTCCACCCTCCTCTATGCTTCACCCATTTATACCAATCTATCCAAAACCAACCTCAACAAACTGGCAGCCTCCTATAATAATATTGCCAGATTTGTCACTGGCTCCCCATTTAGAACCCACCATTTTCACAATCTAAAACAGCTAGGATGGCTGGGACTGCATTATCAGCTTCAATTTCACCAACTTATTATTGCCCACAAGACCCTTTATCATCCTAGTAATACTCCAATACTCACTAGCCTTATCACCCCCTACAAAAATCTTACAACCCTTCGCTCAGAAAATAAATTACTGGTATCCATTCATAAATCCAACAATAAGGCTGGAGACTCACTGTTCTCCAACACCGTGGGGAAAATCTGGAACCTGCTTCCTAGTGAACTCTCATCTCTTTCCTCAACACTACTTTTCAAAAAACAACTTAAAGTTTACCTTAATTCTCACTGGCTTTGCCCGTGTACTAACCCAGACTAATAATCCCCTCCTGCTATTTCCACTGCTTACTTATCTTACTACTTTTGCATTCTGTCTACCTCCTTCATGAACTTCAGAGAATATGATCTGTAAGCTACTTAAGTCTGTCTTGACTTAGTCTTTCTTGAGAACCTCTACAGAGTATGAACTTGCATAGCAAGCTTTCTACTGTATAAACGTATCCCTACCTTATAAATCCTTGTTTCTATCTTTTTAAAGTATGTTAGCTATATGAATACAATGCTGTTATGTAAAATTACATTTCTGGTCTTAAAATTGTACTGTACTGATGTTGCTATTATCTCTTTAGTGGAGCTTATCTCCCCTGGCCTCTACTGAAAATGGACATATATCCAGTTGGACTAGCCCGGTCAACAAATGTAACATAAATAAAACAAAATAATAAGAAAACAATTTCTTTTTGTAACATTTGTTCATAACAAAGTATTCTCTACTATAATATTTTACATTTATAATCCCATGTATTTGTAATTTTACTGGGTTCCTGCAGTCTTTTTTAAAAAGACCCTTATGTTCCTGCGTTCAAAGCTTAAGCTTTTCTGTCATCACACCCACATGATAACAAGGGACTGGCACCAACAGATACAAGACACATGTGGGGTATTACATGTGATAAAAAATAGTACCGCACTTACTTCATTAACATAAGGGCAGACATTACATTTGGCACATGGATAAGTACCCTTAGGTTGCTGCAGGCTCCAAATATTGTTTATGTCTGGAGTAGATACTGCAGTTCCTTAACAGCCTGAATTATTTAGCTCTTTCATGGAGTAGCAGGTACCCCTTTTCTTAAGTATCACAAAGATTTTAAATTAATTTTTAAAAAGACAGGTGCATTCCATTTTTTCTTAACATTTTTTCTTTCTAAGTTCTAATCAAAACATTTTATTAACCCAATATCACTAGTAATACAAATGAATCTTACTGCTTCTGCATTATTTCAATGAGCTACCACTACATAAATTCTTGTTTATCTTAAACGTTTAGATAACTGCTGGATAATATCCTCTATTCTCTTGTATCTGCAAGCATGACTGTCCTTGCTATACAAAATTGTTTACCATCTGTGGAATTTCTTCTGATATATAAGAACTCAGCTTTTGATGTTGTTTGCTTTAGAAATTAATTGCAGATGTTTGTATAATGCAGAAACAAAATGCAGGTGTGCTTTTCTCTTATTCACTGCCTGCAATGACTATCCTGACCTGTTACTGTCCAACGTGTAACATCCGGATGCACAAATCACAGATAATTCTAAAAAGCAAGGAATCATCAACTTGTGCAAATATGCCAAGTCAAACAAAGAGGGAAGGTCTTCTGTGACACAACCAAATCTAGAGATGCCAACAGGAAAGTGGGAGAGGTGCATATAACTTGGGGGAAAACACACAGTTAAAGAGGCTGTGGGAGGCAGCTTTCAAAGACTGATAAGAATGCAGCTAGGCAGAAATTACACAGCTGTTAGAATATGTGGTTGTGTGGAATAGGGTAGGAGGAGAAGGAATGGTACTCACAGCAGAAGATGACCTACATTCTTGGCAAGTTAAGGAAAACTGAATATTGCTAGTGAATGAAAACAGCAGGAAGCAGGACGACAGGGGTAATTAATATAGAAAATGTTATCTGATGAGAGGGTACAAGGACTATTGACAAAAGGAAAGGCAGAGAGGATATGGGTTGAGTGCTGAAGTTCATAGATTAGTACTAGGCTAACTGCCTTTGAGGACCATTTTAATCCTAGTGAAGTAACCCATGGGGGGATCAAACCTTACACTTTGTGTCTGTAAGGCAGATATCTTAACCATTATGCCAACTTCCTTCTTGGCAGGCAAAGTTACTCAGAGACAAGGTGGTACTGCTAGGATAGAATGATAAGGAGCTGGAAGGGCCTAATAAAATATCTCGATGGAAGATGGGAGGAGGTTTAGGGGTTGAGCAATAAACAATATTTAAGTAGAGGAGAAAGGAATATAATTTAGGAATAACATGATTAAACTGTGATTTCTTTTGTTGGCAAACAAAATGGGGTAATTGATTTAGGATTCTCAAAAAAATGAAATTCCATTTTCATGACATGAAATCTGGCAATATGTAATTTGCCATTTTTACCATAATTTCATTATAATATTCTAGTAGATCTATATCTGTGCAAAAGTAAAGCATATTATGTGTACAGAACATGCAACAAGGTAAGCTGACTGCATTACAAATAGTAAATATAAAAATAAATACAAGATGTAGTGAAAGAGTCTTCAGGCCTAAAATGGCAAATTCCATGAAAATCCAATATTTTCTCAATATTCAGCCAGTTGAAATTTGGGATTTGCCAGTATTTTTCTTGGAAATGTGGAAAATCAAGGTTCTTAACTTTAAACTTGCAAAAAATACAGAATGAGATCACTGCTGTTATTTGTATGGTATTTATTAACACTCAATAAAAACTAGAAAGTAAGATATTCCCCGGGATTCATGAAGCAGTTATTTCCATGCAGGAACAGTGTAGCCACTCCTGCATGGAAAATGTCTGCTTCGCGATCCAGGTATGTGCCGTTTTGACATGCACAGGTGGGCTCTACACTGTTCCAGCATGGAAAGTCATGCCAGATGCTCATTTGCTGGTGAAAACTATGCAAATGAGCTGGATTAGTGATCCAGCAAAACAGCATGTCTCCATGCCAGAACAGCGTAAGTCGCAGAAATGTATTCAGTTACCAACCGAATACATTTCTGCAAAGTAGACAATGAAGGCATGTCAGCGCTCAGAGAAATGAATTAGAAATCACTACTATGGGAGTGTTGCAAGTCAGAATGGGACATGCAGATATAATACAGGTAGCAGATGGCTGTATAGCTGAAAATGGGAGGAGATGTAAGTAACAATTAATTATAAGAAGGGCAACAGCAGAATAAAGGCAATCATGCACAAATTACCACTAATGCCAGTAACACTCACAGTGGCTGAAGCAAAGGCATGAGTAATATAGCTGGCAGCTGGAATGTATCATAGACAGCCAATCATACAGGCAGCATCAGCAGCACAACAGTATAAAGTATGGAAACCCCTTACAGTCTGGTTTTCCACAAACTCTGTACCACTAGTGTATACATACAGGGAATTTTAACTTGGAAAATGTTAGGGGGTGCCATTGCTTTGAGCCATCAGTATGTGCTAGAGGCTGACGGCAGAGAGGAGGATAATGCTGACAGACCAAGTAGGAGGAGAAGAATGTACAGACCCAGGGTAACCTACCAGGGACAACATGATCTGGAGATATTAGAGCACTACAGGCTGGGCAGAGACATACTTCAGCAAATCACTGAGCTGTGCCGGCCTCAACTCAGACCTAGAGCCAACAGAGGGGAACCCATACCCAAGGTATATGTAGCCCTAATAATTTTAGCTACAGGTACTTTCCAAACACCTGCTGGGTACATCATGGGGGTCTCACAGGCATCTGCATCCAGGGTACTCCACCAGTTCCTGGAAGCCATACTACCACATACCGGTGAGCACATTTACTTCGCCAACACCTGTGAGGAGAGGACCAGAAATATATGTCTCTTCCACCATGTAGCAGAATACCAGAGGTACTGGGTGCCACAGATTGCATGCACATCTACCTCAAAGCACCACCCAGTGAACAGGGTAGGGTCTACAAAAACTGCAAGGCACTCCCCTCCAACAATTACCATGTTGTGTACAATGCCCAGGGCATTATCATGAATGCATGTGCTGGCCGCTCTGGAAGCTATCACAACTCCCACATCTGGCATTCATCACAGCTGTACCAGGCATTTGCCAGTGGGGGCATCCTGTATGGCAATCTGCTGGGGGATGCTGGCTATGCACTGGAGCCGAGGATGATGACACCCATCAGAAATGCACACACACCCACATAAGAATGCCATAATGAGGCACACGCACAAACCAGGATCATTATAGAGTGTGTGTTCAGGATGGTCAAGTCACGATTCCACTGCCATGACATATCTGGTGGGGCCTTGCAGTACTCTCCAGCCATATGTGCACACAAGTTCATAGTATGTGCCATGCTACACAATATGATTCTGCAGAAACAGGTGCAGCAGGAACAGCATGGGGAAGGGCCACACAGCCCCCCACCATTGCCAAGGTCCCCACAGGCACAGAGGGACTCACAGTAGCATATAAAAAAAACACCAAGCAGCAATAGAAACACACCAGACTACAAAGCCAGTGAAAAAGATGCCACTAATCTTATAATAAATAGTTTATTCACACTGAATAACACTCTGATCCCTCGGCACAGCCTTCCTGGATTTACCCTTTTTCGCTGGCTTTGTAGTCTGGTGTCAGACTCACAGTAGAAGGCTCCTGAGCCTGCCCCCATAGGCAGATGGAGACATGGACAGCATGTTCACGCCTTGGCAAAGAGGCAACGCATAGCATGCACACTGACACTATAGTAACCCCAGGGACTGACGCCTCTCTCTGATCCGCAGACACAGTAAAACGGATGACACACACATCACATTACCTGTAACTTACCATGAATAGGCAGTGTACTGTGTGCATCCAACATAGGCGGCCCTCAAGCACCATCCTCACAGCTGTTTCAAGAACAAGGAGTCTTACTAACAATAAAGGAATGGAATAGTATGTTCTGCTAGGATATCTATGGTAATGCTACATGCATGCATGCATGCAAGGGAATGGGGTGGCCCACTGGAATAGAAGCACACAACTGACAGCTATGTGGGACACCAGGAAATGTCAGGCCAAAACTGGCCTCCACACACTATGCAGTAGTACCCATGGTGACAAATCCCAATGCAGTATATGTGTGGGGACAACTAACTGGGGGGGGGTCATAAGTCACAGGCATGGATGTCAGGGTGGGGTCCCATAACCACCCCTCACACCCACACAGCCAGTCAGCTGTAGAAAACCACAGAGAAATGTCTGGTAAAGGCACACAAATGGCGACAATGTTGAATTAACCCCCTACAGACTCACAAAGTCATAGCACAGCAGGACCTGCAGTTGCAGTAAGGCTATGAAGGGTAAGAAGTCTGAAACTCAAATGTATGCCAGTACAATATGACGTGGGCTCTGTACTGATATGCCTCCAGTCCCCAAGACAGAGAACTATAGTATGGGAAATGGAACCAAAATTTAAAGCAAATATCAGCACAGTCTGTGCAAATGCATACAGTTGACAGGTGTGCCCCCCACCCATATACCCACACAAATGCAGTAACATATATGTCTGCATGGAAATAGCAGCATATCACACATTGGCAGGGCTGTACCAATACACATGAAAGCATGTTGCCTATCCAAAATATGCAGGGGTCAATGAGCTATGTGTATGTCTGGTTAATATTGTCTGGATCTGGCCAGCACGTTCTCCTGGCAGTCATCTTGTATTGCCCTAGTTACAGTGCTGCCTTTGACAGGGTCATGTGCAGATAACTGCAGTGCCAACTGTTATGCATGTCAGTGACACCCACTGCTCTGCACTGACATACCTGGAAGTCACAGTACTATGTGGAATATACTACGCCTATTAGTGACATCTTCAAGGATGTGTAGCAGAGGTGCCAGGGCTGTTGTGAATATAAGTGCTTTGTGGTACTGCTGCCAGTACTCATTCTCAATAATTCTTTTTCTTATGTTTGCTTTTACAAATAATGGACATGCCTGCACAACTGAATGCACTCTGTACCCACACCCATAACTCCCAACCTCTGACAGCAAGATGTCTGTATAAGGGCAGAAATAAAAATGGAACAAAGGCACAATGATAGGCATGTGTTGTAAATATTGCCCTCATATACTGAGAAAGTTGGTAGGGTGAGGGGTTTGCAGTAGGAAAAATGATCTGAAGGTCATGTATTCTGCAACAGGAATGTCTATATTATCATGTAACATCACACTTCAATCATATGTAACTAACTTGCCATACAAATACATGTTTACGTAGAAAAGATGAAACTTCTAGCCAAACACCTGGACAACCTGCAAAAATGTACAGGTCAGAGCTATGCACACACAAGGATATAACATCACAGGTTAGATAGATACCACACATGCAGGAGATCCCCAGTCAGTATATCACCAGGTTTCTGGACTGTTTACACAGATGTGTGCCATTACTACACTGCCTGTAGCCACACCTCACAAATGACCTTGTTGGGCAAGAATTTATATAGCTGCCTTCATAATATTGGTCTACACATCATACAACTAGTAGTCCTTTGGTAAAGCACTGTGATTATCTGAGGATGTCTGGCACTAGGTAATGACACAATACATTGCAGTTTCAGACTATGGATATGTCAAAAAATGTCTGACAAACAAAACAAGTACCCTGACGAAACTCTTGCATACTCCTAAGAGGTATGGCTGTAGCACACAAAACCCTGGACTGGAGTAAAACTATCTCTAGAATGGAGTCCCACACTAACTATAGAAGGTCACACTGGGCATGCTCCTACACTTTGGGAATCACAGGAGATGTTGGAACTCACATCAGAATATATGACTGTATTGTGTATATCTGTCCATGCATACAGTCAGCTATGTGCACCTCAACTGTCCCCACACAAACACATCAGACAGGATTACCCTCAGCTAGCTGTAGGTGGCCCATATGTGATATATCTGCATTTGTTGTGTCACATACATATATATATATATATATATATATATATATATATATATATATATATGTATGGGCAACAGATAACATATGTCAAGCATACACACACATAGATGTGGGGAACTGAGAGACAGACAGCGATACAGAGAGAGAGACACAGGGGGACACAGGCAGAGTGAGTCATACACATGGATACCTTGAATGGCATACAGTGATGCCCTGCTGTGGACAGTGGCATACCAGTTGTAAATAGTTGAACATGCTAGCATAAAAAGTGAGCCCCATTGTGTAACAGTACTGAGGTTGAGTTTATAATATCACATCATCTGTGTGTGTGTGTGTGTGTGTGTGTGTGTGTGTGTGTGTGTGTGTGTGTGTGTGTGTGTGTGTGTGTGTGTGTGTGTGTGTGTGTGTGTGTGTATATGTGTCCCCATAGGTTCAAGTATTAGGAGACTCTTCCCACTCAGTACACTTCACATTGCCCTATTTCACAAGATCTGCTGCTGTCATTCACCTTAAAAGTACTATTGGTCAGTAATCACCCCTATAAGCTCTGTAGCATGTGTGATAGCTGTGTAACATTATTGTGCAAATAACTAGATAGGTAGGGGTTCTAATCTCAATACAGGCAAGTGTGTGTGACAGTTGTGTATGTGACAATGTGTGTTTGTGTGTTTATTCTGTTGTAGGTGAAACAGTTTTAAGCCATTTCCACCCACAACACTTCCCACTGGACCAGTTTATCAGTCCTGCTGATGTAATTCCCCTTATTGTTACCTTTGTCCAACTCTCAGCCCAGTAAGCTCTGTAGGGTGTGTAATAAATGTGTAATACTATAGTAAAAATCACTAGGTAGACAGGGCTACTAATCCAAGATCTGGCAAATGAGTGTGTGTGTGTGTGTGTGTGTGTGTGTGTGTGTGTGTGTGTGTGTGTGTGTATGTAAGTCTCACACCCACTAGCCTACTTTATCAAGCCTGCTGATGTCATTCCCCTTAACACCACCTTTGGCCAGTTGTCAGCCTAGCAAGCTCTGTAGCGCATGTGATAACTACATAACACTATAGTACAAAGAGATATATAGACTGAGGTTCTATTCTCAGATGTGGCAAATGTGAGTGTGGTGTATATGTGTGTGTGTGTGTGCATGTTTGTAAGATGTACTATTTTGACAAGTCTCACATCCACTGGCCTACTTTACAAGCCTGCTGATGTCATTCCCCTTATCAGCACCTTTGGCCAGTTGTCAGGCTGGAAAACTCTGCAGCATGTGTGATAACTTTGTAACATTATACTACAAAGAACTAGATAGGCAGGGGTTCTATTCTCAGATATGGCAAATGTGTGTGTGGGGTATAGGTTCATAAGTAGGTACTAGGCTATTGGCCCTAGGGCCTATACAAGCCTAGCCAAAAATGTACCCTGGCTTTCGCCACCCAAGAAAATTATTTTCCTGTGCCTCTGTCAAGCAGAACCACAGAAGTGATCCCCGGGTTGAATTTCCTATTACCCATCCAATCATCAAGATTTTTCTTGAAGAGTGCTAATGAGGAGCTCTGTTTGACATAGATAGGTAGTCTGTTCCAGAGTATGGGAAGTCTCTGGGACAGGAATCTATCCCTCCAGCATGTTCTGTTTATTGTGGTGACAATGTTTAGGTCCCTAGAGCGTGTAGCTTGGAGGGATTGGGATTTCTTTAAGTGGAGCATGTCCAACAGCTCTGGGTTTGACATAGCTTTGTATGTTAGGCAGAGATCGCCTCTGAGTAGGCGATATGCGATGGAGTAAAGCTGGAGTTTTTTGAGATGGTCTGCATAAGGCATCTGTTTGAGGCCAGTAATCCTCTTTGTGAGGTATTTTTGCGGCCTTTCCAGTTGTTGTAGATGTCTTGTGAGGTACATACCAAAAGGGGCATTGTACTCTATAATGGGTCTAATGAGTGATGAGTAGAGGGGAACAATGACCTCTTTTTTTCTGGATGAGAAACCTTTTGTAATGAGGTATGCCACACAGAAGGATTTCCTGACCACTTTGGCAATGTAATTATCAAAGGAGAGACTACTGTCCACCTGTGTCCCAAGGTCTCTTATCACACTTTCGGTGTTAAGTAGACTACCGCCTATGTGGTAGTTCATGGGTACAGAATTTTTACCAAAGGGGATGACAATGCACTTTTTGGCATTGAGCTTGAGACCATGTCTTTGACACCAGGCATCTGTCTCAGTGAGGCCCTTTTGTAGGATGTCCACATCATTAGGAGTTTCAATTATGGCTCCTAGTTTGCAGTCATCAGCGAATTTAGTTAGCCAAAGACCTTCTGTGTTAGCCTGTACTTCAGAGAAGTAGATACCAAACAGGAGAGGACCCAGGACTAAACCTTGTGGTACTCCACTTGTCACTGGTCTGAAGTCTGATTTGGAGTCTGCTACTTTCACAGTGTGGGTTATTTCAGTAAGCCAGTTGACAACCCATCTTGTGACATAGGGATTTATACCTAGTTTAGTGAGTTTATCTATAATTCCAGAGTGGGGGATGGTGTTGAACGCCTTGGCGAGATCTAGATAGGCGGTGTGAACCACCTTACCCTCATCTATGGCTTTGGTGACTACTTCAAAGAAGTTTATCAGGTTTAGGAGACATGATCTGCCTTTAACAAACCCAAACTCTGTGGGGTCCAGGGTTTGGAGATCTCCAATGTCTTTGTTTATGAGTTCCATGATGATATGTTCCATGGCCTTGCAGATGAGGCTCGTCAGGCTAATGGGGCGGTAGTTCCCAGGGTCTGTTGTGCCCCCCCCTTTGTGGAGTGGGATAACTGTCATGGTGCACCATTCAATGGGCACAAAGCCTGAGGTGAGGCTATGATTGAACATGGTACTTAGGTGGGGTGCCAGTTCATTCTGTAGTTCATGTAGAAGGCAGCCTGGGATGTTGTCAGGTCCCATGGATGCAGTGTTCTTGGCTTTGGACAGTGAAGTTTTTACCCGTGCAGCCGAGATTAAAGGAACTTTGTATTCTTCTGGTATAAAGATGGGCCCTTTCGGGGGTGAAAGGGGGGTAAAGTTAGCACTGAACCTATCTGCCAGGATGTTGGCTATATCAGTTGGTTCTGTATATTTAGTGTCATTGTGCTGTAACTCAGAGCAGATCTGAGTGCTGCCATTGAGATTTTTGACATAGCTATAGAATGCTTTGTGGTTGTCTTTAGAATCAGTGGCAATTTTGTTTTCATAACTAGCTTTGGAGGATTTTATGAGGGATCTCAGCTTCTTACTGAGGCTGACCAGGGAGTTCCTCCAATCGTGGGATTTTACTCTTTTTTGCAACAGTTTCTTTCTTCTGTTGCAGAGTTTGTTTATGGCAGAGGACCACCAGATTGGCTTCCTTTTTTTGGAGGATAGCATCTTGGTTCTGTTAGGGATAGCATGATCCATGCACTCGTGTAAGTGCTTCTAAAGTGCATTTGTGTAGGATTCAGCAGTTGTACCTCTATTGTCCATCTGCATGGGTGTCATGAAGTTTGCCACTTCTGTCTTAAGAAGCGTGAAGTTGGCTTTGGAGAAATTTTTTACGGTTGTTTTCCTAATAGGGGTGGGAGCGGGATGTGGATGTCTAGGGTGATTAGCTTGTGGTCGGATCTGACCAACGAGGAGCTAACCTCTGGTGTGGAACACTGGTCACCCATGTTGGTGATGACCAGGTCTAGGATATTGCTGCCTCTGGTGGGGGTGTGGATAAGTTGATCCAAAGCATTGGAATTGACGATTTCCAGAAAACGTTGAGCAAAAGAGTTGGTACATGAGTAATTTTCCCAGTTAATGGTGGGGTAGTTGAAATCACCTATTATTAGAGTGTTGGATTGTACCTTAATATTTTCCAGTGTATCAAGAAAAGAGGACTGGGAATACTGAGGCATGGTGGGGGGGGGGGGTCTGTAGCAAGCTACAATCTGGATTGCGGTTTTGCCCAGAGTTAGTTGAACTTGGATAATCTCGGATGCATTATGCTGAGCAACTAGCCTGGAGGTGTGGATATCCTTAATGAATATGGACACGCCTCCACCTTTAGTGTTTCGGTCTGGGTTTGGTGGCCGAAAGGTGTGGTATGAATTATAGCCTGGTAATGCAGGGGTGCTCTCTGGAGCTTTGAACCAGGTCTCTGTCACTGCACAGATGTCAATGTTCTTCATTTTAATGAGTGCCTCGAGTGAGTGCATTTTGAGGTTTAGACTTCTAGCATTGAGTAGCATTACCCTCAGATTTTGCTTGCTTGTACCTGTTACAGTGGTGAATTTGTCATTTGAACCTTGCCAAAAAAAGGCACTATATGGGGTGGAAAGAGCCTTTGCCAGTATCTGGAATCCCAAGGGCGACAGGTGCAGGCCATCTCTGGCAAAGCGGCGTGGTCTGTCGATCATGCTGCTTTGCCAGAGATGGCCTGCACCTGTCGCCCTTGGGATTCCGGATACTGGCAAAGGCTCGTGTGTATGAAGAAGTATTTTGATAAGTTACCCACCCACTGGCCTACTTTATCAGTCATGCTGATGTCACCCCCTTATAGGTAGACAGGCATACCTCTCAGCTATACAGATTTTTGCAGAATGTCCAGAAATTTGCCTCATATTTTTGGACTATTTTTGACAAAATTATGGTTTTCTGGCAAATTAGTGGCAAATCAGTAAATACTGAAGTTAGAAAATAATGACAGACATTTGAGAGTCAGACTAAATAACCTGCAGACAATTCTTGCTGATGCAAAACCTGTTATTCTATACACTTTCTAAGTTTGTAGGAGCAATATTTATAAATTGTCCCTATTTCTGGGCCTTTTCCCCCTTTTATTTATGACATTGTCCAGATGTCTTGCTCTAAGAGATTGATAAGTATGTACATAGGTGTGTACTAGGCTGATGGCCCTGGACCAATACAAGCATAGGCCATAGATGTGCCCTGCCATTGTGCTACCTGATGTTAGTTACCAGTGCCTTCAGCAAGTACAGCCCGTGTAGTGGTCCCTGGGGTAAACTATTACCCATCCACTCATCAAGATCTCGCTCTGCAACAGGGTCATCTAGGTGCTTTGCTTGACATGTATGAGAAGTCTATTCCAGGGCATTTTCAGTCTCTGGGTGATTAACCTGCCCCCCCCCCAGCATGTTGTGTTGATTATGGTAATGAGGTCAATGTCCCTGTGGTGTGTGGTGCAGAGAGATTGGGATCTGTTTAGATGTAGCAGCTGTAAAAGAGCTGGGTCAGACATGGCTTTTCAAGTCAAGCAGAGATCACCGCTAAGTAGGTGACAGGAGACAGAGAATAGCTGGTGTCTGTTGAGTCTGTCTGTGTAGGACAGGTGTTGAATGCCTAGCATCCTCATTGTAAGGTACCTCTATGCCCTCTCCAGCTGTTGCAGGTGTCTACTGAGGTAGATGCCAAATGGTCCATTATACATGATGAGTGGTCTAATGAGGCAAGAGTACACAGAGACGATGACCTCTTTCCTCCCAGATGCAAAACCCTTGATAATGACATGTGCCACATAAAAGGATTTCCTGATCACAGTGGCAATGTGTTGTTGAAAGGACAAGTTGCTGTCAACCTGTGTCCCCAGTTCTCTAATAAAGCCTACAGTTTTCAGTGGGCTCCCATCGATGTGGTACGTAGTTGTGAGGCATTACCAAAGGTGCTGATGATGCATTCTGTGCTGTTATGCTACAGGCCATGGTGTCCACATCAGTCAGCGGTCTAAGCGAGGCCTTTCCGTAGGATGTCTGCATGGAGTTAATGATGGCTCTCAGATTGCAGTTGTCTATGAACTTGATTAGCAAGAGTTCCTGGGTGTTGGCCTGGAGTCCTGAGAACTAGATGCTGAACAGGAGAGTACCCAGGACTGATCCCCTGTGGGCTCCACACTTGACTGGCTGGCAGTCTGACTAGGAGCATGCTATGTTCACACTGTGTGTTCTATCTATGAGCCAACTGGCAACCTCCCTACTGATATAGGGGTTAATGCCTACTTTGGTGGGTTCAACCATAATCCCTGACTGAGGAATGGTATCAACAGCCTTGGCCAGATTGATATAGGCTGTATGTAGTGCCTTACTGTGATACACAGCCCTGGTAACTGACTCAAAGAAGCCAAACAGTTTGAGCAGGCATGATTTCCCTTTCACAATACCAAACTGTGTGGGGTCCAGAGTTAGGAGATTACCTATATATTTGATGATCAGGTCCCTGATGATGCACTCCATAGCTGCACATATCACACGTTAGGCTAATGGACTGATAATTCCCAGGGTCTATAGTTCCCACACCTTTATGGAGAGGGATGATTGTAGCAGGGTGCCATTTGGGAAGAACAAATCCTGAGGTGAGGCTGTGACTGAACAGTGCACACAGATGTGTTGCCAGGTTTCTCTGTAGTTCATGTAGAATACAGACTGGGATTATTTGGCATCCCATGGAAGCTGTATTCTCACCTGTGGACAATGCAGGTGTAACCTGGGAGGAGTACTCCTGGGTGCCTGGAATTCCATTCTGACTGTTCCCCTAGGGGAGAGACAGGGGTAAAGCTGGCACTGAATGTGTTGGCAAGAATGTTGGCAATATCTGTTGTCACAGTACAGGAGGTAGCATTTTGCAATACCTCAGAGCACATCTGGATATTAGTGTGGAGGTTCATGAGATGACTATCAAACGGTTTGTGATTGTAGTCAGTGTCTGCTGCAATTCTGCCATCATAGGCAGCTTTAGATGATTCCATGAGGGATCTCAAGTTGTTGGTGAGGCTAATAAGGATGTTTTACCACTGTTGGGACTCCAACTTTTTCTCCAACAGTTTCTTCTTTCTGTTGCACAGGTTATTAATGGCAGGGGACCACCTAATTGGCCTCCAGTGTTTGGAGGTGCGTGTCAGGGTTCTGTGGGGTATGGCTAGTTCCATGCATTTATGTACTTGTCTGTACAGTGCAATTGTGTATGATTTTGCAGTCATGCAGGTATTTTCCATTGGCATGGTTGCTGTGAAGTTAGCCACCTCTGTTCTTATGAGTCCAAACTCAGCAGTGGAGAAGCTGTCCAAGGTGGTTACCTTTGCAGGGGTTGTGGGTGAGAACTGGATTTCCATGGTGATTACTCTATGTTCGATCTGACCAGGTAGCAATTGACTACTACTGTCAAGCAACAGTCCCATATGTTAGTAATCAACATAGGTCAAGAATGGTGCTTCTTCTACTGGGTGTCAGTATGAGCTGGTCCAGGGCATTGGATCTGATGTATACCAGGAAGTGTCGGGCCAGTGTATTGGTGTATCTTTCCCACTTGATGGAGGGGTAGTTGAACTCTCCTAGTATGTGAGTGTTGGGTAGCACCTTGATAGATTCCAGGGTTTTACGGAATGTGGATTGAGAGTCTAGGGACATGGATGTGGACCTAGAGCAGGCTATGACCTGGATTGCACTACTACCCAATGTCAGTTGTACCTGACGTCTGTCAGATGCATTATACTGGGATACTACTCTGGATGTGTGCATAAACATTATCAGTACAGAGACACCACTGCCTTTGCAGCTGTGGCCCATGTTTTGGGGCTGACAGGTGTGGAATGAGTTGTAGGCTGGGTGTGCAGGGGTGCTGTCTGCTGCCATAAACCAGGTCTGCGGTAGAGAACAAATGGCAATTTTCACCATTTTGAGGAGTGCTGCGAGTGGCTGCATCTCGGGATGTAGATGTCTAGTGTTGAGCAACATGACCATCTGACTGCATATATGTTTAGCTGTTGGTAATGTGATTTGGACCACCACTGTAAAATCCACTATAGGGGTGGCAAGACACTTAGCCTGTACCTGGAATTCCAGGGGTGACAGATGCAGGCCATCTGTGGCAAGCCATTGCAGTCTGTCAGTCTTGTCATCCTAAGTAGACAGATACTGGTTTCCATGAGAGTGACATAAACCAATTGAAGGCAATAATTTGTTGTTTGTACTGCAGTACCATTCAGGGTTACAGTAGTATACTGCTCAGGACTACAGGCATACCTGCCTGGTCCACATATTTTGAGAGCTCCACCATGTCTCATTTCATATAGACCAAGGATGTGCATCTCAGGTCATCCACACACACACATGAACAATGACAGAGTGATACTTGTAGTTGTTATGGAGTGACATGACTGGGTGTGTTATGTGCTGGATGTTGGCATCTGATAGAAAGCTGTTACCTCCTCCATGTTCAAACCAGTGAGTGGCACATCCGGCTACCTCACAATTGAGTCATCTATGATGGCTGTATCAGGCAAGGTGTTTAGCCTTTGGGGCATAGGTTGAGGGGCACACTGTATAGGTGAGATATGTGTCCTGTGGTTTGTGCTGTGTTGTGGTGGTTGAGTGGGTATCTGTCCTGGTGGTCTACAATGTTTGAGTAAATGTCTATTGATTGCCACTGTGAAAGTGGGTGTGTGGTTATTGTTTGCATGTTACAGCTGTGATGCTGTGTGTTCTGGAGGGGTATGTGTTCCATGTGGTGTGTTGCAGGTGTTGACCCTTCTCATCTTGACTAGCTTGTGCAGTCTTCACTGGAGAATGCATATTTTCCAATATGGTGATACAGAGGTATCTCTCACAAGTCTGAGTGTTGGGAGTATAGAGGAAAGGGTTGTCTGTGTACATGAGGCAGTTTCGAGAGTGCCTCAGAATGCCCAAGTGCATCAGGTTAATGGGCAAAAGCACAGAGAACTGCACTTTAATAATGCCAGAAGAGGTGATCATAACTACTAAGTACTGAAGCTATGTCTGTGAGGAATAAGTACTGCTGATGGCTCTCAGATCTGCTAGAATACTTGATAAATAAACCTGATGAAGTGCAAAACTATTTGGCTGTTTGAAGTGCAGGAAAGAAATAACTAGAGCAATCTAAGGGACAGACTGAAGGCAGACTTACTGGCACCTGTAACAGTTCACCTCAGCTGTGTAGTTATCAGCACCTTTGGCCAGTTGTCAACCCAGTAAGCTCTGTAGCTTGCGTGGTTACTGCATAACACTATAGTACATATAGCTAGATAGACAGGGGTTCTAATCTCAATACCGGCAAGTGTGAGTGTGAGAATCATGCACTGTCTGGGTTATACCATTTTGATTTGTGTACCACCCTGTAATTGTCCCATCACCCTACTTTACTAGGCATGCTGATGTCATTCACCTTAGAAGTTACTTGGGATGAAGAGATCTCATGTAAGTTCTGTGGTGTGTCTGATAACTGTGTAACACTGTAGTAGAAATAAATAGATAGGCAGGAGTTCTAATTTCAATACTGGTGTGTGTGTGTGTGTGTGTGTGTGTGTGTGTGTGTGTGTGTGTGTGTGTGTGTGTGTGTGTGAGAGAGAGAGAGAGAGAGAGAAAATCATGTACTGTCTGGGTTATAACATTTTGATTTGTGTACCACACTGTAATTGTCCCATCACCCTACTTTGCTAGGCCTGCTGATGTTATTTACCTTAGAAGTGCCTTCAGATTAGGGGAAATCATGTAAGATCTGTGGCATGTCTGATAACTGTGTAACACTATAGTAGACATAACTAGATAGGTAGGGGATCTAATCTCAATACTGGCAAGTGTGTGTGTGTGTGTGTGTGTGTGTGTGTGTGTGTGTGTGTGTGTGTGTGTGTGTGTGTGTGTGTGTGTGTGTGTGTGTGGAATCATGTACTGTCTGGGTTATACATTTTGATTTGTGTACCACCCAGTAATTGTCCCATCACCCTACTTTCCTAGGCCTGCTGATGCCATTCACCTTAGAAGTTACTTAGGATGAGGAGATCTCATGTAAGTTCTGTGGTGTGTCTGATAACTGCATAACACTGTAGTAGAAATAACTACATAGGCAGGAGTTCTAATTTCAATACTGACAAGTGTGTTTGTGTGTGTGTGTGTGTGTGTGTGTGTGTGTGTGTGTGTGTGTGTGTGTGTGTGTGTGTGTGTGTGTGTGTGTATGTGAAAATCATGTACTGTCTGGGTTATAACATTTTGATTTGTGTACCACCCTGTAATTATCCCATCACCCTACTTTGCTAGGCCTGCTGATGTTATTTACCTTAGAAGTAACTTGAGATTAGGGGAAATCATGTAAGCTCTGTGGCATGTCTGATAACTGTGTAACACTATAGTAGACATAACTAGATGGGTAGGGGATCTAATCTCAATACTGGCAAGTGTGTGTGTGTGTGTGTGTGTGTGTGTGTGTGTGTGTGTGTGTGTGTGTGTGTGTGTGTGTGAAAATAATGTGCTGTCTGGGTTATAATATTTTGATTTGTGTACCACCCTGTAATTGTCCTATCACCCTACTTTGCTAGGCCTGCTGATGTTATTTACCTTAGAAGTACCCTGAGATTAGGGGGAAATCATGTAAGCTCTGTGGCATGTCTGATAACTGTGTAACACTATAGTAGACATAACTAGATAGGTAAAGGTTCTAATCTCAATACTAGCAAGTGTGTGTGTATGTGTGTGTGTGTGTGCTTGTGTGTGTGGAATCATGCACTGTCTGAGTTATACATTTGATTTGTGTACCGCCCAGTAATTGTCCCATTACCCTACATTACTAGGCCTGCTGATGTCATTCACCTTAGAAGTACCTTGCGACAAGGATAAATCATGTAAACTCTGTGGCACATCTGATAACTGGGTAACTACTATAGTAGACATAACTAGATAGGTAGGGGTTCTAATTGCAATACTGGTAACTGTGTGTGTGTGTGTGTGTGTGTGTGTGTGTGTGTGTGTGTGTGTGTGTGAGAGAGTGTGTGTGTGTGTGTGTGTGTGTGTCTGTCTGTATGTGTCTCTTTGGGCAAAGATTATATCCTGTTTGGCTGACAGCATTTTGATTGGTGTACCATCCAGGCCTGTTTACCACCTCCCGATGGCATTACTTTATATAGCATGCTAAAGGCATCTGCCTCACATGCAGCATGTTAAACCACTGTGCAGGCCATTCCAGTCCTCTGTATAGATGCCTATGGAATATCTAGATGTTTAGGTTCATAGGTTCCAATAAAATAAGTAACAAAGGGCCACAGCTCCAAAGGCAAACCAAAACTTTAATCTGTGAGCACTTTCATTCACTCAAATCAAATGAACTTCTTCAGACAAATTCAAAAAGTAAAACCCCTCCTTATATAACCAAGAAATCACATGACCAATAAAATGCATTACATCACAAGTTTAAAACTGATTGTTAAAAGGCCTATACATATTTATAAAGATATTTATATATATTTTAAAATAATTTTTAAGCACAAAGTGGAGTATTATTAATATATAAAAACATCATAAAGGTGCATCCATACAAAGCTATAAGTACATAAAATATTATATTATCTTATAA
Organism: Protopterus annectens; assembly: GCF_019279795.1. Classification (NCBI taxonomy): domain Eukaryota; kingdom Metazoa; phylum Chordata; order Ceratodontiformes; family Protopteridae; genus Protopterus; species Protopterus annectens. Next base: position 1,979,795,530 of record NC_056739.1, read on the forward strand.
GAACATTCTATACTGAATTTCATAAAGTCATTCAGCGTAATAAAGTTTTAAGCTTGAGTAAACACATAACAGAACACTGCTCATTAAGGCCTGGGTAACAATGCGCATTTAAGGTAAGTTGCCACCATAACTCTTGTCTTTCGAGTAAAAGGGATGTATGCCCACTTCTAGGCCCCTTCATCACTTGGTCGATCACCTTAAATTTAAAGTGGTGTCCAGGGTTGTCCCTAATGTGGTTGGCCAAAGCATTATTGTCTCTGTTTCTATTTATAGTATAAATGTGTTCATAGATTCTTTCTTTGAACCTACGATCGTTTTTTCTGATATAAAATTCCAGACAGAGTTGACATCTTGCCAAATATACCACACTTTTAGAGTTACAGTCATATCTAGCAGTGAGTGAAAAATGCCTGTTAGCAATTGTATAGTCCCTACCTATGTCTATGTACCTGCAATAGGCACAAGCTTCACATTTAACCATTCCTGGGTTCTGTTGTACAATCTCTTTCTGTAATATATTTTTTAAGTTAGCTCCTTTTCTATACACAACTCTTGGTAGGGCACCCAATTTAGGTCTAAGATCTGTGTCTCCCATAAGGATACACCAGTTTTTTTTAACAGGGGTGCCCCTTATGGACTCACCATAAGGTGTATATGTAGTAATTAAGCTGAAAATATATCCATTCTTATCCCTATTGTTATTACTGTGCATTGGTGTATTTATGTCAGCACTGTTACCCTCAGTGGTGGCAGGGCTAAGCATATAAGCTGATAAGGCTGGTGGTCCCAAAATGGGTGAGAAGTGCCCCTCCCTTCTTTTTATTTGGACTTCTTTTATGAGTCCCTGCAGTAACACTTCTGGGTAGCCCCTTCTTTCAAACATTTGTTTTAAATTATTGCATTCCTGCATGAATTCTCTATCCAAGGTGATCATCTGTGCTGCCCTAACCAGCTGACCTTTGACTATAGATTTTTTTCTGGTACTGTGTATGGCAGCTTGTGTAATGTAAAAATGAGTTTGAGTAGGTTTTCTTTCTATGAATTTTAGATAAGTAGCATCCCCCTAAAACGTCCTTAGTTAATTCCACATCCAAGTAAGCAATTTTTATGCTGTCAAAATTGGATGTGAATTCCAGAAAGGATGTGTAGGCATTCATCTCATCCACTATTTCCTTAGCTGTAGTTTCATCTCCATTTATGATCATAAATATATCATCCAAAAACTGCGTATAATACATGATTTTATCTTTGATGTTACTTCTGGTAAACACAAAATGGTGCTCCCATAACTAAGTTGGTGAAACTACTGCCACATGGGGACCCCATAGCTACTCCCCTTTTCTGTGGGTAGTATGCACAATTAAACATGAAAAACAATGTTCTGCAAAATGCTGTATAACAGTTCTTCAACTAATCCAGTTTTATTTGCTGGGGCACCTCTTTCTACTAACACATCTACCACCCATTCAATTCCTAAATTGTGGGGGATGACTGTGTAAAGGTCTTTTACATCCACAGTTAAAAAGTTGAGCTCTTCACTACATTCCTGATTATTCATGTCTGTTAAAATGCCCAGGAGTCCTTACAAATTTGGTGTTCCATTGTTACATATTTTTTAAAGATACCATCAACCACCTTAGCACAAGCATAGTAGAAAGAGAAGTGAGCAAACGCTTACGGAAAAACCCAAGAAATGCTGCAAATATGTTTTCAAAGAATGGTGCTTTCCTCCTTGGCTACTGCTGTTAAAATTCTTGTTAAGACGCTTCTCCTTGTTTCTTCTTTAAAAGAACTTTTATTAAAATAATTTAAAACAAAAAACAAAATAAAAGCTACAACCTAACCATTTAAAAGTTAGCATTGTAACACAAAAAAGAGAGATGAGCGCTTTCGGTTTATCAACCTTCTTCAGATCTGCTTAACATTTGCAGCTGCTTCTATTTATATTCATGCTGCTTACTTAGAGTCATCCCCCACTACCAATGGGAGCCTCTATGCTAATTATTGATGTACTTGTAATCCAATCCGGTGTTCTGGTTCTTATTTCTAGGAAGCCAATTACTTTCTTCCATGCAAATAAGTTTTAATCAATCTACCAATGTTTATTCATTCCTTTCTCTCACCCAATTTGCTATTCTTTTTCTTTTACTCCAATGGCTTGTGTGTATCCTGTTGCAAGATGCAGGCTCCACCTCTTTATGTCATGTTCTTATATGCCTTTTGTAAAAACTAATCACTCCCCCTGCATAGCATTTTTCATGTATTTCACCTCTATATTAGAGGCGTCTTTCTGCCTATAACAGAGCTACAACCTCTTCTCTTTCACGGGTTGTCTTCATTAGATAAACCACAAGTACAGTGGCTTTCTCCTTTGTTTTAAAACATAGGATCAAACACTTTCTTGTAAATGCTCTTGCTTCCATGTCATCAGGTCTCTTTCAAACTGATAGCGCTTACTTAACTACATACATGCACTTGCTAACTCACAAGTGTAATAGAGAATCATAGATCAAAAACATTTTTTATTTATTTTGTGTCTTGCTTCTTAATATCAAGTCTCTTTCTGACTAAGAGCACTTGCTTATATTCAAAGATGTGCTGCTGATTCCTGTTATTCTATCTGAGTTTTACTTTGTACAGAGCTCTTTACTCAGTCTTATTAAGAAGCTGTCCTAATTGTTTTTTAATGTTATATAATCCATTGGTTAGCAAATTACACTTCTTCTCCTTTTTCTCTCATACTAATTCCAAACTCTCTACTAATTCAATGCCTTTGCTTCATTTGCTGACAAATTTCCACTAACAAATATATTTGATCTCCGTAACACATAATTTCTCCTTTCTAACTGATGTAAATAATGGATGAACAACACTCTTTTTCTATTCCTTTAGTGCTCTAAATTTCAAAATTTTCCAGACTTCTACATGCACAATTAACTTGATTTCAAATTATTTATAGTTTGGAGTTTACTCTTCTTCCATTATAATGTTCAAACCGGGGCTAGAACCCTGAACGCTTTATTTAAGGGTCTAATGCTCTACCGACTGAGCTACATTGGTAGATGCATAGTTTGACTCCCTCTTAGTTTTCTTTTCTTTCTAAACAAGCTTGAGGAGGACTATAACATATAGGCCAAATAAATGATAAGCAAACTACACTCTTTTTATTCCTCTAATGCTCTTGATTTCAATGTTTTTCAAACTTCTTCTTGCACAGTAAACTTAAATTCAACTGTTTTCATTTATGATTAGGGATTTCTTCTCCTTTCACCATGGTGCCCAGACTAGGACTCGAGCCCTGGACCCTCTGGATAAGAGTCTGATGCTCAACTGACTGAGCTACATTGGCAGATGTATAATTCATTTCCCTCGTAGTTTCCTCTCTTTTAAAACAGGTTTAAGCAGGACTATAGCATTTAGTCCGGGGAATTGGTTGGATTGTAAATTAATTATCCATTGCAACTCAATTTTTTCTGTTCTATTTACTATATCACCTCCTCTTTCCATAGGCTTAATCTGTGCCATAACCATAAATCTAAAGTTATGCTCTGGATTTTCTTTAATATGTACATAAAGAGCATTAGTCTCTATTTTATTATGAATGTCCCGTATATGTCTTAATACTCGTTCCTTGAATTTTCTGTTAGTCTTACCTATATAGAATGCTTTACATACCATGCAACTTGCTACATAGATCACATTCTCACTGTTACAAGTTGCTCTTTCTTGAAAGATGTAAACCTTATTTGTCATTGGATGCTGAAACCTATCTGTGCTCATAATGTACTGACATGCTTTGCATTTTCCACATTTGAATGTTCCTGTTGGCATAGATACATTCTTTGCCTCTTGCCTATCTATGTCACATAGGAGCCTCTTTAAGTTAATCTTATTTTTATAAGTATAACTAGGGTGTTCTCCTACTATGTCTTTTATCTTCTGGTCCATTGTTAGTATAGGCCAGTATTTTTTAATAGTTTCTCTTATGATAACATTATCTGTACTGTACGTCAAAGGACATCTTACTATTTCCTTTCTTCTGTTCGATTCCCTTTCTTTGTTCTCTTTATCAGTTTTAGCTGAATAGTATGGTCTCCCTTTCTTCCTTCGGATATCTCTAAGCTTGTCTTCATCCATTTTTTCTTCCTTATACCCTTTGGCTGTAAAGTTGTTCATTAATCCTTGTATTTCTTCTCAAAATATATTATCATTGGTACACAATCTGGAGACCCTTTGCACCTGGTTGTCCTTAATATTTTTAAAAATATGGCCTGGATGCATGCTAGATCTATGTAAAAGATGTTTTTTCCAAGTTGTTTTTCTATACAAGGCTGTTTCCAATCCTTTGATCTCATCCATAATAATATTAACATCCAAAAATTCTATTTTCTTCCGTGACATTTTGATTTCAAACTTTAAGAAATCCGTTGTTGTTAGAAATTGAATGAATTGCTGCAACAAACTTTCATGCCCTCTCCATATAAGAAGAATGTCATCAACAAAGCGTCCATAGAATTGTATATGTTGTTGCCAGATGTTATTTTCATCTTTGCTCCACTGGCATTCCCATTGGGCTAATACTATATTTGCATAACTATTAGCACATGGAGTGCCCATGGCTACTCCCCATTTCTGCCAATAGACTTCATGCTCATATAGAAATACATTGTTTTGTAATATAATTTCTAGTAGCCCACATATCCTTTCCACATCCTTAGTCGGTTGTTTAGCTAGTATAAAGTTTCTGACTGCTTCTATACCATATCCATTGGGTATGCTAGTAAATAAGCTATTCACATCAATTGTTGCCAATACCATATGCCTATAGTTGTCACACTTGTGAGCTTCAGCATACAATTTCTCTAATAACTGTGCTGTATCTTTTAACACTGTAGGTGCTTTCTCTAACAGATTTTTAAGCTCATCTTCTATGTATATGGAGAGAGGCTCCGTGATCCACCCTCTTCCTGAAACTATAAGTCTTAATGGCGGATCATTTAGATTCTTGTGTACCTTTGGTCTGCCTTTTATTTCTGGTATAAGTGGATGTAAGACTTCAAAAAACACATACAAGTCTTCATCTATTATTCTACACATTCATTTTTCATACAGATCATCTTTAACTTCCTTTATCAAGTTTTCTATTTGTTTAATACCTATCTTAGTATATGTAGTTGTGTCTCTAAGAAGCTCCTTCATCTTGTTGTCATATTGTTCCTTTTTCATGATGACCAATGCACCTCCTTTGTCAGCTGGTTTTATCACTATGTATTTGTTAAGTTGCAATTCTTTCAATGCCTTGTGTTCTCTATAATTCAAATTGTGGAACTGTTTTCCTTTTCCTTCATCTTTGTGTTGTGCTATTTCATTCTCACAAAGTTTGATGAATGTTTCCACCTGAGGATGATGTATAGGCAGAAACGTACTTGGCCTCTTATAAGTTTGTTTTAAATCATCTGAATCCATACTTTGTGTATTTTTGGTGCCATATATGTATTTTAGCATTACATTTCTTCCAAATGTTTTTAAATCTATTACCACCTCACTAAGTTGGGACCTAATGGAGGGTATAAAAGTCAAGCCTCTTTGCAAAACTTGATTTTGTTCCTCATTCAGTACATAGTCTGAAATATTTATTACCAATGACTTGGTATCCTCTTTTCTACTTCTTGTTTGTCTCTCCTCTAGGTTGCCTTTCTCTTTTTCCTTTCCCTGCTTAGGGATCTTGGAGCTCTGTCATTCCGTTGATGTATAAGAAAAGGGAGTTGTTGAAAAATTGGTGCATATTTTTCTCCCTTTTTAGGTACCGCTCCTAGTTTACTACTTTCTTTATTATTTCCTTTATTAACTATCTCTAATGTTCTTGATCCCTCCTTCCTTCTCTGTTGTAAATACAACTTCTAATTCTTCCATGTCCTCAGTGACTATACTGCCTTTTGTTACTACTCCTTCCTCTTTATTATCACTCCTCTGTCTTGGTGGAGCATGGATTTCTGCTTGCACATGTTGTCTTCTAGATGTTACTTCCGATGGGGACATTTTTCTTCTTTTTTCTTTTGTATCGCTAGTTTTAGGTTGATCTTGATTCCTTGCTGTTCTTGGCCATTCAAAGAGGTGGCCTGCCTTGAAGTCATCAAAATCTCTTCTTAGTTTGTTAATTTTTATCATTTTTAACTTACTGTCATAAATGTCCAATTTATCTTGGAGGTTCTCCAACCTCATAAGATTTTCTTCAGAGAGATCTAGTTGTTCCATCTCACTCTGCTTTATTTGTATAAGTTCTGAGATTTCATTTTCCTGCGGTTTAAAGAAATCTATAAGTAATCTAATATAATTAAAACTGGTTTCTATGTTGATCCATTGCCATTGTGCTAAGAGCTCCGGATAAGTATTTCCATAACTTGGCATACATCTGACCCTAAGTCCTCTAGGTATAAGGTTATGGTGTAGGCATGCTTCCATGTGGAAACGCTGCCATTGTAATCTCTTCAACTCATATGCTGCATTTTCCACTTCTTTGTAAAGTTCTCGAATGTACTATTTGTTCTAATATTCACTGTCCTCATTCCTTCTGTGATACTAATATCGATCAATGGATTGCAGTTGTTTATATGTAAGGTGGCTGCTTTCTTTTTCATATCCATCTGATTTGCTTTCTGTTCACTTTCCATATTCAAATTTTTCATGTGCCAAGTGCGTTGCTCTCAACAAAAGGTTAAAATAGTGGAAAGAGAAGTGAGCAAACGCTTACGGAAAACCCAAGAAATGCTGCAAATATGTTTTCAAAGAATGGTGCTTTCCTCCTTGGCTACTGCTGTTAAAATTCTTGTTAAGATGCTTCTCCTTGTTTCTTCTTTAAAAGAACTTTTATTAAAATAATTTAAAACAAAATAAAATCTACAACCTAACCATTTAAAAGTTAGCTTTGTAACACAAAAAAGAGGGATGAGCGCTTTCGGTTTATCAACCTTCTTCAGATCTGCTTAACATTTGCAGCTGCTTCTATTTATATTCATGCTGCTTACTTAGAGTCATCCCCCACTACCAATGGGAGCCTCTATGCTAGTTCTTGATGTACTTGTAATCCAATCCAGTGTTCTGGTTCTTATTTCTTGGAAGCCAATTACTTTCTTCCATGCAAATAAGTTTTAATCAATCTACCAATGTTTATTCATTCCTTTCTCTCACCCAATTTGCTTATTCTTTTTCTTTTACTCCAATGGCTTGTGTGTATCCTGTTGCAAGATGCAGGCTCCACCTCTTTATGTCATTTTCTTATTTGCCTTTTGTAAAAACTAATCACTCCCCCTGCATAGCATTTTTCATGTATTTCGCCTCTATATTAGAGGCGTCTGTCTGCCTATAACAGAGCTACAACCTCTTCTCTTTCACGGGTTGTCTTCATTAGATAAACCACAAGTACAGTGGCTTTCTCCTTTGTTTTAAAACATAGGATCAAATACTTTCTTGTAAATGCTCTTGCTTCCATGTCATCAGGTCTCTTTCAAACTGATAGCGCTTACTTAACTACATACATGCACTTGCTAACTCACAAGTGTAATAGAGAATCATAGATCAAAAACTTTATTTATTTTGTGTCTTGCTTCTTAATATCAAGTCTCTTTCTGACTAAGAGCGCTTGCTTATATTCAAAGATGTACTGCTGATTCCTGTTATTCTATCTGAGTTTTACTTTGTACAGAGCTCTTTACTCAGTCTTATTAAGGAGCTGTCCTAATCGTTTTTTTAATGTTATATAATCCATTGGTTAGCAAATTACACTTCTTCTCCTTTTTCTCTCATACTAATTCCAAACTCTCTACTAATTCAATGCCTTTGCTTCATTTGCTGACAAATTTCCGCTAACAAATATCTTTGATCTCCGTAACACATAATTTCTCCTTTCTAATTGATGTAAATAATGGATGAACAGCACTCTTTTTCTATTCCTTTAGCGCTCTAAATTTCAATATTTTCCAGACTTCTACATGCACAATGAACTTGATTTCAAATTATTTATAGTTTATTTACACTGTCATTAAGGCCTGGGTTACTATCCTTATGGGAGACACAGATCTTAGACCTAAATTGGGCGCCCTACCAAGAGCTGTGTATATAGAAAAGGAGCTAACTAAAAATATATATTAGAGAAAGAGCATAAATTGTACAACAGGAACCCAGTAATGGTTAAATGTGAAGCTTGTGCCTATTGCAGGTACACAGACATAGGTAGGGACTATATAATTGCTAACAGGCATTTTTCACTCACTGCTAGATATGACTGTAACTCTAAAAGTCTGGTATATTTGGCAAGATGTCAACTCTGTCTGGCATTTTATATCGGAAAAAACGATCATAGGTTCAAAGAAAGAATCTATGAACATATTTATAGTATAAATAGAAACAGAGAAAATAATGCTTTGGCCAACCACATTAGGGACAACCCTGGACACCACTTTAAATTTAAAGTGGTCGACCAGATGATGGAGGGCCCTAGAGGTGGGCATACATCCCTTTAACTTGAAAGACAAGAGTTATGGTGGCAACCTACCTTAAATGCGCATAGTTACCCAGGCCTTAATGAGCAGTGTTCTGTTATGTGTTTACTCAAGCTTAAAAGTTTATTACGCTGAATGACTTTATGAAATTCAGTAGAGAATGTTCTTATAAGATAATATAAAATTTTATGTACTTATAGGTTTGTATGGATGCACCTTTTTGATTTTTTTTATATATTAAAAATTCTTTTAAAGTATATGTAAATAGCTTTATAAATATGTATATGCCTTTTAACAATCAGTTTTAAACTTGTGATGTAATGCATTTTATTGGTCATGTGATTTCTTGGTTATATAAGGAGGGGTTTCACTGTTTGAATTTGTCTGAAGAAGTTCATTTGATTTGAGTGAACGAACAGGCTCACAGATTAAAGTTTTGGTTTGCCTTTGGAGCTGTGGCCCTTTGTTACTTATTTTATTAGTGCTTTATGTTTTTTCGCTGGTCAGTTCATTTGTTAGGGCATGGCTAATGAAGGTGAACTTAATACCCCTAATTTGTTCTCAGAAACACAAAATGAGAACAATGTTGCTGCATCTATAACAAACCTTACAAGGATTGTACAAACTTTATCACAGAAAGTGGATGACTTGAATGGCAGGCTGTTGGCTAATGAGACTAATGGAAGAAGCAATGTGCAAACAATACCCAATGTGAGTTTATCAAATGTAGGTTCATCTTCTGTTACTGAACACCCTAGGCTGCACATGGGACAAATATCCACCACTGAATTACCTTATAGAGCTAACCATGACCGACAGCCAAATGAAAGACTGAGTTATAACCTGCATGGAGGTGAACTGCCATGGAGGCTTATTGGAGTTCCAGAGCTAAGGGAATGGTTGGAGCAAGATTTTTCCCTTAGGCTACAACAGGATAATTCTAATACTACAGTGGAACAACCGGTCAGTGGCACTGATATCAGGACTGTACTGAAGCAGTTTGATACAAGTTTGCTTAAATATAGAAAGACTCCGTTGGAAATAGTGTACCTAGAAGAATGTCTGAAATGTGAACAGGTACCAAAAGGGTTAAGACACTGTCCCTATCCAATGGGGGTTATACCAAACTCCCAATTTCACTTAGAACTGGTTTAATTTTTTAACCAACAGGTGCTTAGCTTAATGGAAATGATGATATCTAATTATAAAAAAGAAAATGCTGAGCTGTTTAATGAACTGTTAATGCTGGAGGATAGCATTAAAACCAATGCTGACTTTGATAGATACAAATTTGAATACAATAGAACGTTTGAGTCCACTGATGCCTTGATTTTAAAATATAAAGCTACAAAAATCAAGAAATTACAGAGAGACCTTGATGACTACACTAATGGGCTGGCTTTCCCACACCCAAGAATGCCCATCAAGAGTAGCAAAGCCCCTGTAAACCAACCACAACACTTTGTTAATATTAATATGCATGAGGAGACTGAAGCTGATCTGCCCACTAGTGACATCACTTGTGATGTCATTGAAGCAGAGGAACAGGAAGGGACAAGCCAGCCAAGAAGAAGTGAGCATTTGCAAGGGAGAAACATCAATGGAGTTTCAGGGGAACAAAATTTTCATGTTTCTACATACAACAATGGTCAAATGCAACGAGGAGGCACCAAAAAGAAGGCAGAATTGTGGAAAAACAACCCCTACAACAAACAGAGATAGTAGCAAACTGGGAAGTACAGGTTGAAGAAAATGAGCATGGGACTGTTATTTCTGGTGAAGAAAACAACCACAGTAAAGCAGCTGTTACGTTTGGTGAGGAATACAACCACAGTGAAGCAGCTGGACATCCTGTTATTCAAACTAACCAGCATTATATTTAACTTTACTACTGTGACTATAGAACCTAATTGAACTTTTAGCAAGGGGAGTGACATTTATACCAACAAAGAAAGCAAATATAGGCACTGTACTGATGGACGTTAAGCTCTACATACGTAAATTAAATTTACAGCTTTTATTTCATGGTTGTGAAATGAACAATGTGAATGAAAACAGGGTTCCTAGTACTTTTAACCCACCCTTGCATCCTACGCTAGCACTTTTTCAAAAAATATGTGAAATTGATTTTAAAAATAAATTAAAGGGCTCTTATGCTCATGGGGGATTACAAAAGAATATGACTAATGAAAACGTACTGAAACTAAATGCTTTGAGGCTTGCCAACATCAGAGTCATGAAGCCAGACAAGGGTGGGGGCTAGTATTTATGACTAAGGATGATTATAACTGTAGAATGGAGGAAATGCTGAAACAGGACAGTTATGAAATGGTGTCTTTAAATGAACTTAATGTAGCATACAGGAAAGCAAGAGGTTACATTAATGATTTATTTATTTGTGGTCAAATAGACTTGGATATGCTTAAGTATTTAACAACATCAACACCTATCACACCTGTTATCTTTGGCACTCCAAAAATTCCTAAGAATCTGGCTAATCCTCCTCTACACCCCATAACTGATGGGAGAAATTCAGCCACATATGCTTGTGCTAATGTGGTTGATGGTATCTTGAAAAAATATGTAACAATGGAACACCAAATTTGTAAGGACTCCTGGTCATTTTTAAGGGACATGAATAATCAGGAATGTAGTGAAGAGCTCAACCTTTTAACTTTGGATGTAAAAGACCTTTACACAGTCATCCCCCACAGTTTAGGAATTGAATGGGTGGTAGATCTGTTAGTAGAAAGAGGTGCCCCAGCAAATGAAACTAGATTAGTTGAAGAACTACTATACATCATTTTGCAGAACAATGTTTTCATGTTTAATGGTACATACCACCTACAGAAAAGGGGAGTAGCTATGGGGTCCCCATGTGGCGGTAGTTTCGCCAACTTAGTTATAGCCTTCCGGGAGCACCATTTTGTGTTTACCAGAAGTAACATCAAAGATAAAATCATGTATTATGCGCAATTTTTGGATGATATATTTATGATCATAAATGGAGATGAAACTACAGCAAAGGAAACAGTGGATGAGATGAATGCCAGCACATCCTTTCTGGAATTCACATCCAATTTTGACAGCGTAAAGATTGCTTACTTGGATGTGGAATTAACTAAGGACATTTTAGGGGGATGCTACTTATCTAAAATTTAAAGAAAGAAAACCTACTCAAACTCATTTTTACATTACACAAGCTGCCATCCACAATACCAGAAAAAATCTATAGTCAAAGGTCAGCTGGTTAGGGCATGGATGATTACCTTGGTTAGAGAATTCATGCAGGAATGCAATAATTTAAAACAAATGTTTGAAAGAAGGGGCTACCCAGAAGTGTTACTGCAGGGACTCATGAAAGAAGTCCAAATAAAAAGAAGGCAGGGGCACTTCTCACCCATTTTGGGACCACTAGCCTTATTATCTCATATGCTTAGCCCTGCCACCACTGAGGTTATAGTGCTGACATAAATACGCCAATGCACAGTAATAACAATAGGGATAAGAATGGATATATTGCCAGCTTAATTACTACATATACACCTTATGGTGAGTCCATAAGGGGCACCCTGTTAAAAAACTGGTGTATCCTTATGGGAGACACAGATCTTAGATCTAAATTGGGTGCCCTACCAAGAGCTGTGTATATAGAAAAGGAGCTAACTAAAAATATATATTAGAGAAAGAGCATAAATTGTACAACAGGAACCCAGGAATGGTTAAATGTGAAGCTTGTGCCTATTGCAGGTACATAGATATAGGCAGGGACTATACAATTGCTAACAGGCATTTTTCACCCACTGCCAGATATGACTGTAACTCTAAAAGTGTGGTATATCTTGGCAAGATGTCAACTCTGTCTGGCATTTTATATCGGAAAAACCGATCGTAGGTTCAAAGAAAGAATCTATGAACACATTTATAGTATAAATAGAAACAGAGACAATAAGGCTTTAGCTAACCACATTAGGGCAAGCCTGGACACCACTTTAAATTTAAGGTGATCAACCAGGTGATGGAGCGCCCTAGATGTGGGCATACATCCCTTTTACTCGAAACACAAGGGTTATGGTGGCAACTTACCTTAAATGCACATAGTTACCCAGGCCTTAATGAGCAGTATTCTGTTATGTGTTTACTGAAGCTTAAAAGTTTATTACGCTGAATGACTTTATGAAATTCAGTAGAGAATGTTCTTATAAGATAATATAATATTTTATGTACTTATAGGTTTGTAAGGATGCATCTTTTTGATTTTTTTTTTTTATATTAAAAATTCTCCACTTTGTGCTTAAAAATTCTTTTAAAGTATATGTAAATATCTTTATAAATATATATATGCCTTTTAACAATCAGTTTTAAACTTGTGATGTAATGCATTTTATTGGTCGTGTGATTTCTTGGTTATATAAGGAGGGGTTTTACTGTCTGAATTTGTCTGAAGAAGTTAATTTGATTTGAGTGAACAAAAGCACTCACAGATTAAAGTTTTGGTTTGCCTTTGGAGCATGGCCCTTTGTTACTTATTTTATAGGTTCATAGGTTAATTGGTGTGTACTAGGCTAATGGCCCTGAAGCCTTTACAAGTCTAGCCAGAGGATTACCCTGGCATTGTGCCACCTGACATTATTTTCCAGTACCTCTGTGGAGTAGAGCCACTGCAGTGATCCCTGGGGTGAATTCTCTATTTCCCATCCATTCAGCAAGATTTCTCTTGAAGAGAGCCAGTGAGGTGCTATGTTTGACAGGTATGGGACATCTAGTCCATAGCATGGGCAGTCCCTGGGTTATGAATCAGTCCCTCTGGCATGTTCTGTTGCTTGTGTTAATGAGGTTGAGATCTCTGGAGCATGTGGTGAGGAGGGATTGGGATATATTTGGATGTAGCATTTATAACAGAGCTGGGTCAAACGTGGCTTTGTAAGTCAAGCAGAGGTCGCCTTTAAGTAGGTGATATAAGACAGAGAATAGCTGGAGTGTTTTGAGTCTGTGCATATAGGACAACTGTTTAAGGCCTAGGCTCTTCTTTGTGAAGTACGTTTGTGGCCTCTCCAGTTGTTGTAGGTTTCCATTGAGGTACATGCCAAATGGGGCATTGTACTCGATGATTGGCCTAATGAGGGAAGAGTAGAGGGAGACAATGATCCGCTTCTTCCTGAATGCAAAACTATTAATAATCAGATGTGCCACATAGAAGGACTGTCTGACCACAGTGGCAATGTGGTGATCAACAGAGAAGTTGCTGTCAATCTGTGTTCACAGATCTCTTATAATGCCTTCTGTGTTTAGTGGAGGACCATCGATGTGGTAATTTATGGGAACTGACTTTTTCCCAAAGGGGATGCTAACACATATTTGGCCTTTGAGCTTAAGGCCATGCTTCTGACAGCATATGTTGTCTCAGTAAGGCCTTTCTGCTGGATGTCAACATCACTTGGTTAGTTAATAATAGCTCCCAACATGCAATTGCCAGGGAACTTTGTTAACCAGAGTATCTTTGTGATGGCCTTGACTTCAGAGAAGTAGATACCAAACAGGAGAGGACCCAGGACCGAACACTGTAGAACCCCACTTGTGACTGGTCGGCAGTCTGACTTGGTGTCAGCTACTTTCACACCGTGGATTCTATCTGTGAGCCGGTCTGCAACCCACCTAGTGATATAGGGGTTGATGCCTACCTTAGTGGGTTTTCTATGATTCCAGAGTGGGGAGTGGTCTCAAAGGCCTTGGCCAGATCAAGGTAGGCTGTATGACCATCTTGACATCATCCACAGCTCTGGTGACTGACTCAAAGAAGCTGACCAGGTTGAGCAGGCATAATCTACCCTCCACAAAGCCAAACTGTGTGGGATCCAGAGTTTGGAGATTCCCTATGTCCTTGTTTATAAGTTCCACGATGACACGTTCCATAGCTTTGCATATCAGACTCAGGCTAATGGGGTGATAGCTCCCAGGGTCTGTAGTCTCTCCTCCTTTGTGGAGAGGGATGATTGTAGCAGTGCACCATTTGGTAGGGACAAAGCCTGAGGTGAGGCTGTGATTGAATAGGGCACACAGGTGTGGTACCAGGTCACTCTGTAGTTCATGTAGAACACAGCCAGAGATATTGTCAGGTCCCATAGAAGATGTATTCCTGGCCTTGGACAGTGCTATTTTAACCTGTAGAGAATTAATACTGGGTGTCTGGCAATTTACTGGTATTGTGATTGGTCCTTTGGGGGGAGGGGGAGGTTGGCACTGAATCTGTCAGACAGTATATTGGCAATATCTGCTGGCTCGGTATAGGTGGTACTACTGTGCAGTAGCTCAGAGCACATCTGGGTATTGGTGTGGAGATTATTCACATAATTATTGAAGGCCTTGTGTTTGTCTTTCCTATCCACTGCAATTCTGTTTTCATAGCTAGCTTTAGAGGATTTGATGAGTGATCTCAACCTTTTGTTGAGGCAGATAAGGGAGTTGTTCAGTCTTGGGACTTCACCTTATTCTGAATCAGTTTATTTATTCTGTTGTCGAGTTTGTGTATGGCAGGGGACCACAAGATTGGCTTCCTGTTTTGGAGGACAGCGTCTTGGTTCTATTGTGTATGGCGAGGTCCATGCATACGTATATGTGTTCGTACAGTGCAATGGTGTAGGATTTGGTGGTTATGCAACTATTCTCCATTTACATGGGTGCCATGAACTTAGCCACCTCCATTTTAAGGTTATCTTTGGAGAAGTTTCTCATGGTGGTTACCTTTTTATGGGGGTGGGAGGGATGTGGATTCCCAAGGTGATTAGTTTGTGGTAGGCTCTAACCAGGGAGAATTTGACTATTGGTGTAGAGCAACAGTTTCCCATGTTAGTAATCACCAGGTCAAGGATGTTGCCACCTGTAGTCGGGGTACAAATGAGCTGGTCTAGGGCACTGTATTTAATGAATTCCAGGAAACATTGGCCAAGTGTATTGGTACATGAGTAGTTTTCCCAGTTAATGGAGGGGTAGTTGTAGTCCCCAGTATGAGAGTGTTAAGTTGGACCCTAATATTCTCGTGGGTGCTTAGGAATGAGGAGTGTGAGTCTTGGGACATGGTTGGGGACCTATAGCAGGCTATGACCTGAATCGCTGTATTACCCAATGTTAGCTGCACCTGCTTCAAGTGAATGTATTTTGAGACATACACTTCTAGCAATGAGCAGCATGGCCCTCGCATTGCAGTTGTTTGTAGGTATTATAGTGGTAATTTGGTCTTTGGTACACAACCTAAACAAGGCACAATAGGGGTGGCAAGAGCCCCCACAAGGCCAGGGTTGACAGATGCAGGCCATCTCTGGCAAAGCATCAAGGTCTGTCACTCATGTCATCCCAGGCAGACACTGGACTCCCTTGGAATGAGACCAGAAACATAGCCGATTGTTGAAATCAATAATTTTCTGCTTGTACTGTGGTATCATTCTTCATGATGGTAGGATGCTGCTCAGGGCTAGGTTCATAACCAGCTAGGCTAGCATAATCCAAGTGCATCTCCATGTCTCTCTTCATGTAGTCCAGGGAGGGACATCTCAGGTCATTCACACCCACATGTATAATGACAGAGTCATATTTGTACCTGTTGTTGAGGGACCTGAGTGTATGAATTATGTGGTGGATCCTGGCACCTGACAGGCAGCTGACTGTTACTTACTCCCTATTTAACCTAGTGAGTGGGGCATCATTGTGCCTCACTATCGGGTCACCTGTGACTAGCATGTTGTGCATGCTGTTTTGCATTAGGGGCTTTGGTTGAGTGGCACACTGTTTAGGAGAGTTATGTGCATCATGATTGGTGTTGTATTGTGGTGGTTGACTGCATTTCTTCCTTGGAGGCATCTGCTGTTTGGGTAAATTTGTAATGAGAACCTCCACGAAGGTGTGTGTGTGGTGGGTGTTGTTATGTGCAGGAAGTGCAGGTATGTGTTTTGGAGAGCTATGTGTTCCATGTGGTGTGGTGCAAGTATTGACCTACTCCTCTTGACCAGCTATTCCATCTTGGCTGAACAGTGTGTGGCTTCCAATTTGCATATATAAGTGCATCTCTTACAAGATTGAGTGCTGGGAGGTAAGAGGAGAGGGTTGTCAGTGTACATTAGACAGTTGCTACATTGCCTCAGGATGCCAAAGTTTATCAGTTTAATAGGAGAAAGCACAGGAAAATGACCTTTACATATGCCTGGAGGGGTGGGCATTACTAATAATCACTGGAGCTATTTCCCTGCAGAGCGTTTAGTGCTGGTAGCACTTTTGTGTGCTACAATAATTGGTCTGGTAAAGTGCTAGAGTAATAAACTAGTAAAAGTACAGGAGAGGAGAGAACTAGCAGATGTAAGGGAACAATTGAAGAGCAGACCTTTTGGCACCACTCAAAGGCTTACAAACAGGCCCAATTACAGCAAAGCTGTATGTGGACTTGACTAGTTAAGGAAAGGCAGAAATCAAACATAGACTTTTAATTTTATTCGATTATTTAGGCGAACTATATGTTGTCTGTGTCCCTTAACAATGCCCATGTATATGATATTGTTGCCTAATTGTCCACATTGAGGGTAGTGACACACGTCAGCATCATGCATCATACCTGACTGAAACATCATGTTGATACAACACCTGCTACATTATCACTTGTCCAGACCTGTAGGAACAATACATGACTCCACATTCTATGTGCAGTGGGGCATCTCACCATCCATGTAGGCACTGAGAACATTACACATTGCAAGAGGTAGTGCGTTATGTCCCATGCTTATAATCTATGTGGGGCATGTAATGCATATGTAGTAGTACAGTACATAATGGTGGAAGTGTAGGTTTACTAATCTGTGTATTTCAACTGTGTTGATGTTATTGTGTGCACATCCCGTGTGTCAGTCCTTATTGTGTGTATGCCAATGATATATCCATTTTATCTCACTGTTCAGTCTGGTGGACTCAGGAATACACACCATAGACCTGTCATACACAGTATCATGCATGCCCTTATCAACTGCAACAGGGTTGAGTGTATGTTAAAGACATGGCTGAGCCAATAGGTGTTGACAGGTTAATCTGTTGCAGTTAATGTAATGGCTATGCTTGTGAGGGACCTGCTAATGGTACTGTAGTAACCTGTTCTGTATGTATGAACCTGGGGTAGTACACAACATTTAGCTGACATGTCTGAGGGCTACCTGTCTGTGATAAGGGGTATGTATGCAAAGTAACCCTGTCTGACAACAGTGTCTGTCACACACTGTGGCATGCATACACACCTGGTACATGTACATATGAAGGTGTACCTTGCCTATGACATGGTCAGTGTATCCCCAGTCTGACATACTCCCTCTTAGGAATGTCTGCAGGGCCACAGCTTGCAGATACATAGACACCTGGGACACAAACAGAATACAGCATGTCAGACTACATTTAGTCAGTGGTACTAACAGCAATAATCCATACAGACTAATAAGGTACATACACCTGTATGTGTATACATAAGAAATGCAAGCAGACAGCACCTTACATAGGATTACATACCTACACTGTACTATATTCACCATGTGCATCAGACCCATATTAACATGTCCCTGCATCGATGGCATGGATAACAGGGATGTGGCACAGGTGTCATCATGTGCGCAGGGTATTGTGTGGGTTTGCCAGAGCCTAGGCTGGCCCATACAGTTGACATCCTGTGTGTGTGCTTGGAGGGGTATCCAACAGATGGGCTGTGCAGAAGTGTGTGTGTGTCTGGAGGTAACTTGCCTGTGATACAGATATGTGTGTGTATGTATGCACACAGTCACACCATGTGGCAGTCCTACTCAGGGGTACATTGGATAGCTGTGGACCATACATGGCAGGGTGCTAAGTTACTGTCTCTGGTCACAGACACAGGAACTGGTCCTGACAGGGGTATCACTGGCACCACCAGAATTAAGACTAGATGCAGTACACCTTCCTGATGGTGACAGCTGTCCACTGGATCTGAGCCCCTGACAGGACTGGCCAGGACCATGTGGCTATGGCCTGCTCTGGTGTTATGTGGATGGCAACCCCCCTTCGGTAGTGCTGGTGTCACTGCCACTAAGGCATTGGGAAGGTGCATGGCCCCATACACTCTCAGCTGTTGTTGGTGATGACCTACATCCACGTGGTTGATGCCCACTTCCCACCACATGCTCTAGCACAGACATGCCACGGTCGGGGATTGCCAAGGTCTCACCCCAGCATCTATTACGTGTGGATCCAACAAGATCATGTATGTCACCGTGTACATCAGGGACAGTTGCATCCACCTCCCTGAGTATTTGTGTGTTGTGGCGTTCACTATGTGCCTGTGCATCCATGACAGCCTGGACATGCATCTGGTGACTCCTTCTGTAGCGCTTGCAACAGTGGCCCGATGAGCAGCATTCTTCCTGCAAACACCCCTGTCCATCTACTTGTGTGGGACCCTGCCTGCACTCTGGCTATGGCCAGTGTCTACACTCACACCAGCCATAGTCACCACACTAGTCTGTTCAATGCCACCACCTGCCAACTGTCCATCATCTGTGACCACTGGTGAAGGGGTATGTGTGGGCATTGTCACTGTGTGCAGCGATGGTGTACACAAGAGTGGGATGCCAACTAATGGCACAAATTCAGCCCCTGACAACCCCACCTGCACCTCAATATTCCTATCATCATTGTCAGAGTCTGCAGAGATAATGACATCATTTTCCAAAAGGAGGGGGACCCAAACCCCATCACCACCTGTGAGGGGAAGACAACACATATACATTAATACCTACACTTTGATGTCTGGTAAACACACACACACACACACACACACACACACACACACACACACTTACAGGTGAGGTGGCACAAATCTGTTACACAGACCACACATTATCCACATGGTGACATGCATGACACATGGTCCTCAACATCATGCATTGCAGCCAGTTTTACTACATGTAACTGATGATATAGAGCTTTGGGATATCTGATTAGTGTTAATATGTGATGGCTGTTCGCCAGCACAGACTGCACCCATGTACACATCATTGCTGTTCACCTGTATCCTGCACAGTGGCAAGTACTACAGCACATACCTCACAACTGCACAGATCCTCACAGGATGTGTAGAAGTCCGGCTCATATGTTTACTCTGTTTCTTATAGCCCCTGTGTTCTGATACATAAGTGGGATGATATGAGGAGTGACATCACTGATTAATGACATACATGTGAGTGTCAGACCTCCAAACCAGCAGTGAATGTATGGTGACACAATTCCTGTTACACCATCAACCTTCTAAGGTTACAGTGGATATGACAAGTGTACACAAACCCATTAACATGCCATGCTCTTGTAATATACAAGATGAGACAGCAATAATGCATCCAAATATGTTACCCACCTTTCATGTGACATATGGCTTGTGCAATTCAACTGATAAACAAACGTGTTACTTGTAAAACATAATGACTGCAATATGTACAATATGATGATTACATAAGTGTGTACACCCTTACAATTATACATTACTGAAGCACCTTGTAAGTGGATTACAGCATTCACTCTTCATGTGAAATTGTCTATCAGCATAGCACATCCTGACTTGGCATTATTTGGCCACTCTTCCATGCAAAGGTCACCCAACTCTGTCAGATTGCAAGCACAGCTTATATGCACAGCCCTTGTCAGGTCACACTAGGGTTTTCCTATCTGGTGACGGTCTAGGCTCTGGCTGGGCCAATCCAAAACCATACGTGTGTTCAGATGGAGCCATTCTTAGGTAGCTTTGGATGTATGCTTCAGTTCTTTGTCATGCTGAAGGCTGACAGACCTCTCCATCCTCAGTGCTCTTGCAGATGCCTGATGGAGTTTGGGCAGACGTGGGTGTTATTTGGAAATGTTCAGAATTCCCACCACTATAACTACAGGCCCTGTTCTGGCTTTGGAACGGCATCCCCACAGCAGACCACTTCCACCAGTGTGATTCACCATGGGGATGTAGATCTTCAGGTTATGAGAGGTGTTGCTTGTCACTACACATACCTTTTGGTATTGTGGCAGTGAAGTTGATCCATAGTCTCATTACACATAACACATTTCCACACCTGCCTTTGGGAAACATGATGCACTGTATTGTAATTTGTATCCACCCCTGGATGTTTTTTGTGTGGGGAAATGCTTCCATCTTCTGACCTTACCCCATCAGCCAGATGTATGCAGAATACAGGAGAGTGTTCTCGCAGGTAGTACACAACACCAGTACTAGCAAGAGATTCCAGCAACTCCCTCACTGTTGCTGTATGTCCCCTGGCAACCTCCCTGACCAGGTCTTAACATGTGTTGTCATAATTTTTGGAGGGACGTCAGGTTCTTTTCAACAGCACTGTTGTCCCATATTCAATCTACCTTTTGACAACTGTCTCCACTGTGTTCCATAGTGTATGCAATGCTGTGGTGATGTTGTTCTACCCTACTCTTGACTGATACATTTCAAATATGAGATCCCTTTGCTGCTTTGTATGCTGTCTGCAAGCCATGAATGTTGCTGTTGAAGACAACTGAGCACATGTCATGGTTATCCCACTTGGACAGCAGACTGTCATTTGGTGTTACTCAGAGTGCCTTTACTCGATGGCAGTTGTGTACCCAAGCAGAATGTATGCTGTCAGTAAATCACAAGCTGCTACAATAACATTATTTGAAGGGTGTGCACACATATGCATCCAGCCTATTGTCAAGTTTGTATACTCCATATTTGGTGGCCAACAGATTGGTTGGTTTTTACAGGTGGATTGTTCATGTCATAGGTCACACTACAGTTTGGGAAAGGTGTGGATTTACATATTGTGGTCTCAATTTGTATATATATCACAAACACCTGGCATCTTAACAGGGGTGTGTGCCCTGTTTATATCCACTATATGACAGTAATGTTTAACACATATCCCTACCTTAGGCCATTTGTCCACCCATTTTGTTGGTCTCTGTCCAGAGGTCTTGCACTGACAGGGCATGCGGTATGCTACAGGGATGTTGCATTCTTATCAGATAGGCCCCTGTGGTGACCATTGTGATGCAATGCAGTTAACCCCAACACAAGTGAACATGCACATAAAGCAATATGGCTATGAGGGACAGTTGTGTGCATGGTACATTGCATGGCCTTCACATGCCTGGGGTACTGGCAAACCACAATAGAACAACTGCAAACTCACCAGCTGCAGGCTGCCTTCCCACATGCAGACTGGAGGGATGTAGGTAGTTGGGGGAGGGAAGTATTGTCAGCAGACCCACATGTGGCATTGGTACAGGATGGATGCAGAATGTCTGCACATTTACAGTTCAACCCCCAATACTACACAATTTGCTGTCCTTCATCATAGATGTGCATGTCTGTGCATTAGAAAACCCCATCCACGACTGCAATCTGACCTGACACATGCACATAGATAATTTACAATTGCAAGTATGTCTACTACACTAGTCTTCAGTGGGGCCTTACCTGCACACTCCTCGTCCAATGTCTGAGTGCCACCGTACTCTGATGTTGTACTTGTATGGGTGCCCTAAGGTACCTGAGGAGCTCCCCAGTGGGTGTCATTGGGTCTGCAAGACCAGGCCCACACCTGCAGCTGTGCGGTCCATGGCCACTGTAGCAGCCCTTTGCCAGGCAAGGCTTATGAGGTCACTTTCACAATGCCGGACCTGCTAGAATGTACATGCGTGTAGGCCAACATCATTTACTCTGTGGATAAGGTCATCCCACAGGCCAGTCCTCTCCTGCAGATGTTGCTGGCTCCAGGCAAATATTATGGCATGGTTCTGTAGTATGGCTTCTATGACTATATTTGTCTCAGCTGCTGAGAAAGTTGACATTTGCTGATGTGACAATGCACCTGGAAGACATAAAAAGGAGACACATCACATGACCTCAAACATTTGGCAACAATATGTACAGAACCAGCAGAGCTACATTGAATACCAGTAGCCATCACTCACACCCACACCATGCCCCTGGTCCAGAAGTGTCATATTCCCCCCAATGAGGGCTAGTTAATTTCCTACACCTGTACTCCTAATTCATGTCTGTGTCGAGGAATGACATTGGCCATCTTCCAAGTGGATGTGGTATGGATGGTGCCAAGGCTTGGTGTAACTACGGTGTGTAACCGAGCTGGGACCAAATGCCTGAGTTCATGTAGGATGCAGACAGGGATGTTATCAGGTGCCATGGATACTAACATTTGTTGCCTTTCAGTATGCAATATGTATCTGCTCACTGGTGATGAGGGGAGGGGTGTGGGTGCTGTGCATATCCAGCTATAGTGCTGCTGAGCCAGGGGGTGATGTTTACCCTAAACCCATCTGCAGCAGGTTGCCTATAGCTATGTTGTGTATGTATGTGGTCTAATTAGCCACCATTACAGGGTGGGTTGGTTTGTTGCCTCAGAGATTGCAGACATATGTGAAGATGGGCTTGTGATTTGCCTTGGTGGATGTGTCCAATATGTACTCATAGTCAGTCTTACAGTACTCCACCTGTGACCTTATATGCTTGATCAGACAAAGGCTGACTTGATGCCAAGTTGGTGCATGCTCCTGATTTGCCCTGCATGGCTAATAGAGGGACCAAGTCTGTGGCTTGTGTATTGCTGCTGTCCAGCACAGGCATTCAGCCTACCTTGGGGGGGTTGATGTTGTCTAATGTTGTGTTATGTCCACATATTCATAGGCTGCCCAGTTGTGTGGACAATATCTTTGGTCTGGTCCCCATAACTGTTATGCATGCATGACACATCAGTGGGATGATGTGGCGATTGAGGTCAGTAACTAATGAGAAGCAACTGAGTCCTGGAATTGTGATATTTCAGTTGATATATGTTAGGACATACAGTGTTACTATATGAATGTTCTCAGCTTATTTACTACCATATTTTGGACATGTCCCTATTTCATAGGTTCATAGGTTGGTACTAAGATATTGGCCCTAGGGCCTATACAAGCCTAGCCATAACAATTCCCTGGATATTTCTTCCCACAATATTTACTTCCCTGGACCCCTGTCTAGCAGGGCGACTGATGTGATGCCAGAGGGTGAATTTCCTATCTCCCATCCAATCGTCAAGGTTCCTTTTGGAGAGGGCCAAGGAGGCGCTCTATTTGACATGTATGGGAAGTCTATTCCACAGTATGGGGAGTCTCTGGGTCAGGAACCTACACCTTTGTCCCCCCAGTTTGTCAGGTTTGATCCACATTCATTGCACTAAGGGGGTCTGAGCATACCACTGCACTGCCAGATTTTTCACAGGATGTCCAAATGTTTGGACTATACTTTTGCTTAGTTCCACAATTTACTTCTATTTGTCTGGTAAATCACGGTGATGATCCAAGGATTTATGTCAGTAAATAAATGACATGACATTTCAGTTTCCCTCATCATATCCTTCAGTAATTGTCCACTGAAACATAAAAATCTACTGCCAATCATTAGCGGACTGGAGTTTCACTGTGGCAACCCCTAACCCGGAAAAGCCGAAAGACACAAAAAAATTGTCATGTGAAAGGTGCTCATCCAAGCAGTGAACTCCAAATATGCCACTGATATCATCATATAGTGAGATGTATGTTTTTCCTTAGAAAAAAAAAATCTTCCTATTAAACACCTAAAATGAAAGGAAGACCAGTAACTAAAAAAAAAAAAGTACTGTGTTTTATTACTTAAAAAATGTTCTCAAACATTACACTCCCATCATTTGAATAAAGTAAAAACTACTTACTACATTGTGTCAAAGAAACAAGTTGCCGGTGGCATTTTAGTGTAACAAATTTATTCCACGCTTTCTTCAAAGAAATTACTTCCTCAGAAACATTAAAAACATTAAAAAACAAGCTTTAAATACAAATTCAAAAATACACTTAGCCAATAAAGTTAAAAGTTCAGTTAACAATAAACAGTTGGTTAAAGTGCCATTTTGACCATTTACTGAATGGGTGGTCTACGACCGCTAAGAACAATATTTTATATTAACAGTCTCATTTAGACTAGGCAACTGGTCAGCACTCAGTCAGATATTCCATTCGGTTTTATTTCTTTCAATAAGACTTTTGTAATTGCCACCCCTCTTGTCCAAGTTGACTTGCTCTAAAATAATTTTTATAGTTGATACAACTGCTAATATGTTTATAAAGGGCGTTGTTGCTATTCTTAACTTTAATGTCATAAACATCCTCTTTAATTCTTTTGCCCAGGCTTCTGGTTTTCATCCCTAGGTGAAAAAACAGAACAGCCTGAGCACATTGCAATATAAACAACACCTTTTGATTCACCATTGAATCTACCTGGTACTTTCATAGCGTGGTGGAGGAATTCTAACATAATATAAGGTCCTTCACTTATATACCTGCAAGCAGTGCAGGCATTACACTTGAAAGTACCTAAACTTTTATTAGTATAGGGTAAAGGAATTTTAGTGTTCTCATGTTCCAAAAAATTTCTCAAACTGTAATTTCTTTTCTACACAAAAGAAGGGGAATTGCCAACAATATTAACCAAATCACTACTATCCTCATTAATTTTCAGTTCCAGCTGTTTTAAAACTGAAGTCAAGCACTACATTCAGAACTCAAAAGCCTGTCCCCTTGCCTAAATCCTCCATAATCTGCATTTTCCTTTCTTTTTCTTTTCACTACCTGTCTACATCTAATAATTCAATGACTAATCTTCTCACTAGACGATACTACATTATGCTACTTGGTTAAGACATGTCATTATTGTAAACGCTTAAATGTACTAGTTGTATTTACTTCATTTTGTTTTATTTTTATTACAGTTATTCGTTTCACCTGATTACTGCATATGTCATTTTTTTCTTATGTTGTATTGCTGCACTGTTTTCCTTGGGGTTTATATGTTGCCTACTATATTATCTTTTTATGTTTGTATTGCTGGAGCTTTCATCCTTGGGTCTCCACTGAAAATGGGCCACCGGCTCAGATGGGCTAACCCAGTTAACAAATGTCAAATAAATAAATAAATAAATTTCCAGTTATTGGAAATAATATTTTTAATCACATAACTATCAACAGACATATCTATGGAGTGATCGTGTACTACATTAAAATTGCTCAGGTCTGTTTGAACTTCATTTTTCTTTATAAAACCCTTTATTAAAATGGGTCCAAAGTGGTCCCATCTTTTAGAAGGAATTTCTTGGGCTTTGTTTTCCAACAAATTTAAATTATAATCCCTCGCTTCACACCAAGACATAATGAATGTTAATTCATTTTCAAAGTCACTGTCCCTACTAGTCATCCTAGAGGCACTGATAAATTGACCTCTAGAAACATTGTTTTTAGTAAAACTGGGGTGGTTACTCTGGTAGTGAAGCTAACAATTGCAAAAAGTGTTCTTACAATGGATTTTGCTGGCAAAACTACATGTAAAAGAATCCCATTCCAACTTAACAACCAAAAAAAACAAACTGAGTTTCTTTTATCACCCACCACAAAACTTTAAATCATCTACCACAAACTTAAAAAAAACTAGTACTATTGTTTAAGCTGTCAAAAAACTTGATATGGTTATAAGTCTCATTGTGAATGATAAAAAACAAGTAATCTATGAATTAACTGTAGAAAACTATGTTTTAAAAAGGGTAATGTTAGGTAATATTTCCATTTCCCCCCATCCCAATACCAGGCTGGCAAAAGCAGAGGCCGCAATAGATCCCATCATGACACCTTACTTTTGTTTGTAATATTTGTTGGTGAACAAAAATAAATTGTTCTCTAACAAAATTTCAAGTAGTGCACAATAGAAATTGGTAGTTTTGTAATCTATATCAGTATATTTGTTTAAAACAGCCTTACATATTCTGTACTCTTTCGTTTGGGTAGGGAGTGAAAAGGGCACAATATCGACAATGAACAAGTAACTGGCTCCTTCTTGAAAGTTATAATTGTCCTTAAATACTCAAATACTATCCCAGAAATCCCACAAATCTGTAATATATTATGGAAGCCCTTGTATAATTGGATTAAGAATGGAATCTAGGAATAATGGTATTCCTTCAGTACTATCATTAGGGGCAGATACTATTGTCCTAAAAAGGGGGTTAGTGGCATTTTTATGAAATTTAGATATACAGAAAAGTACAGCTATCTTACGATGTTCAATAAACAAGAAATGAAATTATTCAACATTTATGTCACCATTCATAAGGAACTCAAAAGCAATTGTAAATGAATTTGTAACTTTTATGTACATCAAAGAGTGAAACTTCAAGACATTCATTTGTATTATTCAACAGTTTCAGCTGCTGTACTATAGGTCTCTGCACTCATGATAGCAAGCACACACACCCTTGTCTGCCTTCATAAACCTTAGTTACTTAAACCTCATTAACTCTTTCAGCACTTTTCTTTCTTCAGAGTTCAAGTTGTAATATGTTGTTTTACTCTTTTTATTTAATGCCTGTCTAATGTCCCTTTCACAGAATAATTTAAGGATTTTTAAAGTATGATGTAGAGTAGGATTGCAAATAGATAGTTTTCTATACCTTTTATCTGTGTGCACATGTTTTTAACAAATAATTTAAATTTAACTTCCTGGTAAAGAACTTAAGTTCAAGGATGATTTTAGTTAAATTAGCTCTATGGATAGGGATAAAATTCATTCCCAGTTCCAAACCTTTCCAATGAGAATAATTCAGTTGATAGTTAGATAAACTGAATATTTTTTATTTTAGCACTCACAGTTTGTTCAGTGGTCATGAATGCTTTCTCTCTCTCTGCTCCCATCATTTGGCAAAGGGGAGTACAGGTTCTAAGCATCAATTGTTAATCATATCACAGTATCATCCAAATGTGGATTTTTTAATGCTTTTTTACCAGTAATATGCCTGCGCATTGAGCAGCACCAAAACAGAAAGCAATTATCTCCAGTCCTGAGCACCCTCACAAAGAGAACAACTACCAGGTCCCAAGGTGAGGAAATGAGGCTAGGGATGGTGAATGAGGGGAAACTTCCAAGAAGATTGATTGTTATGTTAAGTATGTAGCTTTTGTCTCTGTCACTGGGAGTTTCAACTCTATTACAACAGGACAGAATCCCAAGCTTGGCACATTTGGTGGGTCTCATGAAAGAATGCCCCGAGAAATGGTACTTCCAAAAGAAGCCCTACATCCACTTTTTGTGCCTTATTAATGTGTTCAGAGGTATTCACATGGCAGCTACACATATATCATTCCAAGAAACACTTTTGATAAAGGCTTGTAAAGTGGCCACTGCTCTAGTAAAATGGTCATTTGTACATCTCTGTAAGGGTTTGCCATATTTCTGATATAATTGTATACATAGTGAAAGCCAAAGATGAGAGCTGTACCTATGTTGGTTGATACCCTGGGAAATATTACTTGTAACAGTGCCAACCACCAACCTGGAGTTGAGGACCAAAAAAAAGGGTCTTAAGCTAATCAAAGCACCATTTATATTTAAGTCCAGTATTACAGTATATACACAATGGTTCTTTGCTCATATGCTTACAGTATCAACACAATAGCTCTTTGCTAAACTACTTTTCGAAACAATCCCAAGAGCTCTTTGCTACAGTTCCTAATACGCGAAAGGTAACAGACTGTCTAAGCATGATTTGTGACTGTGGCTATTTAATGATTTAAATGTGGATGCTTAAATGATTTCCAATACTGCTTGAAGTACTGATTAGCATCTTAGCTTTAGTATCAATCATACACACTAGCAGTTTTTGTACAGGTTAGCCATCCCTTTAGCCTCACCTTTAACCTCACCATTGCTACTGCTATGCTAAACAGAAAAGGTTGACTTGGATAGTCTGGAATGCAATTTCTTGCATAAAAACTAGATAAAAAGCTGTGGATCCTTCCTTACAGATTTTGATCTGTCCAAATAAAATCTAAGATGTCTATGAACACACATGCAATAAAGCATGTATATCCTAATTAGCTCAAATAAGAAACAAGACAGGAAGGATGACTGAGTGATTATCATTACCTTTTGTGGCCATTTATTTGGCATAAAGGAAGGATTTGTTATCACGAACACCCTTCTTTCAGATGAGTGTTGGCACACAAAGCTTGGGGCTCAGAAATCCTTCTTCCTGATGAAATAGCAATTAGGAAAAGAGTCTTCCATGAAAGATATTTTAAGTTATTAAATGTAACAGGCTCAAATAGAGGTACTGTATGCTTCTACAGAACAGGGTACAGGTATCAAGGAGGATCCGGAGACTCAAAGTAGGGCTGTAACAGGAAGTGTCTCTTCAAAATGTCCGGAAGACTCAGAGCAAAGTTAAAAACACAAAATCAGCTTTTTGGTGAATAATTAAGCCCCGAGTCAAAAATCTTCTATAAATGATCCGTGACACTGTGAACAGTTGCCATACAGAGATCTAGTCCTTTGGTCATGGTTCATAAGGAAAACAAATCCATTTGCTACAATAAGTCTTTCTTGAGTGAGGTTTCTGGACCACCCTCTTGGTAGTAGTAGTAGGTTTGTGACTCAGGTTATATTAAGGCTTCCCACACTGATGGAAGAAGCTCCATGCTTACCGATGGGATGAAAGGCCATGCAGAGTGCATCAGCAAACAGTGTCTGAGGCACTCTGCTAGAGAACTGTCTTGTCTCTGGATGTGGCCGACAATAAGAAGGTGAGTGGAAGTAAAGGCCTGCTCTCATACTCTTATGTCCTGTGACAAAGGGGAAAGGAATGAGTTCCCCCTGCTTGTTTATATACCAGCCACTGACATATTGTAATGCAGAACTGCTTTGCAAGTCAAATATGTGCCTTGAACTGTTTTTTTTTTCCAGATAATGCTCCCGGAATCAAGAGCAGAGGAATCTATTATCACAGTCAGGAGGAGGAGAAGGGTTTGGAAGAGTCTGTCCAGACAGAGATTAGACTTGGAAGTACACCGCATAACATGCTCTTTGCACTACCTGTATATCCTGATCTGAGCATCCAGTGGATCTGAAATCTAGTTCGATTAAATTTTGAAATTTCACTGAAGAACTCATGGGCAATCTGGAATGAGTTACCATGAACAGAGTGAATGTCATGAGGTCCGCTGCACAGGTGGAAGATGGTTGAAACAGAGCTGCTCTAAATTAGTTGAAGAACTAGAGATCCAATGGCCAAAATCTTGTTTGGAGGAAGAAAGCTCCATCTAGTGAAAATGTGCAGAGTCCATGCTATGAAGGTAATTTGCAGAGTCAGCAAAAATGAGATTCTGTAAAGTTCAGTATTATTCGTAAGGACTCCTGAGATTCTAAGTAGGAAAACCCTAGAGGCATTCAGAATGTCGATAGTTCGGGGTGCTATGAGCCAGCCACCTAGGTAAGAAAACACCCTGGAACCTTACGACTTGAGAACTGCTGGCACTTCTATATATATTTGATGAATCCCTAGGGGCTGCGATAAGACCAAATGATAATGTGCAGAACTAAAAATGATTGTCTCCTTAGCAGACATGAAGGAACCTCCTGGACTCATAAATGATCCTGATGTGAATGTATATATATTGAATGTCCAAATAGCACATCTAGTCTCCTCTGGATAGACAGGTAAGGATTGACTGCACTGTAACTATTTTAAATGCTCTTTAGAAATGTGTTGATTCAGGGTACCCAAACTGAGAAATAACCCAAGGGTCTCTGTCCTCTTGGGAGCCAAAAAGAACCTTAGCTAAAATCCCTGCCTTTTCAGGTCCAGTGAGGCCTCTTAGATAGCTCATTTTTGGAACAGACCATGTTCCTCTAATCTGGCCACTGCCTTCTGATGGGGTAGGACATCTAGGATAAAAAGCAATGGTAGCTTGGGTTGGTCATAAGGGGAATTGTACAGCCTCTGTTTACTGCTACCCTGACCTACCAGTTGTGTGTGATGGTCTGCTAAGCAAACTGGTGGAAGCTAAGAAGATCTCCCAAATACCTGCGGAGGGCAGTAGTCAGGCAAGGCTTCAGGAAGTATACTGATGTCCTCCCACAGCAGGACTGCAGTCAGCCATTTTGGGGAGTTGCTGTGTCATATAATCACCCTGCAGGCACATCAAAATCTGTTTTACTGTGCATACTAAAATGAAAGTGAACACAAGCTCTGCTGATTCAGACAAAGTGGAAGGTGAGAATCTTGAAGCTAAGCCTGAACCATGGACAAAATACTGCCTTTGCTCTCCGATTTATTTAAAATACTGTAGCATTTACTGCAGGTCTAGACAGTAAGGTTCTACAATACATGGCATTCATGAAATCACTGTCTTAGTGTTTTTGGCAAATTTTAGTTAAGCAGAACCAAATGTGGTGACAAACACCAACACCCATGCCTGTCACCCTGGCTGAACTATCCACAGAATTGTGCATACACTGCATGTTCTGGTTAGCCAGAAAGCCAAGGACTGACAATGAAGACTGCAATCTGGTTTTCAATTCAGCGTCTGGTAACCTGTCCAGAGTGTCACTGATACAATCCATTTACTCCCTCTGAAACCTTAACATGTGCACCATATAATTTGCTACCCACAGGAAAAAGTGGAGGATCAAAACACATGCCTACCCATCTGTCTGCTGCATACAACTCTTTTATAGGAGGATGAATAACCTTGGCCTGAAGTTCAGGGGTCCTCTTAAGATTTAAGCATTTGAGACAATTATGGAGCTACTAAAGGGATCAGTGATGACTAGGATAGTCCTTGGGACTTTATATGTTCTTTTTGAGACAGATGCCACCACATCAAGTTTCTTCTACTGATTTTTTGTAATAAGCTTAAGCATTTTGTTGGTGGAGGGAACCACCCAAGATGACAATTTATGGGACCCGAAAGCCTCAGTAAGGATGCATTTCTACTTACAAGGTTGTCTTTGGGGTGTTTTGTTTTTGCCAAGATGAATTCTAATATCTAACTGAAATTGGGGTCATCTGGTGGCAAGGTGGAAGAATCAGACCCTTCATTATTAGGGTCTATATTACATTTTAGAAAGTTTCAAACATTGAACACCATATGGTTGACACCATATGAGCAATGTTTGAAATTTCGAAAATATAATAAAAAAATTAAAAAAAATATATACTTACCTAAACACTGTAGGCAGGGGGGCAAGCCTCCCTGCACCCCCACACCCCCGCTACTTAAATATTCCTACTCCGAGATCGCACTGCATTGAAGTAAAGGGAAAATATTCCCTACGGTGATTTCCATGTTACACACACGATGTTTCAACCAATCGGGTTCGCTTAATACGAGTTCGCTGTTTACAATTTTCGATGACGCGATAGGAAACCCATTATTATCAATGTCCTGTTTAGGTTCATTAGGAATGTCTATGTCCTTTCACTTGCATTTAACTTTGCCCCCATACCCTGGAACAGAGATAACAAAGAGAGGGAAACTGAGTGCCAGACAAAAACAGTACATTCTGCCATGACTCCCCATCTTTCACCCTGTTGGCTAGACTCCAAGAAGACTGAGAGGGTGAGTATGGTGTATTCGTAGAGCTCCCCTCTTCTACAGATATTGGAGATAGATACTCTATAGATATTGGAGTTGGTACAAATACAGTTTGGAAATGTGAGTTCTGTAGTAGCCCCTTCAAAAGAAAAATGTCCATTGTCTTTTGTGACCTTGTGATGTGCACTGTTTTGACTACTGACCTCAAAAGTTTTTAGATCCTTTGGGTTGGAATAACTGAGTTCCAAATAAAGAAGAAGTGATTATTCATAGTGGGCACTCTATGAAACGGATCATGAACACACATCACCTAATATCTTATTATTTTCTGAGATATGTGGGCTAAAACTCTCATTAAAAGCATTTGACAAGGGAAAAGCATTGCAAACTTTCAATATACACAACTAAAGCTCCCAAAGTCTATTATTTCAACCTGAAAACCTATATCTTTCAACTTTTTGGATTATGTAACTTAATTAAAGGGAAATGAACATTATAGTTTGTGCTTAAGAAAGTGGGCAGACGAGGTAACTAAGCCATACTCCAAAGAGGCCCTACTCTATTAAAATTAAAAGTAAACTGGAATTTAATTTATTTTTGGGTGACATGGAAATAGCCTAAATGAAACAGCGTAACTAGTTTAATTACAACATTCAGGGCAATTTACAAAATAAGGCAAAATTAAAGCAGCAGCCTCAATTTCTGATATATACAAACACAAAACAAGTTGAGTCACCAAGGTCTCCAGTTTATTCTCCAGTGAATAAAACAATAAAGAAGACTGACAAATCAATGTCCATATGAAGGGAAAAAGGAACAGCAACCTAATCTTAAAAAAAAAATAAAGGAATAACGAGAAATTAGTTATAGAACTTGATGCTGTTTGATGTTACTAGCCTCAACTTTTCTTTTGTTGTATTCATTCTCTTGTGTCATCCATAGGTTCACAGGTGTATATTAGGCTAACGACCATTAGGGCCCTTAAAAACCTAGTCATGCAATTGAAATGTGACCCAAAATTTTGATTTATATTTCATTTATAGGATGATTTACTGACTGTCACTATCCATCAGAGACACAGGAGCCAGACCATGGAAGAATTTTCGATTACCCACCCATTGATCCAAGTTGCACTTAAATAGGAATAGGGAGGAACTCTGCTTCACATGGACAGGAATCTGTTCCAAAGAATGGTACATACCGAAGGGGGCATTATACTCTATGATGGACCTGATGTACAGTGGAATTGGTGACCTAGACACCATGCCTTTGCTTATAAGTTCAGTAACATAGAAGGATTTTCTTACTACAATGGACATATGTTGGTTGAAGGCTAGGTTAATATATACATGAGTTCCCAGATTCCTGGCTAGTGAAAAAACTTTTAAGGGTATTTATTAATGACATAGTTACCCTGAGTGGCAGACTTCTCAAAATGTACTATAATAGATTTCTTTTTATTGAGTTTTAAGCCATGGCTTTGGCACCAATCGATTGCTTGTATTAGGACTTTCAGAAGGGTGTTCTTGTTTTGGGGGGATTCAATGACTGCTCCCGATTTGCAATCATCTGCAAACTTCGTTAGCCATAGGCCTTTTAAATTGGCTTTGACATCCAAGAAGTAGATGCCAAAGAGGAGTGGGCCTAGCATAAAGCCCTTGGGGACTTCACTGGTGACCGACCTCTTTTTGAAAGTAGCCTCACTGATTCTAACCTCCCGAGTCCTATTAGTGAGCCAGCTAACTATCTAGTGTGTTATAAAAGGGTTTATACCTAGTTCTGTAAGTTTGCTGACAATGCCTAAATGGGGTATTGTATCAAATGTCTAGACAGTATGCACAGGGATTCCCCATCCATTGCCTTAGTGACTTTTTCAAAGAAGTCCACCAGATTCAGTAAGCATGACCTTCTTTTAACAAAGCCAAACTGGGATGGATCCAGTGTCTGAAGGTCTGCTATGTCCTTGCTGATAATTTCCATGATAATTCTTTCCATGGCTTTGCAAACAAGACTACTCAGTTTAATGGATCTGTAGTTCCCAGGATCTGTTGAAGGTCCTCCCTTATGAACAGGGATGACCATTGCAAGGAAAAGCATTGCAATCTTCCATTCATGTGGCACAAAGACTTTTTAAGACTATAATTAATGACCCAGGGATCATGATAAGTCATATTTGGGATAGTATCAGGTGCACTGAGGCTGCGTTCTTGGCTTTACTGAGTACTGCCAGTATCTACTCCCCAGTAATAGGGGGTTATGTTTGAGGGTATTACTGGGAGGATGTTGGGGGTGAGAGGGGTGTAAAGTTGGAACTGAATTTCTCTGCTAATAGATACGTTACATCGCCAGGTTTGGTGAATGTGGCACCATTAACCACCAGACTGGTGTTAGTTAAGCAGGCAAGTGTACCATTCTGGGGACCCTATGCAGCCAAGACAGAGGCCACATGAGCAAAGACATTTACATAAGCAGGCAGGTATACACTTACAACATTATAAAACATACGTCTAAAGTATGACAAAATCCAAGATATGCAATATAGTGTGAATTCAAGACTATTAAGGGCAGCTTCTCAACCTCATATATTTAATTATCTAGTATTACAATATTCACTGAGAAGTCTGTGATTTAGCTAAATGATACATGTAAAACATCAACAACCGCATAACTGAAGAAAATAAAGAGGAAAAAGATGTTGCATAGCTAAAAGTCTAATCAAATAGATTGAATCAGATAAATAGTATACTCTACTTGAGGGATAAATGACAACTAAAGCAAAGAGCTTACAGGATTGATTTTGTAGGTGTACTTTCAGATCCCTAACCAGGAAAAGCCGAAAGACAACAACAACTTTCAGCATTTCAGTAAGATCATTGTATAATAATAAGTAAGTTAGGAATTAAGTTCATTTCAGCAGTAATGCCAACACTCTCCACTTCCCTTTTATCTGGACCAGCTGTAGGAGTGCATTGACCCAAGTCCATTTAGCAGTTAAATTTAGTTTTTTTGAATAGATAATCCCTGAAAGTTTTTTTTTTTTTTTTTTTTTTTTTTTTGGAATGTCAGCAGTTTGTCAAACTTCCTAACATTACTGGGGATATCATTCCAGAAAGCAGGTGATATTTTGGAGAATGCCCTTCCATACATTTCAGGAATGAAAAGAATCTTGAGCAACAGAACACTACTGTCTTTACTGTTAGCCAGCATACAAAGATATATCCTAATAATGGGTAATATTTAATACAAGGCTACTAATGCTATTGTTCTTAGTTTCAAATGGCATTCACCACTTCTAAACCTGCTTCTGCATTGCACGTTTGGAAATGTAGACACGTATTTGACATTAGATGAAGCAACACAAATTACTGAAAACCTTGTTAAGGGTGCAGCCATAAATAGCAGGCTTCTTCTAAAACAGAACTAAAATAGTAGGAAATGTCACTAATTTACAAATAAATAAATAAACAATGGTTTATTGTATTCTAATAAGGCTTATTTATAATTCACTGGGACTTTCCAAAGCATTTTACTCCCTGGCACTAGTTGGACCATTCAGCGGCATGTGCCATACAAGACTGGCAAATCACATCACCATAAGTTAATGTAATGAGGTGGGGAAAGGACTTCTAAGGATTTTAGTGAAACATCATATTAGGGTAGTCATTATTGTCAGAAGTGCCAGAATTGCCCAGGTTCCACCATCAAGCTGAAGGACTGCTAAAAACGTCATCCTCTTTGTACAGATTGTGGCAACATATTTTAAAACAAACTAAAATCAGGAATCAATTCAGCTTTATTTATTTAATCATTATATGTTTGTTAACTGGTTAAGCCCATTAGACAAAAGTGCCCCTTTTCAAGGGTGACCCAGCAGTACAGTCTAGTTAAGTTACTATCAGAGGTGCACAATCTGCAAGAATAAATCAAGGGAATCAAACACAGGACTACACAGATTCAAAGATTCATAGACTGTTACTAGGCTAACAGCCCAAGGGGCCATTCTAAGCCTAGCCAAGTTTTCCAAAAGAATAATGGTGTCATGCATCCAAATAGAATATTGACGGACATGTATTTATATGCTACCACTGTCCATAAAGGACATGAGTGCCAGAAAATAACAAGAAAATGGCTAAGGGTACAGAGAGGTGCAGAAAGAAAATACAAAGGATAAACGAGGCTGCACCAAACTTACACCAACCAAAAGAAATGTATTAATAAACAGAAAAAACGTAAGTGCTTCCGTGATAACTACTATCGCTTCATCAGACAAGTGAGTTACAAAGGAATACAATTCATATATCATTTAAAAGACTCAGCTGATGCACTTAAGCCAATCACAAATCATTCAGCACTTAAAAAGGTGGAGCAACATTCAATTAAAAACCTATATAATACAATAATGAAAAAAATGAAAAAATATATATACGTTAAAACCTTAGCATTTAAAATAGCAGCTTCATAATTATCAACTTCATAAAAAAATATGTATATATCTGCGGTAGTGGTGCTGCGGTAGCGTTGTCGCCTCACAGCAAGACGTTGCACGTTCGATTCTCAGCTAGAGCATCTTCTGTGTGGAGGCATGAACCTATACCCACTAAAGACGATTTTGTTGTTCTCCAATTTTCTAGTGATATCAATGAATATGCCTCAATTATCAAGAGAAATTGGAGGTTACTTCATGAAGTACCAGGTTTTGGAGACAAAGCTGGGGATGCTCCTCTGTTTTCCTTCAAGAATAACAAATCTTTGAAACAATATTTCTGCAATAAAATGAGGGTAGATAGACCCATCCCTTCCATACAGACTGGCACTTTCCCCTGCAGACGTTGCTCTGCAGGCCAATATATTTATACTAGTACAGTATATGTACACCCCACATGACATTTTACGGTCAGCTGTCCCAGTTATGCTGACTGTCGTGCCACTAAAGTGATTTATTTTTCTTTCTGCCAAGTTTGCCATGCATATTATGTAGGCAAAACAAAACAAATATAAGGCCATTGGTATTAACAATAGTTTATTTTTTTATAAAATTAAACTTTTTTTTTTTTTTTTGGCCGATCATAGCCGTTTAAGCTTAGGGCAGCGGCGCGCAAACGGGATTATGCTGAAAATAAAAAAATGAGAAGTCAATTTTAAGATAATTCTGCATTTTGCCATTATAGTCAATGGCATGCAGAATGTAAACAATACCAGGGAGCACTGGTTGTCAAGGGGAAAGGGACCATCTAAGTGCAGTAACTAAGGACTTACACACTGGGGTATGCAAATGTGGGGAGTTATACTGAATCATCCTCAAAGTGTCAGCTTGTACCTAACTGTGTAGTTGCAGCAATACAACAGTGCAAGTATACGAGGTGAATGACTTCATAAGGGAGTGTGTCATGCTTGCTGTAAGCTCATTGGAGCTCTGTGGCCTGTGTTTGCCTTTAGCTAAGCACAGCTAAGGAAGTGGGGGTGTCAGATGTGCCTAAGCAGTGTGTACATAGCCTAAATGGGTGTGTGCACCGTGCACCAGGATTTAAACAAACAAAAAAAAAGGGGGGGGGATGTCAGCACTGTTTACATTTGAGCACTGGTTATGCACGGTGCACCTCGGGGCTTAAAAAGGGAGGAAATGGGAAGGGGAAACAGCAGTAGGAAGGCAATCAAGAAGAATTAGCATAGCTGGCAGGTGGAATTTATCAGAATCAGCCAATTTCACATGCAGCAGCCCAACACACTAATATAAACTATGGAAACACCCTACAGTCTGTTTTTTTCCCACAAACTCTACACCACCGGTGTACACAGACAGGGGATTTTTAACTGGCAAAACTAACTAAAAATGTTAGAGGCTGCTGCTGCTTTACTCCATCAATATGTGCTAGAGACTGAGGGTGGTGAGGAGCAGAATGCTGACAATCAACCCTCAGTGAGGAGGAGCAGAAGTGTGTACAGACCCAGGAATCCTACCAGTGACTACATGAGCTGGAGATAGTGTAGCACTATAGGGTGGACAAGGACATTCTAGAGCAAATCATTGAGCTCTGCCGACCACGCCTCATACACAGAACTAACAGAGGGGAACCCATCCCAGTGGATACCAAGGTATGTCTAGGCTTAAGAATACTAGCCACAGGTATCTTTCAAAGACCAACTGGGGATATCATGGGGGTCTCACAGGCATCAGCATCTAGGGTACTCCACCAGTTCCAGGATGCCATGACACAACATGCCAATGAGCACATATATTTTCCCACTGCCCGTCAGGCGTTGACCACAAGTATGCATCTCTCCCACCGTATAGCAGAATACCCTGAGGTAGTTGGTGCTATAGACTGCACGCACATCCACATCAAAGCACCACTGGGTGAGTGGGGCAGGGTCTACATAAACCGCAAGGGCTTCCTCTCCATCAACTGCCAGGTCATGTGTGATGCCTAGGGCATTATCACGAATGTGTGTGCTGTTAGCACTGGAAGCTATCACAACTCCCACATCTGGCAATGCTCACAGTTGTATCAGGCATTTGCCAGGGTGGGGCATCTCATGGGCCATCTAGTGGGGGATGTTGGCAATGCACTGGAGCCATGGTTGATGGCACCCATCAAAAATGCACACACACCCGAACAAGATCACCATAATGAGGCACACGCACAAACCAGGATCATTCTAGAGCATGTGTTTGGGATGCTCAAGTCATGGTTCCGCTGCCTTGACATATCCAGTGGAGCCTTGCAGTACTCTCAAGATACATGTACACAAATGTTCATAGTATGTGCCATGCTACACAATATGATCCTGCAGAAACAGCTGCAGCAGGAACAGCACAGGGCAGGGCTATACAGCCCCCCACCATTGCCAAGGCCAGCACAGGTACAGAGGGACTCGGAGGAGGAACATCCTGAGCCTGCCCCTGTAGGCAGAAGGAGGCATTCACAGTATTCCCAGGCTTGGCAAAGAGGCAATGCATAGCACACACACTGATACTGTAGGGACCCAGAGACTGATACCTCTCTCTGACTCACACATACAGTAAAAGGGATGCCAAACATGACACTATCTGAGCTTTACTATGTACAGGGAGTGTACTATGTGCATCCAGCATAGTCAGCCCTTTAGCACTGTCCTCAGTACTGGCCCAGCAACAAGGTAAGTCACCCTTCCTATCAATTACTGAATGGAATAGTATGTTCTCATACTTGTATGTATGATATGGATCAAGCATGCAAGGGAATTGGGTGGCTGAATGGGATAGCAGCAGACAGCTATATGGGACAGCATGAAATTCATAACAAATACTGGTGTCAACATACTAGGCAGCACTACAAAAGGTGACAACCCCCACTGCAGTACATGTGATGGCCCAAAGAACTGTGGGTGTCAATAGGTCACACACATGTATGTCAGTGAGGGTCACATATCCACCACCAGCCTCACCCAGCAGGACAGTTGTAGTTGACCATAAAGAAAGGCTGGGCTAAGGCCCCCAAATTATGGCAATGGTGAACAGCCCCCCACCAGACCTACACAGACATACTACAACAGATCTGGCAGTTACATTCCAGTTCTGAAGGGTAAGAAGTCTGAAAATGAAATATATGCTATTAAGATCTAACATGTGTACTCTACTGATATGCCTCCTGTCTGCACGATAGGTCACAATACAATATGAAATGGAATTCAAGAGAGTAATCAGAATACCAGTACAGTCATTTCAAATGTTAACGTCTGCAGGTGTGCACCTTCCTCCCCACAATCCCATGTAGAAATACAGTAACAGATGGCCTGCAGCACTCTCAAATGGCCTACAGTCCTCTGGCAAAGGCCCATGCCTCACCCACAATGCCAATGTATGGAATGTCAGGGGGTCCCAACTAACAACCTAACAGTAAGGATCAGGCCATAAATACTACTGGGATAAAGGCCCAACTATAGGGATACCTCTGAGATATTGCTTACATAATGTTAGGTAGAGGAGAGAATAGCAGAGGGGGGAAGTAAAAGCATGGGTGTCATGGATTGTGTGATCTCTGAAACTCTAATTTCCACCCATACTATTCCCGACTGCAAACCCATGAATGAATAGCCACAGAACCGCTTGTAAACCACAATGTGAAGGTAAACTGACCAGATATATGAGTCCTGTCTCTGGATAACCTGGGTGTATCTGTACAGCTGAGAGGTATGGTCCCAGCAGGATATGGCCATTCCATGAAGTTGAGAAAAACACAAGGAGGGGAACCCCAGCCAGCATACTACCAAGGTTCTGCACCATTTACACAGAACCAGCAGTATATTGTCTGTAGCTACCCTTCCACAATGGCAGGTGTGTGCCAGAATGTGTAGCCTATATGGCTCAGAATATTGGTCTCAGCTTCATTTATCTTGTATTTCCTGGTAAATAAATGTGAGCAAAGAATGATAACTGTCAGTAGTTGATGACATGACACATCACAGTGTAAAAAGTACAGTTGTGTACAATTACCATAAATGTAGATGCTCGAGTGTATTCACTGTTGCAGTCATCACATTTGGGTTATCCCTGCCAGGGTAGCCCGCGGCCGGCCCAAATACCAGTATTTCTGTGTCTGTTGCTGTCGCTTCAGGACTGCCATCAGGTCATCAGTAGTATAAAGTAAGGCAGCTGATGCCATTACATCAGTTTTTCTTGCCCTAACCTGTCAGGAGCCCCCAAGTAGGAGTCAGGTTCTAGTGGAAGAACCCCACCAGTAAAAAGTAAATACCAATATGTCCCTTGTAAGGAAAGAGAAAAAAAGGGGGGATGGAGGGAGGAAAACCAGGACTGCCACAGTGAATACACTTGAACATCTACATTTATGGTAAGTGTATACAACTGTACAATGTTCTTCGTCTTTCACAGTTGCAATCATCACATTTGGGTTGATTCCCAAAGCTGAGGAAAAGGGTGGAGGCAGTCAAGGAAACTAGGGGCTGGCTAGGATGCCCTGCAAGACTGCAGAGGCAAACCCTACCCTGGATTTGGAGAAGAGAGGCAGGTGGTAATGTTTGGTAAAAGTGTCAACAGATGTCCATGTGGCAGCCTCCAGGATGTCCCTGGTGGGGACTCCTCTAAGGAAAGCTGCAGAGGTGGAGGCTGCTCTGTTGGACTGAGTCCTGACCCCCTTTGGGGGGAGGCTTTCCATGTTTGTAGCAGAAATGGATGCAGTGTGCTATTCATTTGGAAATGGTTTGTTTGGAGATGGCTTTGCCTTCTGCCCCTGTAGCAATGCTAACCAGCAATTGATCAGACTTTCTGAAGGATTTAGTCCTGTCTAGACAGAATCTGAGCTGTCTGTGCACATCTAGACAGTGCAGAATCTTTTCTCCCTTGTTTTGGGGATTACAAAAAAGGTGAGCAAATGAATGGATTGGTTGAGAGCCACACTGGACACCACCTTGGGCATGAAGGATGGGTTAGTCCTGAGGAATACTCTGTCAGCCTGGAAGATGATGAAAGGTTCCACAGCCATGAGTGCTTGCAGCTCAGAGACTCTTCTTGCTAAAGTGATGGGCAGCAGAAAAGCTGTCTTCCAGGAGAAAAATTTTAGCTGTGCAGAAGAAGCAGGTTCGAAGGGGGGCAGGGTGAGCTTTTCCAACACAAAGTTAAGGTCCCAAGCTGGGGTTGGTGCTCTTCCAGGTGGCCCCAAGTTGCTAGCCACTCTTAGGAAATGTTTGATCAAAGAGTGTGAGAAAAGGGGTTGTTCAGTGGGAAAAGGAGCAGAGATAGCAGAGGCATGAATTTTAATAGAGGAAAAAGAGAGGCCACTGTGTAGTAGGTCAACTAAGTAATCCAGGATGAGAGGGTGGGAGGGCTGTGCCGTGCTGGCTCCTGTAGCCTGAATCTAAGTGCAGAACCTTTTCCATTTGTCAGCATAAGACTTTCTAGTGCTAGGGCATCTGGCCTCATGTATAATATCTAGAACCTGTTTACTGAGGTTGGCAGATTGATCAAGAGTTAGGGAATACACCAAGCTGCCAAATTGAGTGTCTGCAATTGGGGAAGCAGGAATTCCCCTTCCCTCTGTGTCAAGAGGTTTGGAATCTGAGGAAGATGCCATGGTGGCAATGGAGACAAGCTGCGCAGTAAGGGGTACCAGTGCTGGCAAGGCCAGTCTGGAGCTATAAGAATTGTCCTTGTTTTTTTCTCCTTTATTTTGAGCAGTACCCTGGGGATGAGAGGTAGTGGAGGAAAGGCATAGACCAATAGACTGACCCAGGGGAAGAACAGGCCATCCACTTTCCAAGCCATGCAGTGATGCTCCCTGGTACAGAAATTGCTGAGCTGATGGTTGTTGTGGGAGGCAAAGACGTCAACCTTTGGGGTGCCCCATTTCTGAGTTATTAGGGTGAAGGTTCTTCTGTTGAGCTGCCACTCATGTGGGTCAGGAAGATTTCTGCTTAATTGGTCTGCCAGAGAGTTGAGAGAACCTGGTAGGAATTGTTCTAACAGGTGGAGTTGTATGGCAGAGGCTGTGTGCCAAAGGGTCATGGCCAGCTTGCATAGAGGGTTGGAATGAGTCCCTCCCTGCTTGTTGATATGCACAGCACAGTGGTGTTGTCTGTTTTGATCAGGAGAGCCCCTGGGGAGAGAAGGGGCTTGAAAGCTATCAAGGCGTGCTGGACAGCCATCATCTCTTTTTGGC
Source organism: Protopterus annectens (assembly GCF_019279795.1). Lineage (NCBI taxonomy): Eukaryota > Metazoa > Chordata > Ceratodontiformes > Protopteridae > Protopterus > Protopterus annectens. Next base: position 1,979,838,164 of record NC_056739.1, read on the forward strand.
TGATGTGCAGAGGGATTAGCTGTGGACTCCATTGGCCCTGTATGCACCTACCATCCAGGTGTGCACCCCAGGCATAGTCTGATGCATCTGTGGTGAGGGTCTGAGCAGCGGGGAGGGGTGAAAAAGGCAGTCCCTTGTTGTGGGAGCATGCTGTTGCCCACCAAAGAAAATCTTTTCTGAGGGAAGGAATTATAGGTATAAGAGTCTCCAGGTCTTGAGTGTGTTGACAACAAAGGCTTTTTAGGTGCCACTTGAAGTTTCCATATATGCAGTCTGGCATATGGAATGAGTAGTATGCAAGAAGCCATGAACTCCAGAGCTTGCAGGATTTTCCTTGCATATAGCTGGGATCTGGTGGGTAGTTGAGAGAAGTAGGCTGTCAGGAAAATTTGCTTTTCTGGTGTAAGGAATGCCATCTGGGATGCTGTGTCTAGGCTTTCTCCCAGGAATATAATCCTTTGGGTGGGCACCTGTTTGGATTTCTTTTTGTTGATTGTGTACTCTAGGGAGGTTAGTAGAGACTTTACAAAGGCCAGGTGCTTGAGCAGCTTTTCCTGGCTGTCTGCCTGAATTAGGCATTCATCTAAGTATGGGTAAATCTGGATATTCCTTTGTCTGCAAAAGGCAATGGCCGGAGCCAGACATTTTGTGAAAACTCTGGGAGCAGTAGATAAGCCAAAGGGAAGCGCAGAGAACTGAAAGTGCTGGGATCCTGCCCTGAAACAGAGATATTTCCTGCATTATTCCCTGATAGGAGTGTGGAGGTAGGCCTCTTTTAGATCTAGGATGGCTAGCCAAGCATCCTTGGAGAGCATGGGTAGCAGCTGCTGGAGGGTGAGCATTTTGAATTTTGGGATCACCAGGAAGGTGTTTAGAATGGATAGATTGAGGATGGGGTGCCAGGTGCCCTCTTTTCTGGTTACCAGAAAAAGTCTGGAGTAGAAACCTTGGCCTTTCTGTTCTGCAGGAATGTGCTCTACTGCCCTCATAGAGAGCAGGGAAAGGACTTGCTTTTGCACCTCTGCCACTGGTTTGGTGGTAGATCTGGGAACTTTTTGGGGGTTAGAAGGGTGTGGAAAGAAAGTCTGTATCCCTGGGACACTATGTTGAGAACCCAGCGGTCATTGGTAATGGTGGCCCAGGTGCTTGCATGAAAGGAGAGTTTTCCTCCTAGAGGTAAATGAAGGTGGGCAGAGGGAGGGGGTGGGGGGAGGTGAGTCATTGTGAGTTCTTACCATAAGGGGGTGGCTTAGAACTCCCTGGTTTTGAAGTGGAGGTAGTCCACTGCTTACATCTCTGCATTCCCTGTGGCTGCTGTCTGGGGGGTCTTGTTCCCCGGGGTCTGGGCTGAACTGACTTAGTGGGAGCTGGAAAGGACCAGTGCTTGGTGGGACAATGCCTGCCGAACCTGGGTGACTGGACCTGTAAGAAATCCTTAACTGTCTGTATAGATTTTGCTTTTTCTTCCATCTTTTTTAAGACCTCTTTTGCCTTAGTGCCAAATAAGTTGTCTTTGTGCAAGGGGGCATCCAACAATTTAGATTTGACATGGTCTGGCAAGGGCTGTTCCTTAAGCCATGCATGTCTTCTAATGACAGATCCGGTGACTGCTGCCCTGCAAGAAGCTTCTAGGATGTCAATACCACAGTGCAAGGTGTGTTTAGTTACTTGACTTGCAGAATGCATTAACTCTTGTAACTCTTTAGATTCTGCACAAGCCGGAAAGGAAGACTTTTTTGTTTGAGGAGTTCCAGGGTATGTTGCTGAAATTTTGGCATATGGAACTGACAATTTAGTGCCCTGATAGCAAGAGTAGTGAGGTGTATACTTTTTCACCCCATATGCCTAGTGCTTGGGAATCCCTATCTGAGGGGGTGGGATTCTTAGCAGAAGTTGCGTTAATCCCTTTAGGCCCTTGAGAAATTACCTCTGGGTCAGCAGTAGGATTTTTAAAAAGAAATTTGTGTAAGTCAGGGACTCTGTAGTAACTGTCTGGTTTTCTGGGTGCAGGAGGGAGGGTGTCAGGAGTCAAGCTGGATTCCAGGAAAACATCCTCCACAACATCCAGGGGATAGATCTCTTTTCCTTTTGGAGGGGGTAGCTTGGCTTCCCCTGATCAGCACAATAAAGTCTACTGCCATTTTAAGCATTTGAGACTGAGGCAAGGAAGCAGGTTCCTGAGATTGGGTAGTCAGTTTCCTGAGTGTGGTTCGTACCCTGGGCCTAAGAAACTCAGACGTTTTTGAAAGAACAGTAGTCACGAAAGAAAATGTCGGTTTGTGTCTAGAATCGGTAGTGCGAAGGACTTCCTCGGAAGCTGGTGCCTGCTCAGCAGCTCAGGACCCATCCAAGGTAGAGACGACCGCAGGATCCTTAGTCGAAGAAGAGTTTTGCTGCATACCGGACTCTGAAAGCGTCTCGGTAGAGACCTGCGAATCCACAGAAGCGGGCATCAGGGGCTGCAAAAGCACCTCACTGAGGACCAGAGAACTGATGACTAGCTTAACGGGAGCATTGTTGGTAGGTTTGGACCTGTGCGGTCTGTCTCTGTCTTTATCTTTACTTTTTTTTTTGGAAGATCTGCTGTTGGATGGCTTAACAAAGCCATATCGGAGTTCAAGGACTGTAAATGAAAATATCTATCTACAATAAGGGCCCGACGATGGATAGTTCTGGCATTGAACAAAGAACAGAAGCGACAGCGGGGGACATCATGGTCTGGGCCTAAACAAGTGATGCAGCAAGAATGAAAGTCTTGGTGTGGTATTTGCTTTCCACAGGCAAGACAATTGTTAAGTTTTCTGACATTGGTTAGTGCAAGAAAAAAGGATCCCCAATGGGGTACTTAGCTTTAGAAGACTTCGGCTTCAACTCGGAAGACGAAACTCAGGTAGCAGCCAACCGGCACTCATGCTAACTGGTTCTGCTTTGGGCTCCATGGCATGAAAGACTGATGTAATGGCGTTGGCTGCCTTACTTTATACTACTGATGGCCTGACTTCAGTCCTGAAGTGACAGCAACCGATGCAGAAATACTACGCCTCTGGTATTCGGGCCGGCCGAGGGCTCCCCTGGCAGGGATAACCCAAATGTGATGCCTGCAACAGTAAAACACAAAGAATATCAGTACATATGTCAGAATATCTATGCTACAACCAAACATGTCACACAAGCAGCACAGACAGCAACATTTACAGTATCGCCTATATGTTAAGCCCATTGTGTCTCCATATTGACAACCTATCTACAGATATCCTGCAGAAACAGTTTGCTAGGAGTAGCTGTAGCACACAAAACCCTGAACTGGAATCCAACCCTCCCTGGAATGGATGTACGCACTCAATATAGAAGGTCATACCGGGCATGCTCCTACACAGACATCGGTTATTCGCAGCTGTCTGTGCACACACACACACCAAATTGTACACCATTGACACTTCACACACATGCATTGGATAGGAATACACACACATATCTAAGGCCAACATAATAATATATCAAACATACACACACAGAGACGTGGGGAAGAGAAAAACAGACAGCGACAGAGAATCCCTTTATGAGGCCTATCCCACCCACTACATATCCCATTGGCATATATCACATGATGTGCTGATGTCATTCACTGTAGAAATACCTTTGGTTAGCCCTCAGCCCTGTAGTGTCAGTGGTGCTTGCGATAACTGTGTAACACTACAGTACAAATACAGTACAAATAGGTATCCATGTAGCAGTTGTAATCTCAGTCCTGTAAAGTTGTGTGTGAGTGTGAGTGTGTGTGTGTGTGTGTGTGTGTGTGTGTGTGTGTGTGTGTGTGTGTGTGTGTGTGTGTGTGTGTGTGTGTGTGTGTGTTTCTAGATGAATGTGGTTTAGGCCAGTCACACTCACTAAACCTCCTGTACCCCTCCTTCAGCACTGCTGCTGATGTCACTCACCTTCAAAGATACCTTTGGAGAACTCCCCAGCATATAACCTCCATGGTGCTTGAGATAACTGAGTAATACTACAGTGTAACAAATTAGTTAGGTAGGAGTTCTAATCCTGATCCTGGTAAATGTGAGCGTTTGCATGAGAGAGTGTGTGCATCCTTGTAGAGACCTGATTTTGTGGTCATTCACGTTTCCTTTACCCCTCCTTTAGCACTGCTGCTGATGTGACCCACCTTCAAAGATACCTTTGGACAGCTCTCCTGCATATAAGTTCTGTGGCACTTGCAATAACTGCATAATACCATAGTGTAACAAACTAGTTAGGTGGGAGTTCCAGTCCTGATCTTGGCAACTGTCTAATATGAGTGTTTGTGTGAGAGAGTGTGTGTATCCTTGTAAAGATCTGATTTTGTGGTCATTCACACTTACAACACTTCCCTTATCCTTCCTTCAGCACTGCTGCTGATGTGACTCACCTTCAAAGATACCTGTGGACAACTCTCCAACATTCTAATCCTGATCCTGGTAAATGTGAGTGTTTGTGTGAAGGAGTGTGTGTATCCTTGTAGAGACTTGATTTTGTGGTCATTCACACTTACTATTCCCTTACCCCGCTTTAGCACTGCTGCTGTCACTTTCTTTTTATCCACTGAAGAAGGCTTTTTGAAGCCGAAACCGGTTTGGATATTATTGGATAGTAGGGTTATTCCCTCTTATCTTTGAACATTCAATAAATTAATATATGTACTGATTCCACCCTTTGCTGGCTTTCTTTGTTTTTTGGAGGTTTGTTGTTGAGCCGAGCAATTGCCATACGTGCACCTCTTTTACTTCCTACATTAGTCATACCGCTCAACCTCAGAGCAAGAAATCTGGACAAAGCCACACAGGACAAATGCCCAAAAATAAGGACAATATTTAAAGATTGCCCTTATAAACTTTCTAATAGAATAGCAGATCTTGCATTAATATGACTTTTCTGAAGGGTATGAAATCTGAAACTCAACTGTCTGTCATTATTTTCTTACTTCAATCTTTAATGATTTGCCACTAATTTGCCAGAAAACCACACAATACAGCTGGGAACCTGTCAAAGGGGCACTTTTTAATATTAGTACTGTTAGCTTGAGCAGCTGACAAAATAAATGAATCTACATGCATTTCTGAAATAAAAGTAATCTATAACTCTGATTATTACAGTTATTTATTAACTGTAAACCCTCCACGTTTTCTTCCAAAATTGCCATTTTGCGGAGGGATTATTACAGGGACAGCAACATTTTGAGCCAAAATTGGGGACAGTTGAGAGGTTTGGATATGCCCAATTTTATAAAGCAATTTGCACATACCTCTCAACCTGTTAACATAGGAAATCTGTATAAGGCCAAATATACTGGGGGAACATACAAACAGTACTAAAAATTGCTCGTGTATAAACTTAGTTGACAGAACAACAAGTCTTGCTTTAGCATGCAATTTTCTGAAGGCTAAGAAGTCTGAAACTCAATGTCTGTCATTATTTAGTAAATTAATTCCTAAATGATTTGACAAACAAACTAAAAATAAGAACAAAAAGCTATTAATTCTGTGAAAATCTGGACAGTTGAGAGGTATAGTTCAGCCGAGCCGGGGCTGTCTGAGTTTGCCATCCTTCCCCCTCAGAAAATCATGGTCGAATGGAGTCACCCCCTGCAGCCATTCCAATGTCCCATTACTTGGCTATTTCACCCCATTTACCATAAACACTGCAATGTGCATACTGCTTTACTTCTACAATGATTTGGATTTCATTTGAAAGTTTTATTTTGTATTTTACAGCACAAACACTAAGACATCTGCTGAACAAAGCAATGCAATCTCACAATGAAAACAGACTTAGCATTAAAACTTCTCTGCCCTTGAAACTCACATTCATTGAAACAGCATTGAAATCCACATTCAAAGAAAATACATTTGAGTAGTATAAAGATTAACTTTGGGCTGTTTTCAAATGATAGGCCCCTCACACACAAAACACACGTGTTGTGTGATACAACTCCCTGACTGTATTAAATTATATTCCTTGTATAATGCGGTACAGTTGTTAGAGAGTGTTTTAGATTTGTTTTGAACATTTTTCCAGTAAACAATGAAACAAAATGCATGCATCATGACAAAACTGCTCACCTGAGAACATTTCCATCATAAAAAAGTCTACTGAAACTTAATTCGCCAGTATCAGTAAGCATGCACCAATAATGACAAAACTGCCCAATTCAGAACATTTCCATCATAAAAAATCCACCAGTATCAGTAAATATGCACAATCTCTGCAGAAGTAAGTCATCTAAATAATTCCACATTAAAACAGATATGTAACTAATGAAGAGGTTGCTGCTAGCAAACAACTTTATATTTCATTGTTTCATCCATAAATAAAGTGCCTGTTGCCCCTGAGGAATAAATTGCCTATATTACATTAAAAAAAAAGATAAGCTAGTAATATTGCAATAGGAAATGGATGGTAAACTGATAACAGGTTCATAGTTACTAGATATCTTCGCCAAAGAAGACATTCTCAGTATGGCAGTATTCACCCCCTGCAGGAGTAGAACCCACAGTATTTTGCATCAAAAGCAAGTGCACTACCTGTTGTGTTATTAACAATACAAGCAGACTCATCATAAGCAGCACTAAATTTCTCTTCCCCTGCAGCCCTCAGCTACTAGTAAAATCTACTCGATACTCAACTGTATCTCTCAACTTCGCAACACAAGATATCTGGAAAAAGCCAAAATTTATTGGGGAAGACAAAAGCCCAAAAACCAGGGACACATTAAACATTGCTTGTATAATATTGGAAAGTTGCTAGAATAAAAAAAAAATGCTGTGTTACCACCATACATTTTACTGCTCGGTCTTGAACCCAGGTCCCTGTGCAAAACACTCAGAGCAACATACCACTATGCCAAATCAGCTGTTTTGTGAAAGAAAGGAAGACTGAAACTTAAATGGCTACCATTTAGTGAATTCAGTTCTCACCATAGCTGTCAACCTTATCGCACAAAACACCTGGATAAACCCAGTAATGGGGGACTACAGCCCTCAAACATATTCAGTGAATTCTGTTCTTGCCATAGCTCTCAACCTTAACACAAAAAACCTGGACGAAGCCAATAATTGGGGAATACAGTCCCAAAAATGGGGACAATTTTCAAATATTCATCTTATAACATAGAAAATTGCTAGAATAAAAGGTTGTGTGTTACTGTGTACTTTCTTAAGAATATGAAGTCTGAAATTCAAATGCCTGTCCATTTTATTTAACATTTGTTAACCGGGAAAGTCTGACTTGAAACAAAAAACAATATTAGCAGAGGCCAGGGAGAAATAATGCAGACACATGTCTTTGTAACATGGGAGGACACAACAGCAAATCCACAGAAACACAGGGAGGACATGCAGAAGGCACCCCAGCCAAGAATCAAACCAAAGAACCTGTAGCTGTAAGGCAACAATACTACTACTGCACCATCAAACATCTAAGAATTGAAACATTCAGAAACCACAGATGTTATGAGTAACAGAAGAGAACAAAATATGAGACAAAAAAATCTGCAAAAAGTTCACAAATGGTGGTGAGTAGGGAATTCATGCTGTTGTTACCTACACTCAAGATACAGGGTTCAAGCCTGATCTCTAACTACACAGGTTCTCTGTAGCCACCAGTATAACTCACACACACAGTTACACAGTAAACTCTCACACACACATGCAGTTACACAGCAGACTCTCTCTCTCTCTCTCTCTCACACACACACACACACACACACACACACACACACACACACACACACACACACACACACACACACACACACACAGTTACACAGCAAACTCACACACACACATGCACACAGTTAACCCAACAAACTCTCACACACACACAGGCAGTTAACCCAGCAAACTCTGTTCAGGGCAAGGCAGTTAACCCAGCAAACTCCATTCATGGCAAGGCAGTTAAACCCAGCAGCAATAATCAGACACAGCAGCAAAGCTACCTGTAGCTTTGTTCACTTCCACTTAACTCCATCCAAGACACAGCAAAATCCATACACAGCTGCAGCATCCCGGACAGCTAACTCCATAGCTTTTAGCTTTGTTTCATGGCAGCAATAATCAGACACAGCAACAATAATCCTTCAAGGCAGCAGCAATAATCAGACAGCTAACTTCAAGCCAAGGCAGCAACCTGCCTGAATGCACAATTCTGATTTCCGTTTCCTGTTGCTCGTTCCAACATTTAAGACTGCAGACCTTGCAGTCAGATCCCCTTCCAGTCCATGCCGTGCCACCGAATAGATGTCTGGAGAATTAGCAGTCTGCTGCCTTCTTCCTGAATCCGGACTGGGAAGGCAGCAGTCCGGATTATGTTATGTAGGAAATCTAGGAATGTACCACTGTGTGGTCACAGCTGGGGGGGCTGCAGTCCTGCAGTCCTATATCACGAGCCGGCACTGTTCCATGGCACATGCGATAAATGTGTAACAATGTAATAACAATAACTACATAGGTATGGGTTTGAATCTCATCCCTAGCAAGTGTTTGTGTGTGTGCATATGTATGTCTGTACTGCAAAGATTTGGGCCCCATTTACAACCAGTACACATCTCAATGCCTGACTTTAGCAGTCCTGCAGATATCATACACCTTAGAAGTATCTGTTGGCAACCTTAAACCATATAAGGTCAGTGGTGCATGTGGTAAATGTGTAACATAATGGTCTGAAAAGATAGTTAGATAGAGGTTTGAACCTCACTTTTGGCGAATGTAAATGAGTGTGCAGGGTAAATTATTTTTTGGAATCTCTCATCCACTACATCACCCAATGCCAGTATTTACAAGGGCTGGTGATATTCCTCACCTTACCTCGGGACATCCATCCTATAAGCTCTGTGGTGCGTGCAATAAATGTGGTACACTGTAGTAGCAATACATAGCTCGTTAGGGATTTGAAACTAAGTACTGGCAAGTGTGTGTGTGTGTCATCAGTATCCTGTCTGGGGGTTGGTGTGATTGTGTAATAATATGATCCATTGGGGGGAGGGGGTTGCTAAATTATTATGTTGAGGACCTAGTATATGTCACAATGTCCACATTACAAGGCCAACAGTTGTCAAACACTGTAGAGGTTGGTGTAGACAATCCACAGCCCTAAATGTGACAGTATGGATTAGTGAACAATATAGGAAACCTTTCTATTACTCAGAGACAACTCTCCACCCACTTGTCATACACAAACACACTTGGCTACGCAATAACCACTATATTGGTAGTTCCCCTACATACTGCCTTACAGATAGTGCCCACGGTGTAATTGCAGTGGACTACATGCCCGTTGACCACAACACTGACATCAGAAAGGACTTTGATGTGTTACATCTCCTGACTGAGTGTGTGTTATCCAGCAAGTAAAAGGACATGGCACTCTGTTCCATCCCCTCAGTAGCACAATGTGTACAGTGGCCCTTTTGCCATGTTCCCCACTGGATGCCTGCAACAACTGTAGAGTTTGTAAACGTACCCCACAAAGGGAACACCATGCCTTATACACATGCCCTGTATGGACAGACGCCACTAACTCCACTGAATACCCATATCATACTGTCAATGTAGGTGCAATCACTACCTCAGTTACATAGCCAGGTCTCACCAAATGAGGTCAGGAATGCTACATCAGAAGATACCAATCTGTCCACAGAACATCCCCCCAGAGACCTCAAGCACACTTCCACACATCAAAGAAGATGCATGTGGGACATGTGTACAACCCAGACACTGTCCATGTTATGGAATATAGATCACGTACATGGGAAGCAGTGCACATCACTGGCCATGCACAAAAGAAACTTGGATGAATGCATGGGGAATACAATACCCACCCCTGGGGACCACTCCAGTGACTATACTCCTGAGCCACACTGGGGACTATTGTCATGTGGCCTGATGCCAAGGTATTCCCCTGGGCTAGTGCGTGTGTGTATATAGTAATCCCAGTGTGTTTGGTTGATGAATATCCCCTGTGGCTGTGGTTATTAGCAATCGGAGGTGTGTCCAAACCAGAACATGTACCATTCTCCATTCTACAACAGATGTTGTACATCAACATGTACCTATGTACAATCCTCAGCCCTGTAATCTGTGAGGCATATGCAATCACTGTGTTACAGACCGGGAATTACAGTGCACATACTGTACCCTGCCTATGACATGGTGGATGTGTCATCACCCTGCCATACCCTGTGGCCTTGCTGCAGGGCCACATCCTGGTGACACACTGATGCCTAGAATGGAAATGAGATACAGCATGTGAGAACACATTCACTCAGCACTTCACTTGTGGGGGGGAGAGGGGTAAAGCTGGCACTGAATGTGTTGCCAAGACTGGCCAATATCTGTTGTCTCAGGATAGGCATTAGCTTTGTGCAGTAACTCACAGCACTTGTGTTTAATGCTGTGGAGGTTGTTGATGTAAGTATAAAGGCTGTTGTGACTGTTGTTAAGTGTCTGCTGCATCTCTGCTACCATAGATGCCTGTCGGGGACTGAGGGATCCAAAGTTGTGTTTGAGGATAATAAGGGAGTTCAACCTTCATGGGACACCACCTTTCCATGCAACAGTGTCCTCCTTCTGATGTACACTTTAGTAATGGCAGGGGACCATCACATTGTCTCCCAGTGTTTGGAGGACAGTGTCTGGGTTCTGCTGGCTCTGGCAAGTACCATGCATTCATATACCTGTTTGTACAGTGCCTATGTGTATGATTCCACAGTCATACAGCTACATCCCATTGCCATGGGTGCAGTGAAGACATCCACCCCTGTTTTCATGGCTGCAAAGTCAGCTTTGGAGAGTTTTTGCCAGGTGGTTATCTTTGGTGGGAGGGGGGTAGCTGACATGTTGAGTTCCATGTTGATTATAGCCTGTGTGAATCTCAATATGCAGGGACTGACATCTAGGAATGAGCAGCGGTCCCATATTTAAGTGGTCAACACAGGTCAAGGTTGTTGCATCCTCTACTAGGAGTCAGTATAAGTTGGTCTAGGGCAATGGAAATGATGAATCCCAGAAATGTTGGGCCACTGTACTGGAGATTGGCTACATTCCCCAGGTGATGGAGGGGTAGTTGAAGACTCGTACTATGTCAGTGTTGCACTGGACCATCAGAGATGGCAGGATGTTGAAGAATGTGCACTGACAGTCTAGGGACATAGATGTGGACCTATAGCAAGCTATGGTCTGGATTGCACTATTACCCCTAGGCAGTCGTACCGGAAGTATCTCCAATGCATTATGATGGGATACTAGTCTAGAGGTGCTCCTATCCATAATGAACATGGAGACACCACCTGTAGAGGTATGATGCGGTCCATGTTTGGGGGCTGACAGCTGTGGAATGCGTCATAGCCTGATACTGCAGGTCTGCTGTCTGCTGCTGTGAACTACCTCTCCATTACAGCAGACATGTGCCCTCCACTGCACCAATTGCTATGAGTGACTGCATCCTGACAGTTAGATGTCTACTGCTGAGCAGCATGACCCTCAGATTGCATACATGTGTAGCTGTTATGGTGGTAATAACATTAGGAACACCGCCTAATAAGGCACCATAGGGGTGGCAGGACATGTAGCCAGTACCTGGCAACCCAGCAGTGATAGATGTAGGACATCCATGGCAAGTCATTGGGTTCTGTCAATCATGCCATCCCAAGCAGAGAGGTCCTGGATCCCACACATAACATGTAAGCCAATGTTGCAGTTAACCATCTGTTGATAGTACCGCAGCATCACTCTGGGTGACAGCAGCACACTGCCCAGGGCTACTGTCACACCTGCCTGGACCGCATAATCAGAGAGTTCAACCACGTCTCCTGTCATGTAATCCAGGGAGGTGTGTCCCAAGTCATTCACACCCACATGGATATGGAGTGATACTCATAGTTGTTGTGAAGTGACATGACTGGCTGTATCATGTGTTGAATGCTGGCATGAGGTTGATATGTGGTTGTTACCTGCTCCATATTCAACCTAGTGAGTGGGATGTGTGTGCCTAAGTATTGAGTTACACATGATGACTGTATTTTGCAAGGTACCTGTCCATTTTATTTAACATTTGTTAACCGGGAAAGTCTGACTTGAAACAAAAAACAATATTAGCAGAGGCCCAGGAAGAAATAATGCAGACACATGTCTTTGTAACATGGGAGGACACAGCAGCAAATCCACAGAAACACAGGGAGGACATGCAGAAGGCACCCCAGCCAAGAATCAAACCAAATAACCTGTAGCTGTAAGGCAACAATACTACTACTGCACCATCAAACACCTAAGAATTGAAACATTCAGAAACCACAGATGTTATGAGTAACAGAAAAGAACAAAATATGAGACAAAAAAATCTGCAAAAAGTTCACAAATGGTGGTGGGTAGGGAATTCAGGCTGTTGTTACCTGCACTCAAGATACAGGGTTCAAGCCTGATCTCTAACCACACAGGTTCTCTGTAGCCACCAGTATAACTCACACACACAGTTACAAAGTAAACTCTCACACACACATGCAAACTCTCTCTCTCTCTCTCTCTCTCACACACACACACACACACACACACACACAGTTACACAGCAAACTCTCACACACACACACACACACACACACATACGCACAGTTAACCCAACAAACTCTCTCACACACACACAGGCAGTTAACCCAGCAAACTCTGTTCAGGGCAAGGCAGTTAACCCAGCAAACTCCATTCATGGCAAGGCAGTTAAACCCAGCAGCAATAATCAGACACAGCAGCAAAGCTGCCTGTAGCTTTGTTCACTTCCACTTAACTCCGTCCAAGACACAGCAAAATCCATACACGGCTGCAGCATCCCGGACAGCTAACTCCATAGCTTTTAGCTTTGTTTCATGGCAGCAATAATGAGACACAGCAACAATAATCCGTCAAGGCAGCAGCAATAATCAGACAGCTAACTTCAAGCCAAGGCAGCAGGGCTTAGGTTGGGAGCACATTGTGTAGGTTAAATATGTGTTCCTTGGCATGTGCCATGTCGTGGTGTCTGAGTGGGTATCTGCCTTGCTGGTCTGTGCTGTTTGGGTAGATCTCCATTGACTGCCTCTGGGAAGGTGGGTATGTGGCTTTTCACTGTATGTCATGGCTGACAAAGTGGGTGTCATGGTGAGCTACATCTAACCACATGATGTGGTGCAGGTGTTGATCTTATCCTCTTGACCTGCTAGTGCAATTTGCTGGAGAGTGCATGTGTCCACATTGGGTGATATATGGGTAACCCACAAAGGTCTCAGTGTTTGGAGTTTAGAAGGGAGGGTTGTCTGTGTACATGCGGCAGTTGCAACAGTGCCCCAGAATGGACATGTGCACCAGGTTAATGGGTGAAAGCACAGATAATCACCCTTCAAACATGCCAGGAGGGGTGGACATAACTAGTAAGTACTGGGGCGACATCTGTGATGAACAAGTACTGCTGCAGGCTCACAGGTGTGCCACACTTCATGATACAATAACCTGGTGAAGTGCCAAGCCATAATGCTAGTTTATGTGAAAGACAGAAAGAACTAGCATGATGTATGGGTGGAACAAAAGTCAGACTGTCTGCCACCTGTAATACTTTACCACAGCTGTGCAGTTATCAGCAGCTTTGGCCATGTGAAAGTTCAGTAAGCTCCGTAGTGTGTACGGTAACTGTGTAACACTATAGTAAACATATCTAGATAGGCATCAGTTCTAATCCCAATACTGACAGGTGTGTGTAAATCATGAACTATCTGGCTCATACCATTTTTGACCTGTGTAATATCCTTTACACTTCCCTTCACTCCAATTTAGTAGACCTGTTGATGTCATCCACCTCAGAAGTACCTTTGGTAGAGTTGGATATGTATAAGCTCTGTGGCGTGTCTGATAACTGTATAGTACTACAGTAGCAATACCTAGATAGGCAGGAGTTCTAATCCCAATACTGGCAAGTGTGTATGTGTGTGTGAATCATGTACTGTCTAGCTCATACAATTTTTGACACATGTACTACCCTTTACACTTCCCTTCACTCCATTTTAGTGGACCTGTTGATGTCATCCACCTTAGAAGTACCTTTGGAAGAAGTGGAAACATATAAGCTCTTTGGCGCATCTTATAACTGTGTAGCACTATAGTAGGAATGCCTAGATAGGCAGGAGATAGGCAGGAGTTCTAATGCTTATGCCAACCACTGTTTGTGTGTGAGGATCATATAATGTGTGGCTTATACCATTCTGATGTGTATACCATTCATGGCTGGTGACCACATCCCGCTGCCATTACCTTATCTAGTGTGGTGATAGCATATGCCTCACATGCAGCAGGTTAAACCATTGTACATTCCTCTGTACAGATGTGTCTGGAATATCCAAATGTTTGAAACCTATACATAGTTGAAAGTGGTCTGTATGCCTTAACAATGCCCATGTATGTGATATTATAGCCAAATAGGACACAGTGAGTGTACTGACACATATGGCAGCATGAGGTATCATACCTGACTGAAACATCATGCTGATAGGATGTCTGCCACCCTCACAGGTGGCCTGCCTTGTAGGTGCAATACATGAGTACAGATGCTTGGTTTTACAAGTGAACTGTACCTGTTATGGGTCACATTAAAGGCTGGAAGAGGTGTGGACTGTCATACTGTGGTCCTAATTAGTATGTACCAGGAACACCTTGTATCTTAAGAGGGGTGTGTACACAATTTATATCCACTGTATGCCAGTAATGTGTCACGCATGACCTTACCTTAGACCATTTGTCCATCACAATTTGCTGGCCTCTGTCCAGATGTCTTGGCAATGACAAGTTATGAGGTATGCTATAGGAATGTTGAATTCACGTCAGATAGGCCCTAGTGGTGACCACTGTGATGCAATACAGTTAATCCCAGCACAAGTGAACATGCACAACAAGCAATATAGCTATTACATAAAGCGATATAGCTATTACTGATGGTTGTGTGCATGGTAAATTGCATGCACTTCACATGCCTGGGGTAATGCCAGGCAACAACAGAACAATGTAATACTCACCAGCTTCAGGCTGCTGTCCCATATGCAGACCAGAGGGTCTTAGGTAGTTGTGAGAGGGAGTTACTGTCAGCAGAAGAACGTGTGGGTGTCAAAAGGGACATTGATATTGATACTCTATTAATATAGCTGCATCATACATTGATTGTACAGTAGAGTTTGACATCACCGTGATAACCTGGAAGATGTCCAACAGTCATAAGTAGGCTATTATGTTACAATGGCATTGCTCACAGACCTGCCAATGGTTTGGCTGACATAACACAGGTATATGTGTATGTGAATACAGATATCAGTCACAAATGTGCTTATTATCCAGCAGAATACTATACAGTTGAGTGTTATTAATTCAATATATCACATTCAGTTCAACACACATCTGCAACAGTACTCTACTATGCACACACCCTCTATAGGTGTCTTAGCTTTACAAGGCAAACACGTGTCATACTCATAATCACAGGTAACATGGATATGTAAAACATCCCATTAACTTGCCTAGCAGTGGCACAGTCACAACTGTTTGACAGACATCCCTGTGGTTGTCCTATATGAGCTGTCCTTTCCCAGGTGAGTCAGGCTCCTGAGCTGTGATCCCACATCACAACCTCTCAGAGCATCACATCTGGGCAATGCCTAAAAAAATGGGGGGATAAATAGGGACAGACATACCTGTTACAAACATAGGAAGTTCATAGAATGATACATTTAGCATTATAGTGAATATTCTTAAGGATGTGGAGTCTTAAACTCAAGTGTTTGTCATTACATATGACTTCAATCCTCAGTTATTTGCCAGAAAAGTGCAGACCTCAGCAGGAAGAGATAAAAATACATGATGGTAAAATGTGGACATTCTGTGAAGATCTGTACAGTTGAGAGGTATGTCTGTGATATCTCCCACTGCAGAGAGGGCCAGATGCTATGGCCATAGCAGCTGTTTAGCAGAACATTAGTACAGCATGTCTTGTTGGGACATATATTCCTCCAAATCATATTTCCCTTTATTACAGACCAAGTACTACATTCAATTACTTGCTTACATGTTCCATTTACCCTTTTTTATTTCTTCTCTTTTCTACTTTATGTTTTATTTATTTCTCTCTCTCTGTCTGTGCACTACAGGGATAGAACTAGTCTGAATAGGTGGCAGCTTGGCTTTTGTAGGTGATGCGCATGACCAGGTGATGGCCTGTGCACCTATTGGGTTTCCCCACTTACTAAATGCATGCAAAGCAGCTGTGCAGTTCTTCCAATAGCCAATGTCATTGCAACACACTCCTATAAATGAGTACTCCATGTAAGTGTTAGCCCTTTCCCTTACTTGTGAGGAAGACATCCCAGAGTTGTGTGAGCTACTACCTCTTACAACAAGACTTGTGGAGACAAACCAACTAAATGGTAGGGAAGGTTCAAGACTTAAGAGCAAAATGTGAGTATTGCTGTTATATGTTTGGAATACTGCTAGGTTAACAGGGTTTGTCTGCACATGCTACTCTTGCATGGGTTTCAGTCTGACAAAGTTTTGTCTCTGCGTAGCTCTCAACTGTAGGGCCATCCACATAATGGCCACAGGTTAGCCTGTTAGGTATGGGCTGTTCCCCAGACAGGTGTTTTCTTGGCAAATCAGTAGCATACTCTGGTGATTGCATTATGTAGATGGTAACATCCATTTGTTTTTCTGACTTTATATCCCTCAGAAAAGATATGTTACAATAAACCCTGTAACACCAGCAACTTTCTCAGTGTATAACAGCAATATTTCATGTATGGCCTTATATTTGGGCTTCTGTCCACCACAGCCTTACAAGACTATCTGCAAATATATAGAGCTGATTATATTTTTCTGTATTATTCTGCATTATAGAGCTAAATTGTTGTTTAGATATATGTTGTCTTGGTGTTCTGCAAATATACAGAGATCAGTATATATTTTTTTGGTTTTATAATTTGCACTCTGATTCCTCACATCTCTGTTGAAACTTTTCCCCACCCCACCCCCACCCCCTGTTCTTGGTTGTAGTTTAAATTTGGTGGCTTTTGCAGTGTCCGCCCCACTGTAGATTTGATCTAGGACACTCCCCCAGTCCCATATCTTTACCGCATTCTACCTTATAAACCCTTTCTGCACTTGATTTTAGTCCTTTTTAATTTAATTACATTTTTTCAAACTGTGTGTGGACTAATATTGCTACATACTCAAGTGTGCCAGCTTGCACTTCATGTGAATTGTTTTTACTACTGTTCTCTCTTTTCTGAAAAAAAAAAAATTGTAAGCCTGTTTCCTACCTTTCCTGTAATTAGTGTTCCAGATACAGATTTGCTGTATCCAGGACTATTTGTAAGCTTCTGAGCCCCCAAGCCTTTCTGTGTTGGAGGGAAGCCTTCTAGCTTATCAGTGGGAGTGGTAAGCACTAGGAAACCTGTCTACCACATAAGGAGTGGTTCTGGCCCAGAATTTGTAGTTATTGGCCATTTGGGCGGTCTTCCATCTCTCTCAACTTTCTGATTCGAAGGCCTGCATTTGCACTTGTTTCTGTCCTGTAACTCCTGGGCCCATCTCATTTGCTCACTCAAAACAAAAAAAAATTATCTGTTTTACTGTATTTGTGTTTCTTCCTACTTTATTTTGCTTTTGCGTCATCTTAAAAGTACTCAATTGTATTTATTACTGCTTGGTGTAACTCATTCTAAGCCTTTTAGTTTAAGCACTTGGGCTTCAGACCAGTTGTTTTACATTAGGAAGGTTTGTGGTCTGCACTGTGGTGGCAGGACAGAGAGCTTACATCCTTCTAAGTTGGGAACTGCTGATTGAAGGCTCAGTGTCTGTTATTCTAAAAGTGTATTAATTCTGTTTTAAGCACTTGGGCTTCAGGCCAGTTATTTTACATTAAAAGGGTTTGTGGTCTGCACTCTTGTGGGAGGAGAGGCTGGACTCTGCCCTTCCAGCTGGTAATTTCTGGTTAAAGGCTTATAGTGCCTGCATATCTAAACTGCTTCTTACTAAAATTGGTACACCTTGTTTGCTGTAGCATAGACTAGATCCAGGCCTGCTGAATCTAGCTTTGTTTGTATAACTTGAGCACTAATCCAGGCATTCTTTAAAGTATTCAGTTGTATTTACTACTGCTTGGTAGTAACTTGATTAAAGTGTAGCTATCATTCTAAGTCTTTTGGATTAAGCACTTGGGCTTCAGACCAGTTGTTTTACATTAGGAAGGTTTGTGGCCTGCACTGTGGTGGCAGGACAGGTAGCTTACATCCTTCTAAGTTGGGAACTGCTGATTGAGGGCTCAGTGTCTGTTATTCTAAAAGTGTATTAATTCTGGTTTAAGCGGGCTTCAGGCCAGTTGTTTTACATTAAGAAGGTTTGTGGTCTGCACTGCGGTGGCAGAACAGGTAGCTTACATCCTTCTAAGTTGGGAACTGCTGATTGAGGGCTCAGTGTCTGTTATTCTAAAAGTGTATTAATTCTGGTTTAAGCACTTGGGCTTCAGGCCAGTTATTTTACATTAAAAGGGTTCGTGGTCTGCACTCTTGTGGGAGGAGAGGCTGGACTCTGCCCTTCTGAGCTGGGAATTTCTGGTTAAAGGCTTATAGTGCCTGCATATTTGAACTGCTTCTTACTGAAATTGGTACACCTTGTTTGCCGTAGCATAGACTAGATCCAGGCCTGCTGAATCTAGCTTTGTTTGTATAACTTGAGCACTAATCCAGGCATTCTTTAAAGTATTCAACTGTATTTATCACTGCTTGGTAGTAACTTGATTAAAGTGTAGCTATCATTCTAAGTCTTTTGGATTAAGCACTTGGGCTTCAGACCAGTTGTTTTACATTAGGAAGGTTTGTGGCCTGCACTGTGGTGGCGGGACAGGTAGCTTACATCCTTCTAAGTTGTGAACTGCTGATTGAGGGCTCTGTGTCTGTTATTCTAAAAGTGTATTAGTTCTAGTTTAAGCACTTGGGCTTCAGGCCAGTTATTTTACATTAAGAAGGTTCGTGGTCTGCACTCTTGGGGGAGGAGAGGCTGGACTCTGCCCTTCTGAGCTGGGAATTTCTGGTTAAACGCTTATAGTGCCTGCATATTTGAACTGTTTCTTACTGAAATTGGTACACCTTGTTTGCTGTAGCATAGACTAGATCCAGGCCTGCTGAATCCAGCTTTATTTGTATGCTTGTTGTTTGCTTGCTTATTTCCCTGAAACACTAATTCCAAATAAAACGCGGCTTTTCAGCGCTTCTGTGGATCCCTAGTGATATCTGCATTGCTTACTGTACTTACTTCCTTGTTTCACTTGAAAGAAAGTTACTGTTTGTCGTTTTTGCATTTAAGTTACCTGTAACACATTGCATTTAAGTTACCTGGCACTTGCTCACTAAAGCAATTATATAAGTCAGCAATAAAATATTAAAAGCACTACACCCTCACAAACTCTCCTTGAGTACCTCGTTCCCCATTGGCCCTTTTTTTTCAACTATAAAGGAATTCCCAATACTATTCTAGCATGTCCAAAGGTCAGTTGTCAATCTCCTCTCTGGTGCAGCTGGTGAATCTGGGAATCTTGAGGCAATGTTACAACTGCCTCATGTACACAGACAACCCTCTTCTCCTCCCAACAAATTCCAACACATGTGAGAGATGCAACCATATAGCCATACTGGAGGCTAAGCTCTCTCAACTCAGTACTGGCAAAACCAGACAGGAGGAGAAGGAAACCACACTCACTACAATTCCAGTCTCACATAGACCTACCACGACAGCAAACCAAACACATAAACACACAAAAACATACTCAGAGGCTCTAATAACAATCTGCCTAAGCATCAGAGACCTCCAAAGCAGACACCCAAGCAACCACTACCCCAAAACAAAACACGTGCAACACATAGCTCACAAAGCCAGTGTGCCAAACAGTCACAGCCCTTAAGACTAAACAACACACCTGATACACTTGTAATAGGTGACTCTATCGTCAGGCACACTGACGTCCCGCTCACCAGGCTGAACAAGGAGAAGGTCATGGTGAGCTGCCTGTCGGGCGCTAGGATCTGCCACATACACAAGCACTCAGGTCACTCCAAGGCAAGTACAAATATGACTCAGTCATTGTCCATGCTGGTGTGAATGACCTGAGACGTACCTCTCTGGACTACATGAAAAGAGACATAGAAGAGCTCTCTGAGCATGTAGACCAGGCCGGTATGACCCTGACCTTGAGTAGCATCTTACCCTCACCAAGAATGATGCCACAATATGAAGACAAGATGATCAATTTCAACAATTGGCTTAAGTATTGGTGTCATTCAAATGGGATCCAATGCCTGTCAGCCTGGGATGACATGCTCGACAAGCCACGATGCTTCGCTAGGGACGGCTTGCACCTGTCACCCCTGGGCTTTTGGATATTGGCAAAGGCTCTTGCTACCCCCATAGTGCCTTTTTTAGGCAAGGCTCAAAAGACAAACCCACCTCCATAGGTATCACAAGGGATAAGAAACTAAGAGTAATGCTACTCAACGCCAGAAGTCTAAACCTCAAGATGCACACACTCGAAACTCTCCTTAGCATGGAGAACATCGATATCTGTGCAGTAACAGAAACTTGGTTCAAGGCTCCCGAAAGCACCCCAGCACTACCAGGTTATACCTCATAGAATGCTTTTCGGCCCCAAAACTTGGACCAAACCACAAAAGGAGGCGGAGTATCAATATTCATCAAAGATACCCACACCTCCAGGTTGGTGGCACAGCAAGAAGCATCAGAGACTATCCATGTGCAACTAACAGTGGGTAAAACTGCCTTCCAGTTTATAGCCTGCTACAGACCACCCTCCCAAACCCAGGAACCCCACTCGGCCTTCCTGAAAACACTGGAAAATATGAAGGTCTCTCCAAACACCATTATATTGGGCGACTTCAACTACCCAAACATAGACTGGTAGCATTACTCTAGCTCCAACACCCTAGCCCAAAGGTTCCTAGAATTTATAAACTCAAATGCTATGGAACAACTTGTTACCACTCCCACAAGAGGGGAAAACATACTGGACCTGATCATCACCAACATGGGGACTGTATGCTCTAGACCAGAAGTGTATCCCTCACTGGTAAGATCAGACCATAAACTAATCTCACTGGATATTCACATCCCGACTCCACCCCTGCCCTGAAAACCACAGTGAAAAACTTCTCTAAAGCAAATTTCACACTCCTCAAAACCGAGGTGGAATCCTTTAAAGCCCCCGGGCCTGTGGAAAATACGGCCCAGACCACAGAATCCTTTATAAACGCATTCTATGAACACCTTCAGGAATGCATGGATCATGTAATCCCAAATAAAACCAAGACCCAATCCTCCAAAGGCAGACGTCCTGTCTGGTGGACCCCAGCCATAAACAAACTATACAACAGAAGGAGGAAGCTACTACATGATAGAGCAAAATCCCAAAAAGGGAAGGAATCTCTGATCAGTATTAGCAAAAAACTACGGGCACTCATAAAATTGTCTAAGGCCAGCTTCGAGAGATAAATTGCACAGTTCACTAAGGATAATCACAAGGCTTTCTTTAGTTATGTTAGGAACCTGGGTGGGAATTCCCAGATATGATCAGAATTAGTCCAAAATGACAAAAAATACACCAAACCCACAGACATTGATAACATCCTAGCTGACAGGTTCGGCGCAAACTTCTCCCCCCCTCCCCACCAAAGGGCAAATATCCATCCCAGCAGAGTGCTGCCCCCCTGACATCTCAGATGCTCAGGTAAGAGCTGCCCTCTCCAAAGCAAAAAACACAGCATCAATGGGACCAGACGGTGTCCCGGGCTGCGTCCTACATGAACTCCAAGAAGAGCTAAACCCAAACATAAAACTACTGTTCAATCTCAGCCTTACTACAGGATATGTACCCAAAGAGTGGGGTACAGCAACAGTGGTCCCTCTCTACAAAGGTGGTGCCTCAACGGATCCTGGAAACTATCGCCCCATAAGCCTGACTAGCTTGGTCTGCAAAGCTATGGAAAGGATCATCATGGACCTCATAAATAAAGATATTGGGGACCTACAGACACTGGATCCTACCCAGTTCAGCTTTGTTAAGGGCAGATCCTGCCTCTTAAACCTGGTTGATTTCTTTGAAACAGTCACCAAGGCCATTGACGAGGGGAAGGTGGTCCGCACAGCCTACCTGGACCTCACAAAAGCCTTCGATACAATACCCCACTCGGGCATTATAGATAAGCTCACCAGCTTAAATATAAACCCCTATATCAGTAGATGGGTTGCAAAATGGCTCAAGGACAGAACCCACGTGGTTAGAATTGCTGGAGCTATGTCAGACTCCAAACCAGTTACAAGTGGCGTCCCACAAGGCTCAGTCCTGGGACCTCTCTTGTTCGGTATATATTTCTCGGAG